>NW_027397088.1:629618-658548 GCF_003265705.2 Callorhinus ursinus | reverse complement strand
TAGCCACAGCAATCAGACAACAAAAAGAAATCAAAGGCATCCAAATCGGCAAAGAGGAAGTCAAACTCTCACTCTTTGCAGATGATATGATACTGTATGTGGAAAACCCAAAAGACTCCACCCCAAAACTGCTAGAACTCATAAAAGAATTCAGTAACGCAGCATGATATAAAATCAATGCACAGAAATCAGTGGCATTCCTATACACCAACAACAAGACAGAAGAGAGACAAATCAAGGAGTCTATCCCATTTACAATTGCACCCAAAACCATTAGATACCTAGGAATAAATCTAACCAAAGAGGCAAAGGATCTGTACTCAGAAAACTATAAAATACTCATGAAAGAAATTGAAGAAGACACAAAGAAATGGAAAAACGTTCCATGCTCATGGATTGGGAGAATCAACATTGTGAAGATGTCAATGCTACCTAGAGCAATCTACACATTCAATGCAATCCCCATCAAAATACCATCCACTTTTTTCAAAGAAATGGAACAAATAATCCTAAAATTTGTATGGAACCAGAAGAGACCCCGAATAGCCAGAGGAATACTGAAAAAGAAAAGCAAAGCTGGCGGCATCACAATTCCGGACTTCAAGCTCTATTACAAAGCTGTCATCATCAAGACAGTATGGTACTGGCACAAAAACAGACGCATAGATCAATGGAACAGAATCGAGAGCCCAGAAATGGACCCTCAACTCTATGGTCAACTTATTTTTGACAAAGCAGGAAAGAATGTCCAATGGCAAAAAGACAGTCTCTTCAACAAATGGTGTTGGGAAAATTGGACAGCCACATGCAGAAGAATGAAACTGGACCATTTCCTTACACCACACACAAGAATAGACTCCAAATGGTTGAAAGACCTAAACGTGAGACAGGAGTCCATCCAAATCCTAAAGGAGAACACAGGTAGCAACCTTTTCGACCTTAGCCGCAGCAACTTCTTCCTAGAAACATCGCCAAAGGCACGGGAAGCCAGGGCAAAAATGAACTATTGGGATTTCATCAAGATAAAAAGCTTTTGCACAGCAAAAGAAACAGTCCACAAAACCAAAAGACAACCGACAGAATGGGAGAAAATATTTGCAAACGACATATCAGATAAAGGGCTAGTATTCAAAATCTATAAAGAACTTATCAAACTCAACACCCAAAGAACAAATAATCCAATCAAGAAATGGGCAGAAGACATGAACAGACATTTCTCCAAAGAAGACATCCAAATGGCCAACAGGCACATGAAAAAGTGCTCAACATCGCTCGGCATCAGGGAAATCCAAATCAAAACCTCAATGAGATACCACCTCACACCCGTCAGAATGGCTAAAATTAACAAGTCAGGGAACGACAGATGTTGGCGGGGATGTGGAGAAAGGGGAACCCTCCTACACTGTTGGTGGGAATGCAAGCTGGTGCAACCCCTCTGGAAAACAGTATGGAGGTTCCTCAAACAGTTGAAATTAGAGCTACCGTTCGATCCAGCAATTGCACTACTGGGTATTTACCACAAAGATACAAATGTAGGGACCCGAAGGGGTACATGTACCCCAATGTTTATAGCAGCAATGTCCACAATAGCCAAACTGTGGAAAGAGCCAAGATGCCCATCGACAGATGAATGGATAAAGAAGAAGTGGTATATATACACAATGGAATATTATGCAGCCATCAAAAGGAATGAGATCTTGCCATTTGCAACGACTTGGATGGAACTGGAGGGTGTTATGCTGAGTGAAATAAGTCAATCAGAGAAAGACATGTATCACATGACCTCACTGATATGAGGAATTCTTAATCTCAGGAAACAAACTGAGTGTTACTGGAGTGGTTGGGGGTGGGAGGGATGGGATGGCTGGGTGATAGACATTGGGGAGGGTATGTGCTACGGTGAGCTCTGTGAATTGTGCAAGACTGTTGAATCACAGATCTGTACTTCTGAAACAAATAACGCAACATATTTTAAGAAAAAAGGAAAAGAAGAAGATAACAGGAGAGGAAGAAAAGGGGAGTATGTCAGAGGGGGAGACGAACCATGAGAGATGATGGACTCTGAAAAACTGAGGGTTCTAGAGGGTAGGGGGGTGGGGGGATGGGTTAGCCTGGTGATGGGTATTGAGGAGGGCACGTTTTGCATGGTGCACTGGGTGTTATGAACAAACAATGAATCATGGAACACTGCATCAAAAACTAATGATGTAATATATGGTGATTAACATAACAATAAAAAATTAAAAAAAAAAGTTGAGAAGCGACTTAAAACATAGGTTGGGACAGAGGAGCAAGGTGGCAGAGGAGTAGGAGACCTAAGTTTCGTCTGGTCCCAGGAATTCAGCTGGATAAGGATCAAACCATTCTGAACACCTATGAACTCAATAGGAGATCAAAGAAAAGAATACCAACAACTCTCTGAACAGAAAAATGACCACTTTCTGGAAGGTAGGATGTGCGGAGAAGTGAATCTGAGGTGATATTCAGGAAGATAGACAGTGGGGGGAGGGGGCCTCTGCTGGCCTCTTCTGGCAAGTGATAGAGCAGTGGAGCACAAAATCAGAACTTTTAGAAGTCTGCAACTGAGGGACGTTGCTCCAGTGGCTAAGTGGGGGGGTGGAACTCTCACTGGGACAGTGTGGTCTCAGGACCCTCGGGGTCACAGAAAGACCAGGGGTGCCTGAGTGCAGAGAGCTCCCAGGTATCAGAACAGGAAAGCTGGCTGCAGAGATGGAGCCCAGGAGTGGGCTCCCAGCTCGGGGTTGCCATAAATCGTGATCTGTGTCACAGTCGGGTCACTGCTCCTCCAGCAGGGACCCAACAAGTGGCAGATCCAGGAAAACTCCCCTTCTTCCCATGGGAGGAGCAGGTCCAGAGCGCACCACAAGGATCTGCTCAGTTTGGAGACTCCACATGGGGTTGGGTTCCAGAGATAGAAACACTCGGTCACACCCCGGGGAGCACGGAGTGTGACCGGAGACCGGGGAGACAGGAGTGACTGACTGCTTTTCTCTGGGGGCTCACTGAGGAGTGGGGCCCCGAGTTCTTGGCTCCTCTGGGGCAGAGACTGGGAGGCTGCCATTTTCACTCTCGTCCTCCAAAGCTGTAGGGAAACCTCGCAGAAAACAAAAGCTGGGAGAGCAAACCCCAGCAGATTACTTAGCCCGCCACGGCAAGGGTGGAGCAATTCCACCTCTGGTAAAGACATTTGAGAACCATGGCAACAAGCCCCTCCCCAGAAGATCAGCAAGAACAGCCAGCCAAGACCAAGTTTACTGATCAATGAGCACAGCAGAACTCCAGCACTAGGGGACTACTGCACATAGAATTCATGGCTTTTTTCCCATAATTCTTTAGCCTTTCAAAGTTAATTTTTTTAACTGTCTTTTTTTTTTAATTTTTCTTTTTCCCTTTTTCAACCAACATCTTACCAATCCCTTTTTTAAAAATATTTTTTATTTTTCATTTTTAGAGTCATATTCTATCTCTTCATAGTAGTTACCCTTATTTTTGGTATATATATAAGTTGTTCTCTCTTTAAAATTTTGAGATACAGTTTCTTCTAACAAATCAAAATATACCCTAAATCTCTAGTGTATGGCTTTGTTTTAGTGTCCTGCCTGATCACATTCTCTCCCTTTTTTTTTAAATCCTCTTCTTTCTTTTTTCAACCAACTTCTTACCTTATCAATTCCTTTTATAAAATCTTTTATACTTTTTATCTTTACAGTCATATTCCATCCCTTCATCATATCAACCCTTATTCTTCTACATATATAAGTTTTACTTTCTTTAAAATTTTGAGAGGCACATTCTTCTAAGAGTCCAAAATATGCCCAAAATCTAGTGTGTGGCACTAATTTATGCACCAGCCTAATCATATTTGATCATATTCTGTTTTGTTTTCTTTTGTTCTGTTTTTGTTTGTTTTTATCTTTTTCTTTTTCTTTTTCTATTTTCTTTCTTTCCCTTTCTTTTCCCCTGGTTTCAGGTCTTTGATGATATGTTTAGTGTATATTTTCTGGGGACATTGTTACCCTGTTAACATTTTGTTCTCTCATTCATCTGTTCTTCTCTGGAAAAAAGGACAAGACAGAAAAAAATCATCTCAACAAAAAGAACAAGAGGCAGTACTGACTGCCAGGGACCTAATCAATATGGACATTAGTAAGATGTCAGAACAGGAGTTCAGAAAGATGATTTTAAAGATACTAGCTGGGCTTGAAAAAACCATGGAAGATACTAGAGAAATCCTTATTGGAGAAATCAAAGAAGTAGAATCAAACCAAGTCAAATCAAAAAGGCTATTAATGAGGTGTAAACAAAAATGGAGGCTTTAATTGCTAGGATAAATGATGCATGAGAGAGAATTACTGATATAGAAGAACAAGTGATGGAAAATAAAGAAGCTAAGAAAAAGAGAGATAAACAACTACTGGATCACGAGGGCAGAATTCAAGAGATGAGTGATATCATAAGATTAACCAACATTAGAATAATTGGGATCCCAGAAGAAGAAGAGAGAGAGGGGCAGAAGGTATATTGGAGCAAATTATAGCAGAGAACTTCCCTAAATTGGGGAAGGAAACAGGCATCAAAATCCAGGAGACACAGAGAAACCCTCTCAAATTCAATAAAAATAGGTCAACAGCCTGACATCTAATAATAAAATTTACAAATCTCAGAGACAAAGAGAAAATCCTGAAAGCAGCTCAGGAGAAGAGATCTGTAACCTACAATGGTAGAAACATTAGATTGGCAAGAGACCTATTCACAGAGACCTGGCAGGCCAGAAAGGACTGGCATGATATATTCAGAGCACTAAATGAGAAAAATATGCAGCCAAGAATACTATATCCAGTTAAGCTGTCATTGAAAATAGAAGGAGAGATAAAAATAACTTCCAGGACAAACAAAACCTAAAGGAATTTGCAAACACGAAACCAGCCCTACAAGAAATATTGAAAGGGGTCTTCTAAGCAAAGAGAGAGCCTAAAAGGAACATAGATCAGAAAGGAACACAGACAATATACAGTAACAGTCACCTTACAGGCGATACAATGGCACTAAATTCACATCCTTCAATAGTTACCCTGAAAGTAAATGGGCTAAATGCCCCAATCAAAAGACACAGGCTATCAGACTGGATTAAAAAACAAGACCTATCGATATGCTGTCTTCAAGAGACACATTTTACACCCAAAGTCACCTCCAGATTGAAAATGAGGGGGTGGGAACACAATTTACCATGCTAATGGACAGCAAAAGAAAGCTGGGGTGGCAATCCTTATATCAGACAAATTGGATTTTAAACCAAAGACTTTAATAAGAGTTGAGGAAGGACACTATATCCTATTTAAGGGTCTATCCAACAAGAAGATCTAACAATTGTAAATATCTATGCCCCTAACATGGCAGCAGCCACTTATATAAGCAAATTAACAACAAAAGCAAAGAAACACATCAACAACGATACAGTAATAGTGGGGGACTTTAACACCCCCTTGACTGAAATGGACAGATCATCTAAGCAAAAGATCAACAAGGAAATAAAGACTTTAAATGACACACTGGACCAAATGGACTTCATAGATTTATTCAGAACATTCCATCCCAAAGCAACAGAATACACATTCTTCCCTAGTGCCCATGGAACATTCTCCAGAATAGATCACATCCTAGGTCACAAATCAGGTCTCAACTGGTACCAAAAGATTGGGATCATTCCCTGCATATTTTCAGACCACAATGTATTGAAACTAGAACTCAATCACAAGAGGAAGTCGGAAAGAACTCAAGTACATGGAGGCTAAAGAGCATCCTACTAAAGAATGAGTGGGTCAACCAGGAAATTAAAGAATAAAAAAAATTCATGAAAACCAATGAAAATGAAAACACAACTGTTCAAAATCTTTGGGATACAGCAGAAGCAGTCCTAAGAGGAAAGTATATAGCAATACAAGCCTTTCTCAAGAAACAAGAAAGGTCTCCAATACACAACCTAACCCTACACCTAACGGAGCTGGGGAAAGAACAGCAAATAAAGCCTAAACCCAGCAGGAGAAGAGAAATAATAAAGATCAGAGTAGAAATCAATGAAATCGAGACCAAAAGAACAGTAGAACAGATCAACAAAACTAGGAGCTGCTTCTTTGAAAGAATTAACAAGATTGATAAACCCCTGGCCAGACTTATCCAAAAGAAAAGAGAAATGACCCAAATCAACAAAATCATGAATGAAAAAGGAGAGATCACAACCAACACCAAAGAAATACAAACACTTATAAGAACATATTATGAGCAACTCTATGCCAGCAAATTAGATAACCTGGAAGAAATGGATGCATTCCTAGAGATGTATCAACTACCAAAACTGAACCAGAAAGAAAAAGAAAACCTGAACAGACCTATAACCACTAAGGAAATTGAAGCAGTCATCAAAAATCTCCAAACAAACAAAAGCCCAGGGCCAGATGGCTTCCCAGGGGAATTCTACCAAACATTTAAAGAAGAATTAAATACCTACTCTTCTGAAACTGTTCCAAAAAGTAGAAATGGAAGGAAAACTTCCAAACTCATTTTATGAGGCCACCATTACCTTGATCCCCCAACCAAAGACTCCATCAAAAGGCAGAATGACAGACCAATATCCTTGATGAACATGGATGCAAAAATTCTCACCAAAATACTAGTCAATAGGATCCAACAGTCCATTAAAAGGATTATTCACCATGACCAAGTGGGATTTATCTCTGGGCTGCAAGACTGGTTCAACATCCGCAAATCAATCACTGTGATATAATACATTGATAAAAGAAAGACAAGAACCATATGATCCTCTGAATAGATGCAGAAAAAGCATTTTACAAAGCACAGCATCCTTTCTTGAGCAAAACTCTTCAGAGTGTAGGGATAGAGGGTACATACCTCAATATCATAAAAGCCATCTGTGCAAAACCCACCATGAATATCATTCTCAATGGAGAAAAAGCTGGAGAGCTTTCCCCCTAAGGTCAGGGACATGGCAGGGATGTCCACTATCACCACTGCTATTCAACAGATTATTAGAAGTCCTAGCCACAGCAATCAGACAACAAAAAGAAATCAAAGGCATCCAAATCAGCAAAGAAGTCAAACTCTCACTCTTTGCAGATGACATGATACTTTATATGGAAAACCCAAAAGACTCCACCCCAAAACTGCTAGAACTCATACAGGAATTCAGTAAAGTGGCAGGATATAAAATCAATGCACAGAAATCAGTGGCATTCCTATACACCAACAACAAGACAGAAGAAAGAGAAATCAAGGAGTCGATCCCATTTACAACTGCACCCAAAACCATAAGATGCTTAGGGATAAGTCTAACCAAAGAGACAAAGAATCTGTACTCATAAAACTATAAAATACTAATTAAAGAAAGGAAGACACAAAGAAATGGAAAAACATTCCATGCTCATGGATTGGAAGAACAAATATTGTGAAGATGTCAATGCTACCTAGAGCAATCTACACATTTAATGCAATCCCCATCAAAATAACATCCACTTTTTTCAAAGAAATGGAACAAATAATCCTAAAATTTGTATGGAACCAGAAGAGACCCTGAATAGCCAGAGGAATGTTGAAAAAGAAAAGCAAAGCTGGCGGCATCACAATTCCAGACTTCAAGCTCTATTACAAAGCTGTCGTCATCAAGACAGTATGGTACTGGCACAAAAACAGACACATTGGTCAATGGAACAGAATCGAGAGCCCAGAAATGGACCCTCAACTCTATGGTCAACTTATCTTTGACAAAGCAGGAAAGAATATCCAATGGAAAAAAGACAGTCTCTTCAACAAATGGTGTTGGGAAAATTGGACAGCCACATGCAGAAGAATGAAACTGGACCATTTCCTTACACCACACACAAAAATAGACTCCAAATGGTTGAAAGACCTAAACGTGAGACAGGAATCCATCAAAATCCTAGAGGAGAACACAGGCAGCAATGTCTTCAACTTCAGACGCAGCCACTTATTCCTAGAAACGTCGCCAAAGGCAAGGAAAGCAAGGACAAAAATGAACTATTGGGACTTCATCAAGATAAAAAGGTTTTGCACGGCAAAAGAAACAGTCAACAAAACCAAAAACCAAAAGAGAACCTACAGAATGGGAGAAGATATTTGCAAATGACATATCAGATAAAGGGCTAGTATCCAAAATCTATAAAGAACTTATCAAACTCAACACCCAAAGAACAAATAATCCAATCAGGAAATGGGCAGAAGACATGAACAGACATTTTCCCAAAGAAGACATCCAAATGGCCAACAGACACATGAAAAAGTGTTCAACATCACTTGGCATCAGGGAAATCCAAATCAACCTCAATGAGATACCACCTCATACCAGTCAGAATGGGTAAAATTAACAAGTCCGGAAACGACAGATGTTGGCGGGGATGGGGAGAAAGGGGAACCATCTTACACTGTTGGTGGGAATGCAAGCTGGTGCAGCCACTCTGGAAAACGGTATGGAGGTTCCTCAAAAAGTTGGAAATAGAGCTATCCTATGACCTAGCAATTGCAGTACCAGATATTTACCCCATAGATACAAATGTAGTGATCTGAAGGGGTACATGTACCCCGATGTTTATAACAGCAATGTCCACCATAGCCAAACTATGGAAAGAGCCAAGACGTCCATCAACAGATGAATGGATAAAGAAGATGTGATACACACACACACACACACACACACACACACACACACACACACACAATGGAATATTATGCAGCCATCAAAAGGAATGGACTCTTGCCATTTGCAATGATGTGGATGGAACTGGAGGGTATTATGCTGAGTGAAATAAGTCAATCAGAGAAAGACATGTGTCGTATGATCTCACTGATATGAGGAATTCTTAATCTCAGGAAACAAACTGAGGTTTGCTGGAGTGGTAGGGGGTGGGAGGGATGGGGTGGCTGGATGATAGACATTGGGGAGGTTATGTGCTATGGTGAGCGCTGTGAATTGTGTGAGACTGTTGAATCACAGACCTGTACCTCTGAAACAAATAATACATTATATGTTAAAAAAAAAAAAAAAAAAGAAGAAGAAGAAGAAGAAGACGAAGATAGCGGAGGGGAAGAATGAAGGGGGGGAAATCGTAGGGCGGGATAAACCATGAGAGATTATGGACTCTGAAAAACAAACTGAGGGTTCTAGAGGGGAGGGGGTGGGGGGTGGGTTAGCCTGGTGATGGATATTAAGGAGGGCACGTTCTGCATGGAGCACTGGGTGTTATACACAAACAATGAATCATGGAACACTACATCAAAAAGTAATGATGTAATGTATGGTGATTAACATAACATAGTAATAATAATAAAATTAAAAAAAATAGGTTGGGAAATAAGAATCTATTTGAAATGGGAGCAGGTTTAAAAAAAAAAAGAATAAGAAAAGAAACTAAAAAAGAAATGTAAAATTTTAGCCTGAATGAAAGCAAGTCATGAGGGAATATTTGGAGCTCCTTAAATTATTTTCCCCTGGCGCTGGAGTTTTACAGTCCTGTGGGAAATGAGCTTAACCTTAGTCACCATTCTTATTCATTCATTCTTCCAGTCTGTCTTCTAGGGAATGGGCCTGCTGGTCAGCTTCTTTGGTGTCTTCGCCTGGGTCGAGTTACTCGACCCTTTGTCAGGGGGATGGGCTTAATGTGAGCTGGTTGGCTGTGCAGCTTTGTTCCCTTGTGTCTTTCTGCTTCTCTTTAGAGGGTCAGAGCAAATATGGCCATGTGGGAATCTCTGCACCAGAGCTGCAAGGTCGCAGTCCACCCCCCTCAAAAGATCCTCCATGTGAATCCATCTCCACCTCTTCGCGTACCAAACTCCACAGACTCGCACATATTCTGAAGGAGGGGCCTGTTGAGTTGATTCTCAAATGTCTTTGCCCCAGGCAGAATTGCTCCACCCTTGCCTGGGACCAGGCTAAGTAATCTGCTCTGGTTTGCTCTATGTGGCTTTTGTTCCCTGAAGGCTTTCCATGCAGCTTTAGAGGATGAGAATGAAAATGGCGACTCCCAGTCTCTGGCCCTGGAGCCAAAAACTCAGGGCCCCACTCCTCAGTGAGCCCCCAGAAAAAAGCAGTCAGTCACTACCGTCTCCCTGGTCTCCAGCCGCATTCTGTGCTCACCCGGCCTGTGACCAAGTGTTTCTATCTCAGGCACATGACCCCGTTTTGAGTCTCCAAACCCAGCAGGCTCCTGCTGCACTCTCCCAGGCCACAACTCCTGGAGGAGGAAGGGAATTCTCCCCAGCCCTGCCACTTGTCGGTCCCCTACTCAAAGAGCAGTGGCCCGACTGTGCCTCAGATCACAGTTTCTGGCAATCCCAAGCTGAGAGCTCACCCCTGGGCTCACTCCTGGGCTCACTCTTTGCAGCCAGCTTTCCTGATCCAATGCCTGGGAGCTCTGCTGCACTCAGGCACCCCTGGTCTTCCTGTGATCCCCAGGGTCCTGAGACCACACTGTCCCAGTGAGGGTTCCACCTCCCACTTAGCCACCAGAGTGAAATCCCCAGACTTCTAAAAGTTCTGATTTTGTCCTCCTCTGGTCTACCACTTGCTGGTAGCCAGCTGATGGAGGCTCCCTCCCCCTTCAGCCTATCTTCCCATATATTGCCTTTGATTCACTTCTCTGCACTTCCTACCTTGTGGGAAATGGTCCCTTTTCTATTCATAGAGTTGCAGCTATTCTTTTCTTTTTTTTAATTTAATTTTATTTTATTATGTTATGTTAGTCATCATTAGTTTTTGATGTAGTGATCCATGATTCACTGTTTTCGTATAACACCCAGTGCTCCATGCAGTACATGCCCTCCTTAATACCCACCACCAGGCCAACTCATCCCCTCACCCCCCTCCCCTCCAAAACCCTCCAAAACCTTCAGTCTGTTTCTCGGAGTCCATAATCTCTCATGGTTCATCTCTTCCTCCGATTCCCCCCCCTTCATTTTTCCCTTCCTTCTCCTAATGTCCTCCATGCTATTCCTTATGTTCCACAAATAAGTGAAACCATATGATAATTAACTTTCTCTCCTCAACTTATTTCACTTAGCATGATGTCCTCCCGTCCCATCCATGTTGATGTAAAAGTTGGGTATTCATCCTGAGTAATATTCCATTATATATATGGACCACATCTTCTTTATCCATTCATCTGTTGAAGGGCATCTTGGCTCTTTCCACAGTTTGGCTATTGCGACATTGTTGCTTTGAACACTGGGGTGCATATGGCCCTTCTTTTCACTACATCTGTGTCTTTGGGGTAAATACCCAGGAGTGCAATTGCTGGGTCAAAGGGTAGCTCTATTTTTTAATTTTTTGAGGCACCTTCATACTGTTTTCCAAAGTGGCTGTACCAACTTGCATTCCCAACAGGGTAAGAGGGTTCCCCTTTCTCCACAACCTCTCCAACATTTGTTGTTTCTTGCCTTGTCAATTTTTGCCATTCTAACTGGTGTAAGGTGTATCTCAATGTGGTTTTGATTTGAATTTCCCTGATGGCTAATGATGATAAACATTTTTTTAATGTGTCTGTTAGCCATTTGTATGTCTTCTTCAGAGAAGTGTCTGTTCACATCTTCTGCCCATTTTTTGACTTGATTATTTGTTTTTTCGGTGTTGAGTTTGAGAAATTCTTTATAGATCTTGGATACCAGCCCTTTGTCCTAGTATGATTTGCAAATATCTTCTCCCATTCTGTGGGTTGCCTCTTTGTTTTGTTGACTCTTTCCTTTGCTGTGCAGAAGCTTTTTATCTTGATGAAGTCCCAAAAGTTCATTTTTGCTTGTTTCACTAGCCTTTGGAGAATGTATCTTGAAAGAAGTTGCTGTGGGCAGTGTCAAAGAGGTTGTTCTATGTTCTCCTCTAGGATTTTGATGGATTCCTGTCTCACATTGAGGTCTTTCACCCATTTTGAGTTTATCTTTGTGTATGGTGTTAGAGAATGATCTAGTTTCATTCTTCTGTATATAGCTGTCTAATTTTCCCAGCACCATTTATTGAAGAGACTGTCTTTTTTCCATTGCAGCTATTCTTTTCTTTTATCTCCAGTTGAGTTCACAGGTGTTCAGAGTGGTTTGAGAGCTATCTAGCCAAATTCCTGGGACCAGACAAAATTAAGGTCTCCTATTCTTCTGCCATCTTGGACTCCTCCCCTTTTTTTATGTTTAATATTGCCCAGTACATAGTAATGGCTCATAAGCCAAACTCTCAAGTCCTTTTGATATTTCCAAAGGGTCTCACAGTTGGATGCTTCAGAACAACATGCTTTCCTATCTAGGCCTCCTGCAGTTTTGATTTAGGACACCAAGCTTCCCTATCACGTGGTCCCTGGAAGTAAACACCATTCAATAGCCCTACTAAATTTCACCTTGTAAATACAATTAAGAGACAGAAAGCAGAACCTGGGAAATTTCCACCTTACATTCCTAAGAGAACAAGTCTTTTTCATCCTCTGATACTACTTCTCAGTGGGAGAATAGTTGGTGGCAGTTCCATCTAGCCACTTTGCTACCTCCTGAGGATGTGAGGCAGGCAGTAGGCCCTCCAGCCATGACGGGGAGAGGTTGAACTAGGCTGTGATATGAGTCAAACCCTTCTCTTCAAACCTAGTTTTGTGAAAGGCCTTGTCAAAATGTTCAGATTCAAGATGGAGGGTATGAGTGATTTCTGGATATAGCTCTATTTTGTACTGCTGGCCCTCTGTAGAGCAAACAATTTTAAAGAAGACTTAGTCACAGATACTAAAGTGATCAGCCAATCTTGCTTTCCTCGTGTCTGGTCCTAATGAACTACAGCACCACAGGAGGAATCATTTCCCCTCCAAAACAGACCATGATGTCTTAGACCTTAACAAAGTAGCCAAGTGAGGATCTATCAACAGCTTTTATCTGCTCAGATCCAGATTTGTCTGTTCTAGGACACTGCTCCCAGTTGGCTCCATCCCTTCTCTCCACTACCAGCATCATGTGGGACCATTTTTTGGTCTTTCTGCACTTGAGCCTGCCATGTTGGCACATTCATATTTCAGTGACTCTCTGTCACAACTTCCCATAGGTTTTGCGTAAATAGCATGGGCATTTAAGTGGGAGTGCAGAAAGATGAGCTGAACACAGCTCACATTTGCTGAGTACTGATGGCAGTCCAGGCCTTCAATTAATTGCATTCACATGGTGAATGTAGGATACATTTTCTAATCTCCATTTTGCATATGAGAGAGCCCAGGCTCAAAGATTAAGTAATTTTGCTGATGTTACTCCAAGAGAAACTTGTAAAACAAGAATGAGATCCTTTATTTGCCTAATGCCCAAATCAGGCTATGTCTTTTCAGCCACCATACTGGCAGGGCATTCTGAGGGCACCCAATATATACCAACCTGCCATGCTGAACTAAAAGGAGAATTCTAACCCTGCTTCACCACTGTGAGCCCTCTCTGGGCCTTGTTTTCCTCTTCTAAAAATGGTATGGTAATTTCATCTACCTCACAGCATTTTTGTAAAGATTTAGCGAGCAGATGTACCTACAATGCCCAACGTGGGGCCTGTACCATGGTTGGCTCCCTACCCTAGGTGATCAGTTGGCTGGTTGCATACAGAAGAAAGCACCTTCATTTTCCAAAGAGGTATAGCCTTTGGAGTCTGACTCCTAGACCCCATCCAAAGCCCCACATCCCCTTCCCATCTAGACTGAATCAGGGGGCCTTCACAAACCTTTTAGAATCTAGATTGTGGTTGAGCCATCATTCTCTCACATTGCAGATGGAGGACACATAAAATTAAATCAAGTGTTTGGTAGGAATTCATATAGGAAATGGGTGCCTGAACTATATACCTGACTCCCAGGCTTTGTCCTTAGGGTCAGAGGGAACATACTCAGAAATTGGTTACAATGTTTTTCTCTCAAAATATACCTCTACCAAAACATACCTCTAACAGGCTTAAATAATAAAGCAACGTGATAATACCTACCATAAGAAGCCCATAGTTAGGCAAACTCCAGAATGTATCAAGCTCTGATTGCACATGCTGTGATTCTTGAGACTCTAGTGTCTTCTAATGTAGCTGTTCTGACAGGTGTCACAACCAGGCAAATCAGTCCTCTTTAGGAGTGACAGATCCTCTCCTAGAAGCTTCCAGTGAACTTCTCTTCATGTCTCAGTGGCTAGGATAGAGTCATGTGCATGTTGCAAAACCAGTCATTGGAAAGAAGGTAGCCCAGTGGTTCTTACCTTAAGTTGAACAGTAGAATTACACATCAAACTAAAAAGAGAGGCTGGGCTCCATCTTTAAAGGTTCAGATTCAGTTTGTCTGCAATAGAACCTGAACATCAGAACATTATAAACCCCTATGCATGCAGCCAATGACAGGAAAGAAGTTCATGGTGAAATGTGTGTTGGTGAGGCACAGCCATGACTAGGACATACGCCAAGAGAGAAAACAGCTAATACCCTCATTAAGCAAGATGCCTTGCTGAATTGTTGTGTAAAATCTTAGCTTTGCCCTCAACACATAAGAGATGAGTGGATTCCATGACAAAAACTCTGAACTCTACAACCAACTACCTGCTTCTATGGGGCCAACCTCCTCCCGTCCTTTCTAGAATGAAACTTTCTTCATCTTTTTTTTTTTAATGCCGGTGCAAGCATTCAGAGAAAAACCACTTCTAGGCATTCCAAGAATGAGGAGGGGCCAATAAAGGATGACATCTGCTTCATGTGCCCTGTGTCTAGCTGACCACACCCACTGGCTTTCAGGTTGGCTGGGGAGAAGACAGTCAGGGTCTGGATCTGGGTTGACATACATATGTCTGCTTGATGTGGAACAGTCTCAGGGGTCCTATATTCAGAGTTGCCTTAGCTGTAGCTGCAAAATGTCTTCTGTGTTCTTTGATATTTGTAAAGAGGGAAATGGGGAGTTTGTGTTTCTTAGAAAATGTGTTCATTTTCAACTGGTTCAGATAATTTTGAAAGAAACATGAGGACTTTAAAATGACTGGAAAGCTTTGTGTTTTGTTTGTTTTGTTTTGTTGGTTTTTGTTTATTCCTAATGAGTGATTTCCTACTTTGCATGCCTAAATATTCCAAGTAATATACTAGGTAAAGGTGGTGGAGACTGGCCATGATTATCACTAAAATAGGGAGTGCATGGAATACATGTTCACTACATATAGCTGGTCATGCTGGGTGCTGATGAAACTTTAGTCCCCCTCTCTGGGAAATTTAAACAGTAGGTGTAGAGACAGGACATAGCAACAAAACAATGTAAAATTACATGACCTAAGTACCAAGTAAGCCTAATAAGGGCCGCATGAGTTAGAAAATTTTCTTGAAAATTACTTCCAGGAGGAAGTAATTTCACCTGCCAAATGAACATAATAAAAAGTTATGAAGTAACTTTTCTTGAAAATTACTTGAAAATTTTCTTGAAAATTACTTCCAGGAGGAAGTAATTTCACCTGCCAATGAACATAATAAAAAGTCTATGTTTGAAGTGGGAATATAAGTTTGTTCTGATAACTGAATGTTGTGCCCTGGCTATGGAGAGACAACAAAAAGCAGATGACTGAATGAAGGACTTGTCAAAGCCAAATCCCTCTTCCCAGAATTCAATGGAAAATTGACTTAAAGTGAGGAAGGCTTTTGTTACTGTCACTGTTGCAAAACACAATTGCCTCAGTTCTGACAACTATGAATTAGGAATTAAGCTGTAAGCATGAATAGTATAAGAAGCATAATTCCAATGTGCTTCCTACTAAACCACTTTTGTATAGTCTTTCACCAAAAAGAAATTATACTCCCACATTTATAAGAAATGCACAGGATTAAAAAAAAATGTTTCTTTTTAGAGCCAAGTTTGTCAAGCTGCAGGCATCTGATTGCTTTGCCTTTAGGTGTGAGGCGGCAGAGGGAAGGGGATTCCCCATGTAAGATCTCTCAATATTTCTACTCCCCGGGCCATATGGGGATATGGAAAGTCAAATGTGTGATCTCAGACAAATACAAGAAAGAAAAAAAGGCAACAGATTACATAATTGGATGTATCATTATGTCATTTTTCACTATCAAATAAAAGAAAAAGAACATTGACCCTTCACATGCACAAAGAAAATCTCAGAAACTCATACTAACCTCTGCAGTTAAAGTCCATTTTATTACTGAAGCAGATAGAACTATCTAGATTTCCACCTCTACAGATCCATTAGGTTTAAAAGTTCTTAAAATTTTGCTTATCTACTTAAAAATTGAATCTGAAAAATGGGTATAGATGCAAAGCTTTTAGCTTGCATGCATCCTTTGATGTTTTCATTCTGGCTGTTACAAAATACACTCTACAATAGTTTCTACCTTAACAAAGCCAACTATCTATTTTTACAACCCACTTGCATTTATTTTCTTTTGAGGAAAATATGGGACAAATAAAAACAATTATTAGGAAAGGAGCCAAAGTGGAAGTTTCATATTTGTCAATGTGTATGTGAAGTTCATTCATTTTTCTCTTGTTATTTTTAGTCATCTTACAAATATGGAACCTCAGAGTCTTCACTTCCTTTGGTAATATAGCTCTTTCAGGTCTGGCAATTACAAATTCTTGACAATTTTTGTGAGTTTTGAAAAAAAGTAAGTTTCTTTTCTTATCAGAAAGTGTATTCTCCCCCTAGATGCATTTAAATAACTGAAATTGAGGACTTTGATGCAGCAAGTGGCAAAGGTGTCTGCTGACCATGCACTCCACTCTCAAATGTTCCTCAGTCCTTTGATTGAGTATCTCACTCCTTAAAGGCAAGATATTATTCTAAATTCACTATCTTTTTAGGAGGCTCAAAGATAAGAGTGTTCTGAGGATACTTGCTAGGGGTTGCAAATTACTTCCTTATGTCTTTGGCAGCTTTGTTAATTTTTTTTGAAGTTGCTATTCTCTCTTAATGAATGACTGACCCCTGTTTCATCTTGTGGCCCTTTTCAAATTTAGCTATTTGGGTGTGCTTTTTCATGTACTTGTTCTCTCTCTCTCTCTCTCTTGGTATCACTAAATATTACCTTACCACTCAGTTGTAGTTTCACACAACCAGCTAAGTGGAGTCCGTGGTGGCATTTACAGGAAACTGGGAGCGTTACTAGCACCCTCAATTAGAAGTGCCACCTCAGAAAGCAGAGCAGATAACACAACATTATTGTGGAAAATATGTCTGCATGATGCTCTGCTCTGTTTTTGAGTTTAAAACAAGAAGCTTCCATGAAATGGAAATAAACTATATATATGTTTAAATCAATAATAATTGTCTTGTTTCCCTCCAGTTCCCAGACCTCTCCAAAGCCAGTCTAATATTAATATTTCATGACTTCACCTGAGAACCTGGAAACTAGCCTCTAGATGAGAAAAGATGCAGACTTACCTGAGTCTGTTTCTTTAGAGTCCCTGTGCTTACGGCGTGAAAAATTCAACATCTACAGGGTGGTGAGGTGAAGTGATGGAGGCCAAGGCAGAACTCCAGACTTGCATTAATGCAAAATCAAGACTTCGAGATTCAAGTCAACCAGGCTAAAGAAACATGAGGTTCAATTTCTCCAGTAACTGGAAATAAGCTATGAACATTCAGTTTTCTTTCAGTGCATTCTGCTCTGAATTAAATTACATTTAACAACTTATATGTTAAATTTCTTGAGTGTGCTGATGGTATTGTGGTTATGTGAGAGAATGCCCTGGTTCTTAGGGAGTACGTGCAGAACTTTAGGGGTGATGTGATATGATTGTGCAACTTACTTACAAATGGTTTGTGAGAGGAAGAGAATGAAAATATGGCAAAATGTTAATAATCAGGCCCGGGATGGCCTCCCAGAACCGCGACCCAGCTGCTGCCAGCGTCGCCGCCGCCCGCAAAGGAGCCGAGCCCAGCGGGGGCGCCGCCCGGGACCCGGTGGGCAAGAGGCTACAGCAGGAGCTGATGACCCTCATGATGTCTGGTGACAAAGGCATCTCTGCCTTCCCTGAATCCGACAACCTTTTCAAATGGGTGGGGACCATCCATGGGGCAGCAGGCACAGTTTATGAAGACCTGAGGTATAAGCTCTCTCTGGAGTTCCCCAGTGGCTACCCTTACAATGCGCCCACGGTGAAGTTCCTCACACCCTGCTACCACCCCAACGTGGACACCCAGGGAAACATCTGCCTGGACATCCTGAAGGACAAGTGGTCTGCCCTGTATGATGTCAGGACCATCCTGCTGTCCATCCAGAGCCTGCTAGGAGAACCAAACATTGATAGTCCTTTGAACACGCATGCTGCCGAGCTCTGGAAAAACCCCACAGCCTTTAAGAAGTATCTGGAAGAAACCTACTCAAAGCAGGTCTCCAGCCAAGATCCCTGACTGTCCAGCCTCTCTCTTTGTGTTGTCTTTTTATTTTCTCCTTAGATAGTCTTTCTCTTCATTTCTGTCTAGGACTCTGTATCTTAAGCTGTGGTGTCATTTTTGTTTTGTTTCTGTTTTTTAAATTAAGTCTCTGGTTGAGCCCTTGTGATGAATATATTAAATAAATACATTGGGGTTTTTTTTTAAAAAAATGTTAATAATCAATCAACCTGGGTGCCTGGGTGGTTCAGTTGGTTAAGTGACTGCCTTCAGCTCAGGTCATGATCCCGGAGTCCTGGGATCGAGTCCCACGTCGGGCTCCCTGCTCAGCAGGGAGTCTGCTTCTCTCTCTGACCCTCTTCCCTCTCATGTTCTCTGTCTCTCATTCTCTCTCTCTCAAATAAATAAATAAAATCTTTAAAAAAATCAATCAACCTAGGATGAAAGGTAAATTAGGTGTTCCTTTTATCTTTTTTTTAGGTTTGAATTTTTTAAAAATTAGGAAAAATACTTAAGAATAAATATAACAAAGATATAGGACCTATATGAATAAGCATATAAAATAATATTTAAGAATATAAAATGTGGTCTGAATATATGAAAAAAGTTACATATCGTTGTGGAAATGAATAAATATGGAATACTTTTTCTTATATTTAAATTTTGAAAACTCACTCATGTTTATGAATTTGGGAGGATATTAATTCAAATTGTAAAAAAAAATACAGATGATTCATTTATTCATGGTTTTGTTTTACATTTGCTTAGTTAATATTAACTCATCATACTGGTCTCCAACATAGTAGCCCATACCCCTCAGCACCCACTCCCCATTCCCTGCAAGGTGTGGTGCTTAACAGGAGAGAAGGGAGAAGTGAGATCAGGGCTGGGGAGGCATTAAAAAATTGAACAATTCATGCTTCTCCTCAAGGATGTTGACAGGTTAATTTCACTATTCCAGGCTAGGAAAGGATGGACTTAGAACTTCTAGGGGGTCAGGGAATGTTGTGGCTTGAGATAAAGCCATGTTTGTGTGGCTGCTTTGGGATCCATGCATGAGCCTCTCGTTTCCCATCAGTGCTATAATGTATTATTCTGCAGTTGGGTATAATGGAAAGAGTGTTGAATTGTTGCTAAGAGAATTTGGTTACTGCCATTAGCTGGCTGTGTGATCTTTAGGCATGTTCCTTCACTTCTCTGGGCCTTTGTTTCTACCTATAAAATGGGGTGGGGGTGGACTAACTAAATCTTCAAGATTGCTTCCAGTTCTATTATATACTACTCATTTAAAAACAAAAGGCCCCTGCTTCTTGAAGCCTGGTCCTTTCTTCCAAGTTAAATCTGTCAGAAAGTGACTGGGTGCCACCCTGAGGAATTTAAACACATTAAATGCTGAAAGCCAGTGTTACATGCAGATCAACAGATCTGACTCGAGTCAACAGATCAGTATAAATTGTGGGTCTCCACTCTCCCCCAGGAGAATCCATGATGTTTCTCTTGGCCACTTCCCAGCCCCTCAGAGTAGTGAGGTGCTGCAACCCACCTTGAGTATGTATGCTGGGGCTATAAGGGGGCATTTCCCTTTCACAAAATCAGATTCCCACACCATAGAGCATCATACACACTTACTTTGTATGATGGGATTTAGACATTTCATGGCAACTCCTTGGCTTCAGTTGCTCTGCTTTCTGTAATTAAGTCAGGCATCCAGAGAGCAGTATCCTTTCCTACTCATTTCTCTTCTCCCCATGCCCAAAACTGACATGGGAAAATATTTTTGTCAGATCTTTGTTCTGTTCCTCTGCTTTGAAGGGAGAATAAAAAGGACAGAAGGTTTCTTCAGCGAATAGGATTGGTAGGAGGTGATGGTGGATCAATAAGAATGTAGGGGCTTTATTCGGTTTTAATTTTTGGTCACTAAGGGCATGTGGTGTTTCTTCCTTCTGATCATATCAATCAATTAGTTCATTTCTTCTCTGAAAGCTGGGATAGACTGCAAGCTTCCCAAGTACTGGTACTAAGTTTTCTTCATCTTTGAGAAAATGTGGCCTCGAGGAGAGACCCTGGGTTTTAGAGTCAGACAAGCATGAATCTGAGGCTTCCTTCAGCACTAACTCAGCAATAACTTGACTACTGTTGGACTTCTCAACTCCCTTTGGCTTCTAACAAGCATGGACGGCAGCCAGTGTCCCCTACGTCCCTTCCCTCCCCACCAATACCCCTCCGTCTTGTGGGGACCCAAATGCAGGTGGTTATGACACATGATTTAGAGCATAACTTCCAGTAGTTGGCATCTGTGTTAATAGCCCATGGGAGGGCAGGGACCATGAGGGGGATTTCCTATAACCAAAGAGATGGTGTAATGTGGTGGAGTTTCTTTGGGATTAGAAATCAGGCTAATCCTGCCCTTTGGCCATGTTCCTTCAAATTTCTCAGACATCACACTCAAAGATAAAAATATATGCCAGGCACTTCACATAGAATTTATCTTCTCCCAAACCCTCTGGAGTCTGTAATATTATTCTCATCTGGACGTGGGTGAACTGAGCCTCAGGAAGCTAAAGGAAGTTAAAGGCAGAATATAAATTTGAACTCAACCTGGGTGACTGCAGGTTCTGTTCCATAATGAACATTGCACTGCACTGCAATTCACAGCCCCTTATCATCTCCAGCTAGACAAATTGTGAAGTTGGCAAATCCTGAAAACCCCTTGATCTTCAACAGCTCTGTGTCCCTCAGGTGCAGGCAGTTCTCAGGCTGTCCCCTAGTGGCCCCGGGGGGTACCTACTGCAGTCCCTTAAAAAACACATCCTCCCACTCTCCACACTGGGGTGGGGCTCCTTTTTCCTCCTTAGGGTTAACTAAATCCACATTTCCTGATCTGTTTCAGTGTAAAGATAAGCAAGAAACAATGCCTGGGCCAGGAAAATCAAAGTTTAGTCAAGAGATAACTTTAAAATAAGTAGAAAACATAGGAAAGAATAATAAAAGCTTTGAGGGAGATGCAAATGGCTGAGGGAGATAATCATAGTAAATGTGTATGATGTTTTTTAGGATGAGAAGCTTTTTAGGATGATGCTTTTTAGGATGAGTAAGTACACAGTAATAAATACCATCATTGAGAGCTATGTACAGAGCACATACAGAGCACATTTACATTTGTTAATTCTAATCCTCACAAAAGTCCTCCAGAAAAGATACTCTTGTTCCCATTTTTGCAGATGAGAAAATCAAATTACAGCCCAGAGAAACTGATGATGGCCATGTAGCTAACAATGGGCAGAGCTGAAATTCAAACACATGTCTTTCTGGACCCCAAGTCAACCTGATTCCCATGATTTCGTACCATTATCTACCCCTCCATTTTAATCCAACCTTGTAGAGTTGGCTTCTTGGTGACCATTCAGCTGCTAAGTGGAAGATTTGGATTCAGGCTTAGATGTCCTGTCCCTAAGCCTGCTGTTCTTTCCTAGGACAGAGCTGTTTGAGAGTGACCTATAAAGGCCTTGGTGAAAGTGTGCCTTTGAAAAGGTCTTAATAAAATTAAAGAGTATTTATGTGGAGAAAAGGAAAAGGACATTCCAAAGGAGAGAACTACATGAGCTGTGGTAGGGGCAGGAAGAGTCAGGGCTTCTTTGGGAGTAGAGAGAAAATGGTATGGGGGTAGGTTAGAGACAAACTGTGAATGGCTTTCAGCAATAGGGCATTTGTAATAGAGGGGGTGGAAAGCCTTTGCACGTTCATAACAATGATGTGATGAGAGCTGCAGTGCTGTGGAGAGGGGTGGGAGTAGGAAGAGACTAGGGACCAGAGAGAAGCCTGTCATCCCAGGCCATAAGATGGGCCCTGGTAGTGGACAAGGTGGAGAACAAAGGTGTTGGAATGTGTTGCTGAACAAGGATAAAACCACAGTATTGGAAAGCACAAGAAGGCTATTTCAAGAAGCATTCTAAGGGCAGAATCTATAGGACTTAACTCGTTCTCTGAAATTGAAGAGAAAATCCAGGGTAACTGAGTTTTTTAGCCTAGGTAATGGAGAGATGGTGCACCATCCCATGGTGAATGGATAAGTCAAAGAAGATCTGGTCTGGATTTTTAAAATATTTACTTTCGAGGCTGTTGGGTGACAGAGGGAAAGCTGGGTGATATACTGTCAAATTACAGGAAGAGAGAGTGTTGAATTCAAGAACAAGAACACAGAGAGTTTGGGGTTATCTACAAGTAGCGATGGTTGAAGCAGGGAGAATCAAGAGGGCAGAGGTTCGGGTGCCTGGGTGGCTCAGATGGTTGGGCGTCTGCCTTCGGCTCAGGTCATGGTCCCAGGGTCCTGGGATCGAGTCCCGCGTCGGGCTCCCTGCTCCTTGGGAGCCTGCTTCTCCCTCTGCCTGCCTCTCTCTGTCTTTCATGAATAAATAAATAAAATCTTTAAAAAAAAAAAAAGAGGGCAGAGGTTCTCAAACTTTAATGTGCTCAAGAATCAACTGGGAGACTTGGTACAGTTACCTGACACATGGTACATATTTAATAGATTTCCTTCCCTAGGAGATAATGTTTGCATAGAGTCTTAAGGTGTTGGTCTAAAGAAATGAGCAGTACAGTAATTTCAGGAAATATGGATGATATCTTAGTTGCTTTTGCTTGATTAGTTTAAATACACAGCCACTTACTACCTTTCAAATCATACTACATAAGCCTTTATTTAATCTGTTTACTATAATACTGATCTTAACCCTAAGTTATGTGAGCTAAGGTCTACACAGTCTCCATTGTCCAAGAGTTAAGAATGTGGACTTTGGATCTGTGAAGCTTGGGTTTGCACTTTGCTACCTGCAAAATATGATCTTGGGCAATTTACCCAAATGTTGCAGCCTGGTCTCCTGCTCTGGATAACAGGATAACACATGTATACATCTCATAGGGCTGATGTGATGATATAATAATACAGCAATGTTCACGTACATGTACAAGAACATTTTAATAACTGTTGGTTGTAATTTTTATCATTGGTTAGTCCTTGGGGGAGGGGAACTCATACAAAGAAGCTGCAGGAAAATGTCCTGGTGAGTCAGAAGGTCACGAGTGGTTCCTTGAGTCAGGACAGGAGCAACATGCCAGCCTGTGCTACAGCAGAAGCTCATAGTGATACTTTATTTGAAACCCAACTAGGTTGCCATGGGTTGACAAGCAGAGGCCCCTTGCAAACATTCTGGCTACTTGGTCAAGTTTCTGATTTGGGAAATTACAATAATCTGTGGGAGAATTCCCCTTCTATTCCAATTGACCAGGGAAATGAGCATTGTCATCACTTCCTATTCTTACTGTTGGCCAAGACTGATCTTTGTAGAGGGAATACACCATGCTCCTCCTGCTGGCTAGAAACCTCCCAAGAAACCGTATGGTCTGTGAAACATGCTATTACAGGCTGAAAACCTTAATAGGCAAGCTAACAACAAGGCTTCTTTCTGATCTATAATTCAAATAACTTCTTAGGCTGATATGATTCTCCTTGCTTGACTGACCAATCAGTTATTATGCTGATTTGGTCAATTTTTTTTCATCTTCTTGGCCCAGCCTATACCTTCAACATTATAAGAGCTGACATTTAGTGAGACCATTCCATGCAT
The DNA here is from genome assembly GCF_003265705.2 of Callorhinus ursinus. Lineage (NCBI taxonomy): Eukaryota > Metazoa > Chordata > Mammalia > Carnivora > Otariidae > Callorhinus > Callorhinus ursinus. The sequence continues at coordinate 634,525 of NW_027397088.1, read as the reverse complement.
CAACACTGTGCTTAGCTCTTTAAAACATAATCTCACTTAATCCCTACAGCATCACTTATGAGGAAGCTACTATTTTCATTTCCATTTTGCAGCTGGGGAAATTGACACTGGAACCAGTGGGATCTTTTACCCAAGGGCACATCACTGCTGGTGTATATATTTGTAGGTGACCTCAAGACTTAAAATTCCTGAAACCTTAAACAATCCATTCATTCAAAATTGAAAAGAGAAGACAAAGATATGTGAAATAGTTAAACAGAGTACAAAGAAATAAATAGCAGGATCATCATGGGAGGTCAGGTGATCTTCATGGAAGGGAGATATAAACAGGGAGTTGACAGAATGGGATTCCAATGGATAAAGAAGAGGGAAGAAGAGGAGGATACCTGAGTTGGGATGAGAGGGAAAGGACAGGCATAAGAGAGAAAGGGGTGGGGGTGAGAAAACAGAATGAGCAAAGGCCTTCACACTGTATTAAGGTGAATATGGCGTAGCAAGAGTTGCTTCAAAAACAAACGATATGTCGCTGCATTATTAAATTGTATTCATCTTTGCTTACTGAAGAAGCAAAAACAAATTGACTAAACAAAACTGCTTATTTTCTATGTTCTGCATTCTAGGGAGAGGGTGCACAATTGATATCAATGAGAAAATGTCTACACATTTCCCTTGCACTTAGAGAGATTGATAAAGGAGAGAGAAAAGGAGAAGACTAAAGTTTTCAAAGGATCTTGAATATTTCTATGTTGCTAAGGTATAAAGCCATTCATTTTAGAAGGGACATTTTTGAGTTTTTGATGAGTAAAGGGAAAGTATGGGTTGAGTAGGGAGTGGGAGGCTGAGGAAGGGGCTAATGGGGACCCAAGTGGGGAGGTGAGTCAGTGAGACAGGGAGAGAGTGAAGAGGTAGGAGAGTGGAATTTGGCAAAGGAGGATAGCCTGAGAGCAAAACAGGCTGGTGGGAAGAGATAGAGGGAGCATGTAGATTGGTGTCTGAGCATATCTACTGCCAGTCCCTCTCACACTGAATCTGCAATATTTTGTAACAAACCTAATATCTTGGACGATGGTGTTGGTGTGTGGGATTCACACAAAAGGGATGATTTCCATATTCAGATCTGTGTAATAGAGAGGGATGAGGACTGTGTGGGAACTGAGACCCAAAGGAGATTATGAGCTCAGGGAGTGTGGGTGTGGGAGCCAGCAGTGGCCAGGAGAGTCCCTGTGTCCCAAGAGACAGGGGCATCTGAGGGGCTCTACATTCTGTCCCACAGAATGTAGAGTAAAGGGACCAAGCTATTAAACAAATCTCAAGGATAGGGAGACCTCAGCTGGCACTTGGCCCTTCACAGCTATCACTGTAGAAATATCTTATAATATTAGATTATTATTCACACAAAGTAATTGCTGTTTTGGTTTTGCTGTTTTTGCTTTTACCTGCTGTCTCTGACAAAAAGTCAGTTAGAAACAGATACTCCTAGGGAGTAACTGGTACTTTCATTATTTATGGCTTGGTTTCATGATATATATGGTCTCCTTCCCTTTCTCTTTTTACTGATCTCAACAGTATTTGAAAATTGGTATGCAATGTAGCTATTTACACAGTGGTCAATTTTGTAATTTCCCCTTCCAGAGACACAGGCTCCCTTATGAGCCAAAGAAAAATTCTCTCCCTCTCTTCTTTTCCTGTGCTCCTCAAGTCTCTCCTTAGTGGTCCCCATACTACTTGTCCTCATCTCTCTGATAAGCAGAGTCATGGGCATAACCTCACCCTCACCCAGTCCTGCCCTCCCAGGGCAACTTTGTGGTTGAGCTTCTCACACACCTCTGCTGACAATTGATGTGACAGCTCCAACCTTTCTGCAAAGTTCTAAACCATTGACCAACTCCCCCAAACCCCTTCCCTACCACACACACTCAAACCAGAATTATTCTGAGAACTGTTGATTCAGATTTCAAATAAGGACACATGAGTAGCAAAGAATAGAGCTGAAGATAGTCAAGGCTGAATTCTCTAAACTCAGATGAAAACACCATTGAAGTAGGTTATTATTATTTCCACTTTACAAATTAGGAAACTGAAGCTGTTTCTGCCTAGGAGGGGGAAAGCAGAAGGAGGAGAATGCTCTAAGTGTCCTATCAAAGCTCTCCAGATGGAGACACTGTAGTATGCCCCTCATTCTGCCTCAGCAGCCATGGGATAATCTGTTAAGCAGAGAAAAGTCCTCACTTTGTGAAGAACACTTTGATTTCTTTAGAACTCAGTTTCTAAAGATGTTCTTCTAAGAAGAAATTTTCTTCTTTCTAGGGGACTCCCAGCAGAGTTCACACATCCTGGCTACTTTGGAAAATGCTCAGGTTATGAGCCAGATCAACTAAAACTAGCCAGGTGGCCACCTGGGGCTGCAGGTGCATGTGGGGGACTAGAAGACACAGGAACACTAGGACCTACTACATGGAGACACCAAGAAATTATTGTGAAACTATCAATGTATTCTTGCTGTTCATCTAGAGAGAAGGAAGATGTGGTCAGTGGAGGGGCTGGTTCCCAGTTGGCCTTTTTGTTTTTATTAGTTACCTTGCTTAATTTCACTGCTACCTGATAACAAACAAAACACAAAGCCACTTTGTATTCTTCTGGCATGCTTATACTTTAAACTAATCATAGGAATTTTAGGTCCAGAGAGAGAGTATATGTAGTACAGGGAAGAAGCACCCAATCTGGTATTAGGAGACATTGTTTGAATGCTCTATTTGTGTAACCTTCAGCAAGTTACCCTACCTCTTTGCTTGAATTTTTAGATCTGTAAAACAGGAACTATCTATCCCAGACTAACTGTGAGGATTAGACTTGGGTCATGAAAAGAGTCTGGGAGCTGCAAAATGTGTGTTAAATAATTTAATGTGTTGGGAGCCTGGGTAGCTCAGTCGTTAAGCATCTGCCTTTGGCTCTAGTCCTGCATCCGGCTCCCTGCTCGGCGGGAAGCCTGCTCTCCCTCTCCCACTCCGCCTGCTTGTGTGCCTGCTCTCGTCATCTCTGTCTCTGTCAAATAAATAAATATAATCTTTAAAAATAATAATTTAATGTGTCAAGGATTGAAGCAACAGGACTCAGACTTCAGGGCCTATCTGAAGTATGACTGGGAAGTTTGTCTTCAGCTTCCTTTTTCTGAAAATTTGCTCCCACTTAGTGGTTTCTCCTGCACAATTCAGACACCAAGTGTCTGGATATCTTGCCTACTGCACTGACTCTCAAGAAAAATATCAGAAGAAATTATTGCCATGTTCTTTCAGAGTAGGAAGATTCTCACTCCTCAGGGTGGAGTGCATTTCTGGGCTGGTGTATAGTCACTGCATAATCAAGGGATGTTTTCCCAGAGCATCATTTTTATTCCGTGATAAATCATTTTAAACATTGTTTTATATTTTAAATACTTGGACATGTCAGGAAATAAAATGAAGAGCTCATTAGAATTTTAAAAGATTTTTTAAAAAGAACCTTAAAGAAATGTTCCCATTTAAGACAGATAGGCATTTCAAATGATTTTCCCAAGCTCTGAAGATGCTTAATTTCTGGTACAACTTCCTCAGCTTATTTGATCAGAGAGAAAATTAGGTCCTAGAGAAATGAAGAGACTTGCCTATCTCCTTGCTATCTCCTCCTACAAGGAAGAGGTCCACGAGCAAAGATTTCTGTGTTGTTCTGTGATATATCCCCAATGTCTAGAACAATGCCTGGTAACAATAGCTGTCACTCAGTAAGTATTTATTGAACAACTAAATTAATTTTAAGGGGGAAGAAGACTAGGAAAGCCTCTGAGTTTCCTAGGAGATATCCACATTAACTTAAAGAATGGGTCATGACATTTCCAGGAGCAGATAAAGATGAGATTTTTGATATCCAATTCTGATCCTATGAAATAAAAGTCTTTTTCTGTAGTAAAACCGACCCAAGCATTTCCTTAGAGATGAAAAGCCCTTCCTTCCTTAAGACCCTTATTAAAGCAGGAAATACACTAAAATATTCAGAGATTATTTCTCACTGAGATTAGGAGTGAGTTTCACCACCTATATTTTTTTATAATGAAATTATATCACTTACAAAATAAGAATTATTAACTTTAGCACTTTATATGTATCAACAAAAGTGAGTGCTACGCAAATGACGTGTTTGCACCTTTCTTTATTGCCCAAACAAGGCATTTATTGGCACCTCTAAGGAACATGTATGCTAGCATACTGCTGTGTGTAGTGCTGGCCTCTTTCTTATTCCCAGAGGGGAAAGTGGCTCATACCAGCTTCATGGCTGGCCCTGCCACATGGGTGGTTTAACAGTGTCCCCAGCCCTCCAAGATTTGGTTAGAAAGAAAACCAGTTGGCTGACACATAACCAAACCATGACAGCCTTAACAGAACTTTCCTCACTCTTCAGGTCACCTACTCCACACCTGTGCCACACTTTCTTCTTTTGTGGAGCTCTGTTCCTTGTCTCTGCTGAAAGCATTTCCCTTCATGGCTGACATTTCTCTCCATAAGATCTCAGAGCTCTGTCTTTGCAGAGTGAAATGAACACAAGACATGAAGAGATTTGTTTTGTTTTGTTTTTTGTTTTGTTTTGTTTTGTTTTGTTGTTTTGTTTTAGGGAGATAACAATCTTTGTTAGGGTAATACCATCCTAGACTGCTTGGAGTGGGGAAGGTGAAGCTTCAGGAATTGTTGGCTGCTCTGCAAAAGTAGTTCAGAGGAATTTGAGAGTGGGGGCTGGGAAAGATTTGAGGAAAAAGACAAGGAAGACAGAGAAGGTACAGAGCTACATATCAGGAGTTTGAAGTCTGGAGCAAAAAGCAGGTAGGTTGGGGGGCGGAGCAAGATGGCGGAGGAGTAGGAGACCTAGATTTCGTCTGGTCT
>NW_027397088.1:574354-624618 GCF_003265705.2 Callorhinus ursinus | reverse complement strand
TTATGAGCAACTCTATGCCAGCAAATTAGATAACCTGGAAGAAATGGGTGCATTCCTAGAGATGTATCAACTACCAAAATGGAACCAGGAAGAAAGAGAAAACCTGAATAGACCTATAACCACTAAGGAAATTGAAGCAGTCATCAAAAATCTCCCAAGAAACAAAAGCCCAGGGCCAGATGGCTTCCCAGGGGAATTCTATCAGACATTTAAAGAAGAATTAATGCCTATTCTCCTGAAACTGTTCCAAAAAATAGAAATGGAAGGAAAACTTCCGAACTCATTTTATGAGGCCAGCATTACCTTGATCCCAAAACCAGGCAAAGACCCCATCAAAAAGGAGAATGACAGACCAATATCCTTGATGACCATGGATGCAAAAATTCTCACCAAAATACTAGCCAATAGGATCCAACAGTACATTAAAAGGATTATTCATCACGACCAAGTGGGATTTATCCCTGGGCTGCAAGACTGGTTCAGCATCCGCAAATCTATCAACGTGATACAATACATTAACAAAAGAAAGAACAAGAATCATAGGATCCTCTCAATAGACGCAGAAAAAGCATTTGACAAAGTACAGCATCCTTTCTTGATCAAAACTCTTCAGAGTATAGGGTTAGAGGGTACATACCTCAATATCATAAAAGCCATCTATGAAAAACCTACAGCGAATATCATTCTCAATGGGGAAAGGCTGAGAACTTTTCCCCTAAAGTCAGGAACGCGGCAGGGATGTCCACTCTCACCACTGCTATTCAACAGAGTATTAGAAGTCCTAGCCACAGCAACCAGACAACAAAAATAAATCAAAGGCATCCAAATCGGCAAAGAGGAAGTCAAACTCTCACTCTTTGCAGATGATATGATACTTTATGTGGAAAACCCAAAAGACTCCACCCCAAAACTGCTAGAACTCATACAGGAATTCAGTCAAGTAGCAGGATATAAAATCAATGCCACAGAAATCAGTGGCATTCCTATACACCAACAACAAGACAGAAGAGAGACAAATCAAGGAGTCGATCCCATTTACAATTGCACCCAAAACCATTAGATACCTAGGAATAAATTTAACCAAAGAGGCAAAGGATCTGTACTCAGAAAACTATAAAATACTCATGAAAGAAATTGAAGAAGACGCAAAGAAATGGAAAAACGTTCCATGCTCATGGAGTGGGAGAACCAACATTGTGAAGATGTCAGTGCTACCTAGAGTAATCTACTCATTCCATGCAATCCCCACCAAAATACCATCCACTTTTTTCAAAGAAATGGAACAAATAATCCTAAAATTTGTATGGAACCAGAAGAGACCCAGAATAGCCAGAGGAATATTGAAAAAGAAAAGCAAAGCTGGTGACATCACAATTCCGGACTTCCAGCTCTATTACAAAGCTGTCATCATCAAGACAGTATGCTACTGGCACAAAAACAGACACATAGATCAATGGAACAGAATAGAGAGCCCAGAAATGGACCCTCAACTCTATGGTCAACTTATCTTTGACAAAGCAGGAAAGAATGTCCAATGGAAAAAAGACAGTCTCTTCAACAAATGGTGTTGGGAAAATTGGACAGCCACATGCAGAAGAATGAAACTGGACCATTTCCTTACACCACACACAGAAATAGACTCCAAATGGTTGAAAGACCTAAACGTGAGACAGGAGTCCATCAAAATCCTAAAGGAGAACACAGGCAGCAACCTCTTCGACCTCAGCCGCAGCAACTTCTTCCTAGAAACATCGCCAAAGGCACGGGAAGCCAGGGCAAAAATAAACTATTGGGATTTCATCAAGATAAAAAGCTTTTGCACAGCAAAAGAAACAGTCCACAAAACCAAAAGACAACCGACAGAATGGGAGAAGATATTTGCAAATGACCTATCAGATAAAGGGCTAGTATCCAAAATCTATAAAGAACTTATCAAACTCAACACCCAAAGAACAAATAATTGGGTGTTATTAATCCAATCAAGAAATGGACAGAAGACATGAAGAGACATTTTTCCAAAGAAGACATCCAAATGGCCAACAGGCGCATGAAAAAGTGCTCAACATCGCTCGGCATCAGGGAAATCCAAATCAAAACCTCAATGAGATACCACCTCACACCCATCAGAATGGCTAAAATGAACAAGTCAGGGAACGACAGATGTTGGCGGGGATGTGGAGAAAGGGGAACCCTCCTACACTGTTGGTGGGAATGCAAGCTGGTGCAACCACTCTGGAAAACAGTATGGAGGTTCCTCAAACAGTTGAAATTAGAGCTACCATACAATCCAGCAATTGCACTACTGGGTATTTACCACAAAGATACAAATGTAGGGACCCGAAGGGGTACGTGCACCCCAATGTTTATAGCAGCAATGTCCACAATAGCCAAACTGTGGAAAGAGCCAAGATGTCCATCGACAGATGAATGGATAAAGAAGATGTGGTATATATACACAATGGAATATTATGCAGCCATCAAAAGGAATGAGATCTTGCCATTTGCAATGACGTGGATGGAACTGGAGGGTGTTATGCTAAGTGAAATAAGTCAATCAGAGAAAGACATGTATCATATGACCTCACTGATATGAGGAATTCTTAATCTCAGGAAACAAACTGAGTGTTACTGGAGTGGTTGGGGGTGGGAGGGATGGGGTGGCTGGGTGATAGACATTGGGAGGGTATGTGCTACGGTGAGCGCTGTGAATTGTGCAAGACTGTTGAATCACAGATCTGTACTTCTGAAACAAATAACGCAACATATTTTAAGAAAAAAGAAAAAGAAGAAGATAACAGGAGAGGAAGAATGAAGGGGAGTAAGTCAGAGGGGGAGAGGAACCATGAGAGATGATGGACTCTGAAAAACAAACTGAGGGTTCTATAGAGGAGGAGGGTAGGGGGATGGGTTAGCCTGGTGATGGGTATTGAGGAGGGCACGTTCTGCATGGAGCACTGGGTGTCATGAACAAACAACGAATCATGGAACACTACATCAAAAACTAATGATGTAATATATGGTGATTAACATAACAATAAAAACATTTTTAAAAAAAGCAGGTAGGTCTATGAGAAATTCATGGACTGGGGTTGATGAAAGATTTTTAAAAATAGAGCTATCAAAAAGAAAGGGAGGGCCGTCTACTCTTTTATTTGTGGGTCTGTATTTCCAACCCTTTCTAAAGATTTATACACGTATAAATGCCCTATGTAGAAGATTTTAGGGGACACTGGGAAAAAGGAACTGTCAAAGAAGAGTCTGCTCAGGGTAGGAAGGAGAGTTTGGCTATGGCAGGTGAAGGGAAAAGAGGGGTCTTAGCAGAGCAGATGTGTGAGGCAGACGTGACTTCTGAACACATAATATCCCAAAGAGTCCCGGATGAGAAAAATGCTACTTTTCCCATGTTGAGGGGTTGAGCCATATTTTGTTTAAACTTTAGAGAACAGCGTGACTGTAGCTGATACTTCAGTTCCACTTCCAGGTATCTTCCTAAGAATAAGAAGAGTTTAAATTCTGTGGAAATTCTAGAACTTCCCTTTTACATTTAAACAAGATTCCTCTGCTTCCATATCCTGAAATCCTTAAGAGGAGCTAATAAATATAAGCATGTTTATATTTCATTCTATGCATAAAGGACCTACTTGAGTCAACAAGTATTTATAACACATTTGCCTAAGGCTCAAACCTATAGAAAAATAAATGTCATTGTCCTTAATAATCTTATAACCTAATTGAAAATATGGAATAAAACAAATGAAGATTTGGTGACATCTGTTTTAGTGTCAAGTCCTGATCAGTGCCAGGTTGGGGGGAGGTGAGGGAGATGTTAAGCAAGACAGGATTTAAAGAAAGGAAAGATCCTGGCAGACAAAGGGGGCCTGGAAAAATTTTGGTGAGGGAGTGGGACTTGGAGAAGAATTTGAGGACTGACTACTGATGTAGAGAACTACACAGAACTTCTCAGCCTCAGACCTATTGACATTAGGGGCTAGAAAATTCTTTGCTGTGGGGGCTGTCCTGTCCATTATAAGATGTGTAGCATTGTTCTTGGCCTCTACCCCCTAGATGCTGGTAGCACCCACTCCCCAGTTGTGACAACCACAAATGTTTTCAGACATTGCTACAAGTCCCCTGGGGACATAATTGGCCTTGGCTGAGAACAACATTTTGAGTAAAGGAAATAGCATATGAGTTCCAGGGAGAAAGAAAGTTGATTGACAGAGGTGAGTTCTGGTGCAGGCCTCCCTACAGGAGGCCTGAATTTGTCTGAAACAAATTCATGGACAAGGTTGAAATTATGTCACAACAAGGGACCAGTAAGGCACCAGAAGCTAGTGAAGCTATGAGAGACTTTCCAAGACCATTTTTCATTCCCATCTGGCTTGAGTGTGTCTGGTCCTCCAACCACGTGGTGAGAGAAGGCGTCCTGGAGTCTAGGCGCTGATGTCCTCTTAATCAGAATTGTCCACACCTGCTCAGTCAGTTGTAAGTGTCATTCATCTGGCCTACCTCCAGCTGAGTCAAGAAATATGCATCAAGCACACAATGGGTGACAGACATTTTGCTATGTGTGGAAGATACAATAATATGAGCATTCCTCCCCCCACCCAAGAAGCTCACAGCAAGTTGTAGGATAGTCCATGACAGAGGTGAGCACAAGACCACGAGGGATTGGGATGGGCTGGCAGGGAAGGCTTTCAGAAGGATGGGACTTGAATTGAGCCCAGAAGCTTGGATGGTTTTAAACAGGTCAAGGGAATATAAAACAAGGCCAATTCAGACAGGAGGAACAGCAAGAGTCACACTTTGAAGGCAAGACAGCTTAGCAATAATGATGAAGGGAGAGAGGAGATGTTATAAATATCAGGGAATAGTTATTAGGAAACAGTCATGTAACCAGGAGTGATATTCAAAATACTCAACTGATAAGCAAGGGAACTAACCCATCAGAATGGTGGTACCCCAATCAGAAGGATAAGATCTGTAGACAAGCAACAGAACTCTCATGGAGCCAGCTGGGGGACATCACCAAGGAAGCCCAGAAAATGGAATGGATGCTGCTCATTTCAAATATTTATTTAGTGTATGAATAGATTCTGCAACAGAAACAATCTATTCATACACTATTTAAATATTTGAAATAAACTTTTATTTATTTAATTAATGTGGAATAATGGAAATATACTTATATATTGGATGAATTTTTGGTTTGTCAATTCAGAGCAGTGTTACTTGGAAAGGCAAGCAGATCCTAGGGGACAAAAGAGATGGGCCTTTGCCTTTGCTTGCGTAAGGAGGGAACAGGGAGACTTGGGCAAGTGACTTAACCTTCCAGTGCTGTAGTTTCCTCATCTGGATAGAGGGATAATAAAATCCAGCATAAAAGCTATTGTGAGAATTAAACAGAATATGCATAAAGACCCTGGCTCAGAGAAGATGCCCAAGAAGAACAATAATAATGAAAACATTAAATTTGATTTAACTTATATCCCTCTGTTAGACTTTTCATATCAGTTTCTATTCACACAGGTACACACATATAAAAACAAACAGGATTTGAAGGACTGTCTACCTCTTCCCACAGCTTATTAGGTAAGTCAAACTTTAAGGTCTCCAGTGTGGTGGAGAGAAAGCCTGGAGTGTGTATGCCTGTACTGGCAGCAGGTCCAGGCTGTGGATGATAGGATTTCTTATTCCTCAGGAGGAACTGCTTATCTGGATTTGGGAGGTGAGAATTCTACCGCTGAACCACCAATGCCGTATCTATATTTGTATGTGAGATTTCCCTATTTGTTTATTTTTTATTTTTTTAATTTTATTATGTTGTTAGTCACCATACAATACATCATTAGGGGTTTTTTTTAAAGATTTATTTATTTATTTGACAGAGAGAGACACAGCAAAAGAAGGAACACAAGCAGGGGGAGTGGGAGAGGGAGAAACAGGCTTCCCGCTGAGTAGGGAGCCCGATGCGGGGCTCGATCCCAGGACTCTGGGATCATGACCTGAACCGAAGGCAGACACTTAACGACTGAGCCACCCAGGTGCCCCATCATTAGCTTTTGATGTGGTGATCCACAATTCATTTTTTTCTATAACACCCAGGGATCCATGCAGTATGTGCCCTCCTTAATACCCATCACTGGGCTAATCCATCCCCCACCCCCTTCCCCTCTAAAACCCTCAGTTTGTTTCTCAGAGTCCATAATCTCTCATGGTTCATCTCTCCCTCCGATTTCCCTCCTTCATTTTCCCCTTCCTTCTCCTAATGTCCTCCATGCTATTCCTTATGTTCCACAAGTAAGTGAAACCATATGATAATTGACTTGACTTATGGCACTGCTTGACTTATTTCACTTAGCATAATCTCCTCCAGTCCCATCCATGTTGATGTAAAAGTTGGGTATTCATCCTTTCTGACAGCTGAGTAATATTCCATTGTATATAGGGACAACATCTTCTTTATCCATTCATCTGTTGAAGGGCATCTCTGCTCTTTCCACAGTTTGGCTATTGTGACATTGCTGCTATGAACATTGGGGGTGCATATGGCCCTTCTTTTCACTACATCTGCGTCTTTGGAGTAAATACCCAGGAGTGCAATTGCTGGGTCATAGGGTAGCTCTATTTTTAAATTTTTGAGGCACCTCCACACTGTTTTCCAAAGTGGCTGTACCAACTTGCATTCCCACCAACAGTGTAAGAGGGTTCCCCTTTCTCCACAACCTCTCCAACTTTTGTTGTTTCTTTCCCTATTCATTTTTGCCATTCTAACCGGTGTAAGGTGGTATCTCAATGTGTTTTTTTTATATATTTTTTTCTTTATTTATTTGAAAGAGACAGCAAGAGCGAGAGAGGGAACACAAGCAGGGGGAGTGGGAGAGGGAGAAGCAGGCTTCCCACTGAGCAGAGAGACCGATGTGGAGCTCGATCCCAGGACCCTGGGATCATGACCTGAGCCGAAGGCAGACGCTTAACGACTGAGCCACCCAGGCGCCCCTCAATGTGGTTTTGATTTGAATTTCCCTGATGGCTAATAATGATGAACACTTTTTCATGTGTCTGTTAGCCATTTGTATGTTTTCTTCAGTGAAGTGTTTTTTTCATATCTTCTGCCTATTTTTTGACTGGATTGTTTGTTCTTTGGGTGTTGAGTTTGAGAAATTCTTTATAGATCTTGGATACCAGCCCTTTATTGGTAGTGTCATTTGCAAATATCTTCTCCCATTCTGTGGGGTGCCTCTTTGTTTTGTTGACTGATTCCTTTGTTGTGCAGAAGCTTTTTATCTTGATGAAGTCCCAAAAGTTCATTTTTGCTTTTGTTTCACTAGCTTTTGGAGATGTATCTTGAAAGAAGTTGCTGTGGCCGATGTCAAAGAGGTTACTGCCTATGTTTTCCTCTAGGATTTTGATGGATTTCCTGCCTCACATTGAGGTCTTTCACATATTTCGAGTTTGTCTTTGTGTATGGTGTTAGAGAATGATTGAGTTTCATTCTTCTGCATGTGGCTGTCCAATTTTCCCAGCACCATTTATTGAAGAGACTGTCTTTTTTCCATTGAGTGTTTTGTCCTGCTTTGTCGAAGATTATTTGACCATAGAGTTGAGGGTCCATATTCTGTTCCATTGGAAATCAAAGAAGAACTTATACAATTCCCTATTTGTTCAAATGGAGGCAATTCAATTCTCCTTTTTTCAGAGGACAGGATGGGTGTGGGTAAAGTTACTGCCTGAGACCGCATAATGTTCACTAACAGCCTGGAGAGTTCTTTCCAGATACATTAGAATGTAAATAAATACATAAAATTAGAGGTGTATTCTCCTTTTCCATTGTGTGCTTACAAATGCACAATATTGCTGTAGCATAATTTATTTAACAGTTTGCTATTGATGGAAATCTAAATTGTTCCTAATTTTCACTGCTGCATTGCTGCTGGTGCCCATGTTTGTACATGTTTTTGCAAACTCCTGTGAGTGTATCTATATGATATATTACTAAAAGTGAATTGCTGATTAAAAGCTTTTACACATTCTACATTTTGTTATATATTCCTAATGATCCTCCAGAATGTGGTACAACTTTACACTCACATGGAAAATTATGACAAGCCAGTGTTTCCTAAAACTTAATATCCACAAGAATCAGTAGGAGGTTATTATGAGAGGTCACTGGCTGAACTCCACCTGCCCAGAAATTTTGATTGCTAAGTCTGAGGTGGGCTCTATATATGTCTTATTTGTTTGTTTTTTTAACATTTTCACACAGTAAGTTTGACTTGAGAGGAGGTTGAGTATACAGGTCTGTGAATTTTAACCAGGTAGTAGATCTGTAGAACCACCCGATGGTGTAACAATCAGGATACAGAAGAGTTTCATTACCCTAAAAAGTTTCTTCATGCTATCAAGTTATAGTCACTCCCTATCCCCACCTCAAATCTCTGGTGAACACCAATATTTTCTCTATTACTATTGATTTTTTTTCTTTTCAAGTCTAGAATCATTTTGTATATAACCTTTTGAGACTGGCTTTTACACTTTGAATAATGCCTTTGAGATCCATCCAAGTAGTTGCCTGTATCAATAGTTTGCTCCTTTTCATTTCTAAGTAGTATTCCCTGGTGTGGGTGTGCCAAGTTTGTCAGTTCAACCATTAAAGAACATGTGGGTTGTTTCCAAGTTTTGGGAATTGCCTTTTAAATAAACCCACCAAATGATTCTGATGCAAAAGTTCCTCAGATCATGCTTAGAAAACCAATCCTGGCATTTTCCCAAAAGTGGATATGAACAATCTTAAATTTTTGTTCATCTGATAAGTGGAAATGCTGTCTTATTATCAGATTTGCATATCTCTGATCCTCAGGGGATTGAGAATCTTTTAAAATCCATATTAGCCATTTGCAATTCTTCTGTGAATTGTCTACTTATATCCTTTGTCATTTTTTGAAATTGAGTTGTTTTTGCTTTTCATGTTTGACTTTTCATGTTTTGCTTTTCATGTTTGACTTTTAATGTTGACCACCATGTCATGGTGGTTTTTAAATTTATTTCATGGCTAAATAGCTTATTGGACAAGGCAGAGAAAGTAGATTAATCATTAGCAAGAGAGGATGAAGTGATATGTTTCAAAATGGGCCATTTAAGTTATCTAGATAGATAATTCTGTTGCCAGTCCTTTGTTGGAATCCCATCTGAAGGCCTAGGAATTTTGGTCAGTGTGAGTCACCCTGATTATTCCTCAACATATCAAAACATGATAGTAAAGCAGCAGGCCGCAATACATACATACATACATAATAAAAAACAACAAGGGGTTAAAATTCTTAACATAAAAGTCTCCTAAAAGCCACTTTGGAAAACAGTGTGGAGGTTCCTCAAAAAACTAAAAATAGAGCTACCCTATGACCCAGCAATTGCACTCCTGGGTATTTACCCCAAAGGCACAGATGTAGTAAAAAGAAGGGCCATATGCACCCCAATGTTCATAGCAGCAATGTCCTCAATAGCCAAACTGTGGAAAGAGCTGAGATGCCCTTCAACAGATGAATGGATAAAGAAGATGTGGTCCATATATACAATGGAATATTACTCAGCCGTCAGAAAGGATGAATACCCAACTTTTACATCAACATGGATGGGACTGGAGGAGATTATGCTAAGTGAAATAAGTCAAGCAGAGAAAGTCAATTATCATATGGCTTCACTTATTTGTGGAACATAAGGAACAGCATGGAGGACATTAGGAGAAGGAAGGGAAAAATGAAGGGGGGGAAATCGGAGTGGGCGATGAACCACGAGAGACTATGGACACTGAGAAACAAACTGAGGGTTTTAGAGAGGAAGGGTTGGGGGGATGTATTAGCCTGGTGATGGGTATTAAGGAGGGCACGTACTGCATGGAGCACTGGGTGTTTTATGAAAACAATGAATTGTGGATCACCACATCAAAAACTAATGATGTATTATATGGTGACTAGCATAACATAATAAAATTTAATTTAATTTAAAAATAAAAATAAAGGCGCCTGGGTGGCTCAGTTGGTTAAGCGACTGCCTTCGGCTCAGGTCATGATCCTGGAGTTCCGGGATCGAGTCCCGCATGGGGCTCTCTGCTCAGTGGGGTGTCTGCTTCTCCTTCTGACCCTCCCCCCTCTCATGCTCTCTCTATCTGATTCTGTCTCTCAAATAAATAAAATCTTTAAAAAAAATAAAAAATAAATTAAAATAAAATAAAATAAAAACCACAACCTACTTTCAGCTCTATTAGTTTTGGTTCTATGTATTAAAGGGTCCTTTACTTTTGGTTATTGCAGCTGTTTTCCTGTGGTGGCCATAGCTGAAGATTGTTTTCGTTGTTAATAAGCCTGAAAATTAAGAGATTTTTTTAAAAAGACCCCTGCATAGGGGCACTTGGATGGCTCAGTAGTTAAGCGTCTGCCTTCAGCTCAGGTCATGATCCCAGTCTCCTGGGATCAAGCCCCAAGTCAGGCTCCACACTCAATGGGGAGTCTGCTTGAGATTCTCTCTCCCTCTGCCTCTCCCCCTGCTCACTCTTGCTCTCTCTATCTCTAAATAAGTAAATAAAATCTTAAAAAAAGAATAGATGCCCTATAACTGGATGCAACAAATTAATGAGAATACCCTTAACCTTGTCCTAGTGGCAAATCAGATTTTTTCTGGCCTCACTGAGGCAAGTGTTACACCATCATTTTACACAAAGCATTTCCATCCCACATTTCTCTCTGTTTTGGATTTGAGTGGCCTGTGTGGAAAATCAGGCAAAGACATTGGCCCTGAGGGAGATTTAATCTCCACCAAATGGGCCTGGGGGCTGGACCAGATCAGCAGTTTGGAGAGTGTTGCAAGCTATGGATCCATTTTATTAATAATTGCCATATGGCTGAGAGATGATGGACTCTGAAAAACAAACTGAGGGTTCTAGAGGGTAGGGGGGTGGGGGGATGGGTTAGCCTGGTGATGGGTATTGAGGAGGGCACGTTTTGCATGGTGCACTGGGTGTTATGAACAAACAATGAATCATGGAACACTGCATCAAAAACTAATGATGTAATATATGGTGATTAACATAACAATAAAAAAAAATAATTGCCATATGGCTTTCATATGTTGAAAAGAAACGAGTGACTCCGGAATTGTTTTCTGTTATGTTTACTGCAATTTATAAATATTGCAGTTGTATTATGGAGGTCACTGACTCTTAGAGACTGATCTGAAAAGAAAACTATTATTTATACCATTATATCTAAGACAAATTACTTATAATTCCAAACATCTAGCTTATTGTTATATATAGAATAACATATTAGAAAACTGAGTAATGTTTGAAGTATATTGTACTTTGAGGAGCCATGAAAATGTAAAATTGGTTGCTTGAATAGTAAATTGTCTCGGACTATTCTGCCTTTTTAATTCTTGAGCTTAATATTTTAAAACAGTTTTGTGTAGTTTTTCACCTGCCTCCCCCCACCGTAAATTCAGTTTCCATTTCTGGGAGCTTTCTTTCTGTTTTAAATACCTTCTGTTAACTAGTTTTTAGTTAGTAATCAGGACTGTCACATTTGTTAGAATTGGGCCTAAAGGGTAAATAGATTTGAATGAAGGTGAAGGTCACTCATGTATGATGCACAAACTTTGTAGCATCTGTTTTTCTGTTTAGAGATCTTTTGTTCTTTACTCCTAAATTTGCTACTGGATTTCAGATAGTTGAAACTGGAGCCTAAATCTCTGAAGGTTTGTTTGTTTGTTTGTTTGTTTTGGTCGGTTGTTTCAATTCATTTTATCAACAATTTCCAACACACACTTGTCATGATTTTCTGTGTGACATTATTACATTTTACATTTTACATTTTTTTAAACTTTCCCTCTTACAGAGAGATTAACTTTAGGAGTTGCTGGATAACTCTCTATGTGAAGGCAGAGAAAGACCCCTTTTCTCCCTTAGACTAAGAGGGGTTGGAGTTCAACTTCTAAGTATATTTTGCCTTGTGTTCATCTCTAATCATATAATCTTTTCTCTTCAAAAAAAGTTATAAATTCTCTTTAAGCAACTTTCTAATACTGTCTAAACAGAAGCTTGATTTGGGATATGTGAGTGAAACCTGAGTTCATCCCTTAAAGCACCCAAACAAAACTACAGGACCAACAAATCAGTGCTATCTCATCTCAACTCATCCCACCCTATCCATCCATCATCCATCATCCATCCATCCATCCATCTGACACAGCTTTTATTTCATACCTATCAGATGCCAGGCACTCTGACTGATTCTTGGAAGGCAAAGGCAAACAGATGTGATCCAGTCTCTGTTCTCATGGAGTGAATCTCACATTCAAGCGGAAAAACTGAGACCAATAATAGGATCTACTCAATATATCAAGTGATGCCTGAGGACCTCACAGAGGAGTAGAACTGGTATGATTCAAAGCCAACAGTTCATGGTTATGAGATGCTAAATATATCTCAGTGTTCCCTGGACCTGGGTTGAAGCACTCCTTCCTCCACAGGCCTCCTTCAGAAAGAAGTCATATGACCATTTCCTATAATGAATTCACCAGTATCAACCAACCTATACCAGCACATGATTTTTCTATGTGGTAATAAACCTAAAGGGTAGAATGCAAAATATCTTTGTTTATTATAATTTATGTGGTTTGGGTTTTTCTTAAATAAGATAGTGACAGGCACAGACAGAGACATTAGGGAGTGTATATGGTTCTGGAAAACACAAACAGTGAGGCTAATGGTAAAAAGACCAAATACTCTCAATGTCAGAAAGATTCCATCCTCACAGCTATAGCAGGTGACTCATGAAGTATAGCTTTCTTTTCAGGTATTTTCATTTCAGGATCCGTTTGAGGTGCATGACTTTCCAGAACAATTCTGAGGTTTGTCATTGCAGAAAGGTCAGTGTTCCTCATTCCAAGGCCACCGCTATGGAACAGATGAGCTGGGGACCAAGTGTATTTCTAGATTCCCATTCAAGGAGCCCAAGTTCTTGATCAATCCCCTTATATCTCTTCTCTACTCCTAGACTCAGATGAAGACTTGCCTTCAGTGAAGAGGCAAGAGGAGACTTTTAGTGAAATGGAAAAATGTTAATTATGCAATGTTTAGTGACCAAAAGCTGGCTACAAACACAGTATATACCATCTGATACAACTGTATATGAATGGAACAGTACAAAAACACCTACCAAAATGTTATTATATTTTCTTCTTGAAGTTTTATAGTTTATGTTTCACCTATAAGTTTACAATCCATTTTGAGTTATCTTTGGTATCAGGTATGAGGTATGGCTTGAGGCTAATCTTTTGGCATATGGATGTACAGTTATCCCAACACTGTTTGTTGTAAAGACTCTCCTTTCTCAAACGGTTTGTGTACTTTTGTTGATAGTTGATTGACCATATTTGTGTAGGTCTATTTCTGGACTCTACTGTAATTCATTGATCTTTTTGTCTAACTTCAGGTCAATACCACACTATTTTTTTAAAGATTTTATTTATTTATTTGACAGAGAGAGATACAGCGAGAGAGGGAACACAAGCAGGGGGAATGGGAGAAGGAGAAGCAGCTTCCCGCGGAGCAGGGAGCCCGATGCAGGGCTTGACTGGGATCACAACCCAAGCCGAAGGCAGATGTTTAACAACTGAGCCACCCAGGCGCCCCAATACCACACTATTTTAATTAGTGTAGCTATATAGTAATTCTTGAAATAAGTAGTGTGAGTCCTCCATCTTTATTCTTCTCATTTCCTTATTTTAGTTTTGCTAAAATATTTCAGATATTAGGTATTTAAGGCATTATGACATTTCTCTCCTTATATTTCATTACACAGTGACATCACAAGCCACCATTATAATCCTTAACAACATTAATAATAATTTCATATTGTCCTCCAATTCTTGGTACCTTTTCATATTTCTAGAAACAAATATCTTTTAATACTTCATTTCTATTTTTAAGTTTTTGAGGACTTTTCATACTGTTTTCCACAGTGGCTGTACCAGCTTGCATTCCTACCAACAGGGCATGGGGGTTCCTTTTTCTCTACATCTTCATCAATACTTGTTTCTTGTGTTTTTATTTCAACCATTCTGACAAGTGTGAGGTGAAATCTCATTATGGTTTTTATTTGTATTTCTTGATGATGAGTGAAGTTATGCATCTTCTCATGTGCCTGTTGGTCATCTGAATGTCTTCTTTAGAAAAATGTTTATTGAGCACCTGGGTGGCTCAGTTGGTTAAGCAACTGCCTTTGGCTCAGGTCATGATCCTGGAGTCCCAGGATCGAGTCCTGCATCGAGTCCCACATTGGGCTTCCCGCTCAGCGGGGAGTCTGCTTCTCCCTCTGACCCTCCCCCCCTCATGCTTTCTCTCTCTCTATCTCATTCTCGCTCTCAAATAAAAATAAATAAAATCTTTTTTAAAAAAGAAAAATGTTTATTTAGTTCCTCTACCTATTTTTTAATTGGATCATTTGGGTGTTTTTTCTGAGGGGGTGTTGAGTTCTATAAGTTCTTTATATATTTTGGATATTAACCCCTTATTGGATATATCTTTTGTAAATATCTTCTCCTGTGCAGTAGGTTGCCTTTTTGTTTTGTTGATGATTTTCTTTACTGGGCAAAACCTTTTCATTTTGATGTAGTCCTACTAGTTTATCTTTGCTTTTGTTTTCTCTGCCTTAGGAGACATCTAGAAAAATGTTGCCATGGCTGATGTCAGAGAAAATACTGCCTGTGTTCTCTTTTAGGATTTTTATTGTTTCAGGTCTCACATTTAGGTCTTTAATCCATTTTTTAGGTTATTCTTGTGTAGGATGTTAGAAAGTGGTCCAATTTCATTCTTTTGCATGTAGCTGTCCAGCTTTACCAGCCAGCATTTATTGAAGAGACTACTTTTTTTCCAATGCATATTCTTGCCCTTTTTGTCATAGCTTAATTGACCATATATACTGGGCTTATTTCTGGCCTTTCTAGTCTGTTCCTTTGGTTTGTGTGTTTATTTTTGTGCCAGGACCATACTGTTTTGATTACTACAGCTCTGTCATATATCTTGAAATCTGGAGTTGTAATACCTCCAGCTTTGTTCTTCTTTCTCACAATTGCTTTGGATACTTGAAGTCTTTTGTGGTTCCATACAAATTTTAATATTATATGTTCTAGTTCTGTTAAAAATGTTGTTGGCAATGAGCATTGGGTGTTATATGCAACTGAGGAATTACTGAACTCTACATCTGAAACTAATGATGTACTCTATGTTGGCTAATTGAATTTAAATAAAAAATTTTGTTGGTATTTTGATAAAGATTGTATTGTAGTTTCCTCAGAAAATTAAAAATAGAAATACTGTATGACCCAATAATTCTGCTACTAGATATTTACCCAAGGTAAACATTAATTCAAAAAGATGTATGATGTATGAACCTCTTTGTTTATTGTAGCATTATTTACAATAGCCAAAATATGGAAGCAACATAAGTGTCCATTGATAAACAAGTGGATAAGGAGAATGTGGTGTACACACACACACACACACACACACACACACACACACAGGAATATTACACAGCTATAAAGAAGGATGAGATTTTTGCCATTTGCGATAATTTGCCATTTGCCATTGTTGTCTAAAGGATATTATACTAAGTGAAATAAGTCAAAGTGAGAAAGACAAATATCACATGATTTCACTCATATGTGGAATCTAAAAAACAAAACAAATGACTAAACAAACAAAAAGCAGAATCAGACATATAAATACTGAGAATAACCTGATGGTTACCAGAGAGGAGGAGGGAAGTGGGAAGAGCAAAATGGGCAAAGGGGTGTGGGAGATACAGCCTTCTAGTTATGGAATGAATAAGTCATGGGAATAAAAGACATAGCATAGGGAATATAGTCAATGATGTTATAATAGCACTGTATGGTGACAGATTATAGCTATACTAGTGGTGAGCATAGATAACATATACAGTTGAATCATTATGTTGTACACCTGAAACTAATGTAACATTGTGTCAGCTATGCTCAAAAAAATTGAAATAAAATACTTCTTGTTTCTCTCTCCCATTAAGATCTCTACCACCTTTCTAGAAGAAAATACAACAAAACAAATTCACCTGATATTACCCACCACATCTCTTCTTATTACTTCTTACCACATTCATTACAGAAAACCTCAGCTAAGCATCTACCTCAGAGAGTGCAGAAGGAGAATGAAATTTCTGATAATATATGATTTTTAATTCCACCATAACAAAATAAGTGGGCTATCTTCTAGTTGCTGATATTTTGTTATTGGGTGAAATTCAATGCATTGAAATTTTAGAAATCAAATCCCAATTTTATCTCTGAATTGCTTCGTGGTTTTGAACACATTCTCTCAGCATCTAACTAATCTTATGAGAATTATGCTTCCTCTGAATCCAAGCTTGGAATTAGTAAACCACAAAAAGTTTTCCTGAAGATATTAGGTATATCACAAATACCCTTAGTGTGTGGCTTTGGGGAAAAAAGAGGCAACAATATAAGCATCATAGTCTATTTCTGGTGTCACAATAAGTCACATAGGACAAACACATAGAATTAGGTCCCTAAAAAGGTCAAGAAAAATCTAGGCATCCAGAGTAAAAGAATGATCAGAAGTATGCTGAATCATGATGCAGTTAAAAATGGGACTAGGGGAATTTTCTCAATCTTGTTAGTATGCTCAAGAGATTTAAAGTAAGACTAGAAAAAGGAAACAAAGAGGAGAGAGAGGAAGGAAAACCAAGCAGATGTGCATTAAGGAAGTTACTTTTTTGAAACGTGCAAGGTGTTCCTCTGAGTGGCATCTGATCTAGAAGACTAGTCACAACGTTCTAGGGAAATTGCGCTCTGCCTATGTGTAGGAGTCATTCGTCAGTGGGAATGCCCCAAGGTGCTCCACTTCTTAAAAATTCATAAGGTAAAAAGTACAGACAGAATTTGTAATTCTCACCCCTACAGCTATCTCAGACAACAATTTGACTTAGGAATCATGCCCTGCTATGATAATGATTTAACCTCAATAATAATCGGTGACATTTGTGTAGTATTTACCATGTCCTGGTAACCTAAACACAATACATGTATAATTCACTTAATCCTCACAGAAACAACTCTAAAATGTGGATACTATTATTATTCTTTTTTTATAGTTAAGAAACTGAGGCCCAGAATCTTGCCAAGATCACCCAGTTCAAAAGTGGCAGTGCTGAAATTTGAAGTTAATTTTCTAAAACCAGAGTACAAAATTGTAATGTAATACCACCACTGTCTCACTAGTTTTCAGACATTATCCATCATAAAATGATCAGATTCTATGCAAACATGTGTACATGTGCATATGCGCATGCACATACACACACATCCCACATGACAGCATCTCTTGGTTGTAAGTAAAGTTAACATTAATTTGATCAATCAACACTGCCTCTATTGGTTCCTCAGTTGCCTCCCATTCTAGGTAGCCACCACCATCTTGTGCCTGCCCTAGCACAAACAGATTCATTTCCATCTTGAGTCTTCAGGCTCCATTTTTCCCTCCTGCCAGAAGTCTTCCTCCCTCCTCTCTAAGTTCTGCTTTCCTCCAGGCCCTGCTGCAGGCCCAGTTCACGGAGCAGCTGATGCCATCTTCTCACTCCCTACACTTATACTAGAATTGCTCATTTCTTACCTCAACATGATCCACACTGAGCTTCACTGCAATTTACTTTGTCAAACAAGAGTCAAGCTGGCAAGTTAAAGTTGTTGTTTTTCTTTTTTTTTTTTTAAGATTTTATTTATTTGACAGAGAGAGACAAAGCAAGAACAGGAACACAAGCAGGGGGAGTGGGAGATGGAGAAGTAGGCTTCCTGCCAAGCAGGGAGCCTGATGCGGGGCTCAATCCCAAGACCCTGGGATCATGACCTGAGCAAAAGGCAGACACATCGACTGAGGCACCCAGGCGCCCCTAAAGTTGTTTTTCTTAAAGAACATTTTTATGTTTAGATATAACACATAAAAATGTGCCCTTAATAAATTATTATTAGCAAACAGTCTAGCCACCATCCAAGAGGAAAACTGTACATTGCAGGGATGAAAGATGTTCAAGGTGTTCTAGGTGGAAACAACTGCAAGTACACAGGCTCTGACACAGGAGAGCTTGGGTGTAACCAGGCTACTGTGAGTAGTTTATACTGAACATTGTGCTCCTCCATGCACTGGGTCTAGGGTTGGCTTCCCAAGCATGCATCCTGGGCTGTCACACAAGATCTTGTGCTCAAAAGAACCACACACTTGGTCCTTTGCCATCACCATCTTGAGATTTTTTGAAAAATATTTTTGATATTTTTTGTACAAGGAATCCCTCATCTTCATTTTGCACAGTGCCTGCAAATTATGTAGCTGGTCCTGGTTGGACCTGTCTTTAGAGTAGAAATGGCTGGTTCTCCTTCCATGCTGGTCCTTCACTGGCCTTTTCTGATGGGTAGAAGCTACAAACTTCTCCAACTCTAGTCCTAACACAAACCAAAGTAGGACCTTCAGAGAGAGAGCCAGCCCTTTTATTTCTGTCTTCTGCCCATACCCCAATAGCAATAGGCTCTCAAGGACTTCTCCACCCATCACAGAATCTGGGGCTTCCATCATGAGCTGAGAGTGGCCCTTCTTTCTTCTGGGGACTTTTTATTTATTTATTTATTTAAAAGATTTTGTTTTATTTATTTATTTTAGAGAGAGAACATGAGCAGGGGGTGGGGCAGAGGGAGAGTTAGAGAATCTCAAGCACACTCGATGCTGAACCCAAAGCCTGATGTGGGGTTCGATCTCATGACCCTGAGATCAATGACCTAAGCTGAAACCAAGTCAGACACTTAATCTACTGAGCCACACAGGCACCCCTCTTCTGGGGACTTTTAAATGCTTGTGTATGTTGCTTGCATTTTCATTGTGAGGTAGCATCTGTCTCTAGTCTGGTGATGGCTGCTGTAGACAGTATGTGAATAAGCAATGACCTCTGATCTTGGTGGTTACTCTTTGGTCAATGATCTTTATTATTTCTCTGTTGCTAAAGGTAATCAGGAAGCCCATAGGTTAAGATGTTCTTGAGCCATATTTTTTTACAGTACCCTCAACAATAGCCAGGGCTAAATCCTTGTCCTTTGGTCACACATTGAAAAACATAAGACTACTCCCTTACCTGCCTCCTGGGCATGGTTGTCAGGGGCACAAGTGAATAAACCCACCCCAGTGCTCCAAAGACTGCACCCAAGCGTCCCCATGAAAATCTAAATCACTCTTCCTGTGTCTGTGGAAGTCTAAAATATAATACTTCTTTGAAAATAACTTTGAGCTACAGGGTGTAAAGTGGGAGATGAGGTGTGCTCCAGCCCTCTCTTCATTTTCTGATTAGCTAGAGGACATTTCTATGGTCGCCTCAGCTCTCCAAGTAAGGACAAAGCTAAATGCAGCATTCCCCTTAAGAAGGAAGCCTCCATCACACTGAGGCATCCTTCATCATTACAAGTGAATATTTAGTGGAGCACCCAGCAGGTTCAGAACCTTACCCTTAGTATCATCATTCATTCATGAAGTCCTTAAGTCAGTCCTTCTTTCACTCACCAGATCATTGACTTATATATTGCTTCATTCAACCAACATTTCCTGATATCTTATATGTCTCAGCCCTGTGTTGGGCAGAGAGGAGGACATATGAGAAATGCCAGTCATGGTCCTGCCCTCAAGCAGCTCACAGCTTGCTTGGAGGGCCTCCACATACAAGAAATAGTTAGAAACAAAAACAAAAACAAACAAACAAAAAACAGCTATAAGGTACTGGTCGTAGAAAATCCTGGTAAAATTCTAAGGGAAACATCAGGGAAGGTGTCACTGAAGAAGTGCAGTTTAGGCTGGCTTTGATAGTTTGTACAAGTTTGGGGTAGGTAGAAGAGGGCATTCTAGTGAGTGGAAATAGCAAGAAGGTTTGGAAACAGGAATATATACCTGATGTATATGTGAAGCCTTTCTGGCTAGCCTCTCCAGAGTGTGCTAATTTACCAGGAAGATATGGAGAGCTTTGGAACAAGGCAGAGACTTTTTAAGTTGATTTTGGAAGTACTAGAAAGTCACTCTCTGTGAGTCACTCTGTGTCCTTGAGCAACAATAACCATGCAACAAATCTAGTACTGTATGGTTTTAGGACTATAGCTTTTTGTAGGGAGGACTGGCTGGAGGAGGTGAGTCAGGGGGCAGAGGCCACCTGGAGAGGAAAGGGCAGACTACGGGGGTAGACATGGAGAGAAGCAATGAAACATAACTAAAGATTGGGGAGGGAGAGGGAACACTTATAGCTAAGAGTAAGGTTTCTAGCTTGGGCATTGTTATGGGTTGAATTTTGTCCCTCTCAAATTTATATGTCTTAATGTCCAATAACTCAGGATTTGACCTTATTTGGAGACAGGGACTTTACAGGAGTTATCAAGTTAAAATACAGTCATTAGGGTGGGTTCTAATCCAATATGACTGCTGTACTTCTACAAAAGGGAGGTTTAGAGACAGACATGCACACAGGGAAAAGTCATGTGAAGATGAAGGCAAGGATCAAGTATACCAAAGATTGCCAGAAAACTACAAGAGACCCTCAGATGGAACCAACTGCCAACACCTTTATCTCAGACTTCTGGTCTCCAAAGCTGTGAAAGAATAAATTTTTGCTTTTTTTTTTTTTAAGAAAAGCAGAAAAGAAAGAACTGTGCTCTGAAATAACAAGAATTCACAGATAGGCATCAGAGCCTTGTTTTTTCCTTCAGAAAACACCTGCAGAGATAAGGCCAATCTTGTATGAGAGTCCACATTCAAAGAAGAAGGAACTTTGCCCACAGGGGTCCTTACGTTAAATTTCATGGAAAGATCTGGATTTGTTACCTACACTAAGTACTATTAGCCAACTCAGGTTTCACTTCCATCAAGTAAAAGTTACTTAGAAAGAAAATGTCAGATTTATAAGATCACTGACAATATAAACACAATGATTCGGGATTTGGGGCAACTGTCATTAAAACAAAAATCTTTCATGATTGAGGAGTTAACCAAACACACCGAAGAGGGTGGTTTGTTCCTCTCCCACAATCATGTAGCTCCCTCTAGAGGACCCCTTTGCCACTCAAAAGTGAAGGGGAAACTTTACCGTTTCACCCACATTAGTTGATCTATCTTCCTGTCAACTCCTGCCCACAACTGTGGGGAAAAGAGTCACTGAACATGGTCTGGGGGGTGAAACTCAGATGAAGCTTTCAGCTCAAATGCCTCTTCCTCTGTGAAGCCTTTTTGGATCTCCCCAAGTGGTTTGTCACTTGTTCATGTGTGTTGGTGCATTATGGCACAAAATATAATTTATGCATGTCTCTCTTTCCCTTAAACCATGAACCCTTGAGTATATATTTCTTTCCTTATTCATTTTTGTCTTCTTTCACCTAGCCATGGTGCCTGGCACATAGTAAGTGTTCAGTAAATAGATGTTTTTTGACTTAATAAATCAATAACATGCTAGCAAATTCATTGTCTTCTTTCTACCACATACAAATAAAATATTGGCACTTTCAAGATTAATATCCTGAAGGTCAGTGGACTTTTTTATGAACTGTAAGAATGAAAATATTGGGGGATATTAACCTTTTACAGCATAGATAGGTTAAAAGAGTTAAGGCATTGTGTTTCTTGGAAGAAATAAAGTATTAACAGGAAAACAAAAATTCTAAATTATATGGTAAAATATAAGCATCTTTTGTCACAGATAAGCACAGGACCCAGTGGGAAGAAAACATAGGGTAGTAAAGTTTCGATGTGTAATGTGTGATTTACTCATAAAGCCCAGAAGAGGCCTAGGGCTGCCAAGGGCAATGGGAAATTACGGAAATTAAGCAAAGGGAATTTAGGAGCAAGGAAGCACTCACTTAGTGGATCTGATTGGGACTGAAAAATCTCAGGCCTTCCAAAGGGAGTCACAAATAATTCAATACATTGTGCATGAGAAGCAGAGAGGGGGTGATTTCAGAGACCATTTGGTCCAGTTCTGTCACTAATGAGAATGCTCTGAGGATAATGTGATTGATTCAGAACCACACAATTACAAGACTCAGAACCTTCACATCAGAGTCATGCCTTCAGATTCAGGAGCATGAAAATAGAACTCTGACCTCTTTCCTGCTGCAATGACCAACCCTTCTATTTAAAGTTTATTTGAGGCCATGGGCCGGAGGGAGGCAGCTTTATGAGCAGCCACTAGGCAGGCAGAACTGGCAAGAGTAGTGAGAAACCTAAGGTGGCTGAACTGTAAGGTGCTTCAGAACACAGAATCAGGGTAAGAAAGTTATTTTGGGGTTGGTTTTGACTATTAGGTCTAGGATTTGGTTTTAGGTCCAAGCATTATTCATAAGTAAGCTGGATATGTGTCCTAGCTCTGCCACTTAGTAGCTGGCTGATCTAAACAGAGGGACTTACTCTTACACTCTTCACTTTCCTCTTCTTTGAAACAATAGCTTAAGTGATTATGAGCTCTGGTATCAGCATGACTACTTGTTCTCCTGATGCTCAGAAGCAGGTTGACTGAGGAAAAGTCAGTTACCTCTTTGTTCTTCAATTTTCTCAAATGTAAAATAGGAAAATAAAGCTACTTACTCACAGAGTAGGTGTGATGGTTAAACAAGTTAATACACATAAAGAGTGTAGAACAGTGTGTGGTACATAGTAACTCCTCAATAAGTTGCCTATTATTATTGTTGGATTTACTCTAAGGTTAACCAAAAAATAATAATAATAATACCCATAATCCTATCACTTTAACACACTGTTTTCTTTTTTTATTTCATCCTTCCATAATTTACCCATGTTTGTAAGTATATATATATTTATATTAGAGTTTTAATAATATATGTATATATTATGTACATATATATGTAATATATGTAATAATACATGTATAAATATATATTAGGGTTGTAATCATGTCATATATACCTAATGTTCTGCTTTAGTCATTTTACTTTATATCATAAACATAAACTTTGCACAATTTTCACCATTATCCTGCATACTTCACTGTGTTGCTGGACCATAATGGTTAGGCTTTTAGGTTGTTTTTAGCCTGTTTTTTTTAAAAGCAAGATCAAGCCCTAAACACAGTAAGGAGAATAAATTGGGCATAGGAAGAGATTCCATATGCCATTTTGCTTTTCAGGAGTGTACTTGCCCTTCTAATGCACCTATTCTGCCACCATGTTTGGCATACTCATCCGAAGGAGAAAAAAACTCCTGGAGCTTTCAAATACTTTCTGCTCAGAGAAGAAAATACCTGGTTCACTGCATCCCACTGTAGCAGTAACTTTGAATGCTAGCCTACATCTCTGTAGGAGGGTTTCATTCCAAAAGAAAATGTGAAGGACAAGCAATAACAAAACCAAATGAAAGGCTCTTTAATATTGTTCTTAGAGTCCTAGTTAGGATACTTTAGGGATATAGGAGTTATACTGTACCACAAATAATATTTCCATGCCATGGTGGCTGTTGGGATTGGTTGAAACCTTGCAGTAAGATTCTTCATCCATTTCTGCATCTCTGAAATATACAGTTCTTACTAACACATTAATATAATATTTTCTCTTAAATAGTTTGTTTTATGTAAGATTGATATTTGTTTCAAGGTCCCAACAGAAAACATGATTAGGATATTTTGAAATTAGGAAATTTGAGTGGGGCTTAACAAAGGGCCTATTTATAAAAGTGGACAAGAAACCACAAAGGAAAGTGGAGTTTATTCCTGCACTTGTAACAAGGAAGCTCTTACCACTCCTATGTATACTGAAAGCCCAGAAGCCAGAAGGAGAGTTGAATAGAAAGGGCCATCTAAAGAGGAATAATGATGGCTGAGACTCAGCTAGTACCAATACAGTTGGGTGTAAATGAAAGATGCTCTCCTCCCTGCTCTGATCTCCTCCAGGATCTCCATTGGCCAACACCAACTAGAAGCTAGAAGGCAAGGGGCCATTGTGTGGTCACTCTCATAAGTCGCCTAGGGTGGAGAATAAGTCTAGAAGGGCAAAAGGAAGAAATCTGAAACAAAATTTTTGAGAGGTGCATTTCTCAAAGGGCACAGACCATACTTTAAATTCCTAGCTTGCTCGAGTTAGACAAGAACACAGAAATAGTTCTCGTTTGTAAATGGGCATAATAATAGTATGACTAAAATGAAGCTATGGTCACTCCAGGAAGACCAGCCTTAGAAAAGATACTAGAAGTTTATATTCCTAAGAAGGTAGCAGAAGGCATGTGGGTGATTTGAAGGTACTTTCCCTAAGATGGTACTCTCCCTAATTCAGCTTGCTCAACGTTAGCAGCTGCTGCCTCTGGAGAACCAACTTGGGGGTGAGTTGGGGTGGAAAGCAGCAGAGAGTATATGAAGCAGAGTATACTCTAGTTAATCTTTCCCAGTTACCTTTAAGTTCCTCTTAACTTGCAGTCCTTGGAAATACATTTTCCTCTCCACTGCTCTGTAATTGTCAATAAGGAAGCTCTGAGCTACCCCATAAGCTGTCTAGCACCTGTTTGACCAACCCTCTCTCCAGTTGTGGACCACCTGGAGAGGAACAAAAGCAAAACAAAGGGCACCTTTTTCCCCCTGCCCCCAGAGTGTGGGTCTCCCAGCTTCCTGCTATTCTTTAACTCCTTCTTCAGACTAAAGTGGAGAGGAGATGGACTTCAGGCTGTCTCTTCTGGAAGCAGAAAGTTGACATTCAGAAGGAAGACTTGTGGTTTTTGAGTAGAGGATATTTACTCTTTCACTGACAGGTTCTCTAGTTTTTTGGCTGTATCCACATGGGAATTCAGAAGCAGAAGTATGAACACGGGAAGGAATAAGTAAGGCCTGAGTTGGGAGAAGAGACAAAGAATCAAAACCTCAGGTTAGTGCCTTAATCAACATTACGGTTCACCTTATACACATTTCTATGAATTAAGGTTAAGAGATATACGATTATAACTTTGCCTAAATACAATTTCAATGGTACCCCGTTATAAAAGGTGTGTAAAGAAACAGTAAGATTCCTGAGTCACCAGCATCTGAAAGTAAGACTGAGGTCCTTTGTTGGTGCTTATGGCACCTTGGGCTGGCACTTTCTGAATCTCATAATTGAATGGGATATTAAACATCCTCTCCACAACCTTCCAGGAAGGCCATTTGTCATTTCCAGTGAAATAAGCTTCATTACCTTTTAAGAAGCTGCTCTTTTTTTTAACTACTCTTTTTGTTTCAACCACTTTAAGATATAATTGGCACTTTAAAAAACTGTACATATATAATGTATATAATTTGATGAGTTTGGTAATAAGTATACACCCACGACCATCACCACATGGTGTGACGCCATGCCATAATATATCCATCACCTCCAAAATTTCCTCTTGCTGTCTTTACTTATTCATTATTACTACTGCTAGAAAGTGTTACCCGATATTTGCATTTTGTCTAAATGTAATGTTCATGTCCAAATAAACTTCTTTACATCATTAAGTGGAATAAGAAAATTGTAAACTTCAGATATCTTGAATTCAGCCTTGGAGAAAGCAGTTGCTTTTGAGATTAAGTGCTTAATTAACCATTAGACTTTGTTTAGAAAGACAAGAGAAGGTTTGAAAATGTATATCCTTTATGATAAATTTCAAGTTGAATCTATACTTATTTTGTATGTTGTCATTTTTAAAAAGTGTTTATCAGTCTATTTTTTTTATTATGTTATGCTAGTCACCATAAAATACATCATTAGTTTTTGATGTGGTGATCCATGAGTCATTGTTTTCGTATAACACCCAGGGCTCCATGCAGTACGTGCCCTCCTTAATACCCATCACTGGGCTAATCCATCCCCCACCCCCTTCCCCTCTAAAACCCTCAGTTTGTTTCTCAGAGTCCATAGTCTCTCATAGTTCATCTCTCCCTCCGATTCCCCCACCTTCATTTTTCCCTTCCTTCTCCTAATGTCCTCCATGCTATTCCTCATGTTCCACAAATAAGTGAAACCATATGATAATTGACTTTCTCTGCTTGACTTATTTACTTAGCATAATCTCCTCCAGTTCCATCCATGTTGATGTAAAAGTTGGGTATTCATCCTTTCCGATGGCTGAGTCATATTCCATTGTATATAGGGACAACATCTTCTTTATCCATTCATCTGTTGAAGGGCATCTCGGCTCTTTCCACAGTTTGGCTATTGCGACGTTGCTGCTGTGAACATTGGGATGCATATGGCCCTTCTTTTCACTACATCTGTGTCTTTGGGATAAATACTCAGGAGTGCAATTGCTGGGTCATAGGGTAGCTCTATTTTTAATTTTTTGAGGCACCTCCACACTCTTTTCCAAAGTGGCTGTACCAACTTGCATTCCCACCAACAATGTAAGAGGGTTCCCCTTTCTCCACAACCTCTCCAACACTTGTTTTTCCCTGTCCATTTTTGCCATTCTAACTGGTGTAAGGTGGTATCTCAATGTGATTTTGATTTGAATTTCCCTGATAGTTAATGATGATGAACATTTTTTCATGTGTCTGTTAGCCATTTGTATGTCTTCTTCAGAGAAGTGTCTGTTCATGTCTTCTGCCCATTTTTTGACTGGATTGTTTTTTCAGTGTTGAGTTTGAGAAGTTCTTTATAGATCTTGGATATCAGCCCTTTGTCCATAGTATCATTTGCAAATATCTTCTCCCATTCTGTGGGTTGCCTCTTTGTTTTGTTGACTGTTTCCTTTGCTATGCAGAAGCTTTTTATCTTGATGAAGTCCCAAAAGTTCATTTTTGCTTTTGTTTCACTAGGCTTTGGAGCTGTATCTTGAAAGAAGTTGATGTGGCTGTTGTCAAAGAGGTTACTGCCTATGTTCTCTAGGATTTTGGTGAATTTATGTCTCACATTGTGGTCTTTCATCCATTTCGAGTTTATCTTTGTGTATGGTGTTAGAGAATGGTTGAGTTTCATTCTTCTGCATATGGCTGTCCAATTTTCCCAGCACCATTTATTGAAGTGACTGTCTTTTTTTCCATTGCATGTTTTTTCCTCCTTTGTCGAAGATTATTTGACCATAGAGTTGAGAGTCCATATCTGGGCTCTCTATTCTGTTCCACTGGTCTATATGTCTGTTTTTGTGCCTGTACTAAGCTGTGATCACTGCTTTGTAATATAGCTTGAAATCGAGCAATGTGATGCCCCCATCTTTGTTTTTCTTTTTCAACATTTTCTTGGTGATTTGGGGTCTTTTCTGATTCCATACAAATTTTAGGATTGTTTGTTCCAGTACTTTGAAAAATGTCATTGGAATTTTGATCAGGATAGCATTGAAGGTATAGATTTCTCTGGGTAGCACAGACATTTTAACAATGTTTATTCTTCCAATCCATGAGCATGGAATGTTTTTCCATCTCTTAGTGTCTTCTTCAAACAAGAGTCCAGGGCCTTATGGATTCCCTGGGGAATTCTACCAAGCATTCAAAGAAGAAATAATACCTATTCTCCTGAAGCTGGTTCAAAATATAGAAACAGAAGGAAAGCTTTCAGATTCATTCTATGAGGGGCCAGCATTACCTTTATCCCCAAACCAGACAAAGACCCCATCAAAAAGGAGAATTTCAGACTGATATCCCTGATGAACATGGATTCCAAAATCCTCAACAAAATCCTAGGTAATAGGATCCAAAAATACATTAAAAGGATCATCCACCACGACCAAGTAGGATTTATCCCTGGGATGCAAGGGTGGTTCAGCATTTACAAATCAATCAGTGTAATAGAACACATTAATAAGAGGAGAGAGAAGAACCATATGGTCTTCTCAATTGATGCAGAAAAAGCATTTGACAAAATGCAGCATCTTTTCCTGATTAAAACTTCAGAGTATAGGGATAGAGGGAAGATTCCTCAAGTTCATAAAATCCATCTATGAAAAACCCACAGTGAATATCATCAACAATGGGGAAAAGCTGAGAGCCTTTCCCTTAAGATCAGGAACACGTCAAGGATGCCCACTTTCGCCACTATTGTTCAACATAGTACTAGAAGTCCTAACAACAGCCATCAGACAACAAAAAGAAATAAAAAGTATTCAAACTAAGGCAAAGAAGAAGTCAAACCCTCTCTTTTAGCAGATGACATGATACTTTATGTGGAAAACCCAAAGGACTCCATCCCCAAATTACTAGAACTCATACAGCAATTCAGTAATGTGGCAGGATACAAAATCAATGCACAGAAATCAGTTGCTTTCTTATACACTAACAATGCATCTGTAGAAAGAGAAATTAGAGAATTGATTCCATTTACAATAGCATCAAAAACCATAAGATACCTCGGAATAAACCTAACGAAAGAGGTAAAGGATCTATACTCTAGGAACTACAGAACACTCAGTCTGTTTACTTTTTATGGTTTTTTAATTTATTTTAATTAACATATACTGTATTGTTAGTTTCAGAGGTAGATTCAGTGATTCATCAGTTGCACACAACACCAAGTGCTCATTACTTCAAGTGTCCTCCTTAATGCTCATCATCTAGTTACCCCAACTCCCCACCCACCTCCCCTCCAGCAACCCTCAGTTTGTTCCCTATAGTTAAGAGTCATCTTATGGTTTGCCTTCCTGTTTCCCTCTTATTTTCTTTTTCCTTCCTTTCCTCTGTGTCCGTCTGTATTGTTTCTTAAATTCCACATATGAGTGAAATCATATGGTATTTGTCTTTTTCTGACTGACTTATTTTGTTTACCCAAATACCCTCTAGTTCCAACCACACCATTGCAAATGGCAAGATTTAATTCTTTTTGATTGCTGCATAATATTCCATCATAATCTGTTTAGATAGGGCAAAACTTTTAGATAATACCAAAAGGTTTGTTTTGTTGTTGTTGTTAAGTTTTCCATCGTGGGATCATGGATGTTTATCAAAGGAAATGGTATTTGTTGGAGTGTTTGTTGTAGAAAACTGATGTTCACTTCATGTTGGGATCTATGTTTGCCAATGAGGTTTGGTCTAATTCCCTAACCTTGCAATGACTAGCCTGTTGATTATTATCTTGCTGATCTCTGATGTGTCGACTTAAATACCAAAAGACTTTATAGCCCCTTGCAGAGTTAATATAGCTAATGGCTTTCCTCTTAGTAAAACATTTTATAAATATAATAAAGTGACCATAGATTAACTTTATAATACAAAGCAGAATCTCTTGGGTGTTGAGTTTGAGAAGTTCTTTATAGATCTTGGATTCCAGCCCTTTATCTATAGTGTCATTTGCAAATATCTTCTCCCATTCTGTGGGTTGCCTCTTTGTTTTGTTGACTGTTTCCTTTGCTGTGCAGAAGCTTTTTATCTTGACGAAGTCCCAAAAGTTCATTTTTGCTTTTGTTTCACTAGCCTTTGGAGCTGTATCTTGAAAGAAGTTGCTATGGCTGATGTCAAAGAAATTACTGCCTATGTTCTCCTCTGGGATTTTGATGGATTCCTGTCTCACAAACAATCAAGTCAAAAAATGGGCAGAAGACATGAACAGACACTTCTCCAAAGAAGACATACAAATGGGTAACAGACACATGAAAAAATGTTCATCATCATTAGCCATCAGGGAAATTCAAATCAAAGCCACACTGAGATACCACCTTACACCAGTTGGAACGGCAAAACTGACAAGGCAAGAAACAACAAATGTTGGAGAGGTTGTGCAGAAAGGGGAACCCTCTTACACTGTTGGTGGGAGTGCAAGTTGGTACAGCCACTTTAGAAAACAGTGTGGAGGTGCCTCAAAAGTTAAAAATAGAACTATCCTTTGACCCAGCAATTGCACTACTTTGGAAAAGAGTGTGGAGGTGCCTCGAAAAATTAAAAATAGAGCTACCCTATGACCCAGCAATTGTACTACTGGGTATTTACCCCAAAGACACAGATGTAATGAAAAGAAGAGCCATATATGCACCCCAATGTTCAGAGTAGCAATGTCCACAAAGAGCCAAACTGTGGAAAGAGCCGAGATGCCCTTCAACAGATGAATGGATAAAGAAGATGTGGTCCATATATACAATGGAATATTACTCAGCCATCAGAAAGGATGAATACCCAACTTTTACATCAACATGGATGGGACAGGAGGAGATTATGCTAAGTGAAATAAGTCAAGCAGAGAAAGTCAATTATCACATGCTTTCACTTGTTTTTGGAACATAAGGAATAGCTTGGAAGACATTAGGAGAAGGAAGGGAAAAATGAAGGGGGGGGGAATCGGAGGGAGAGATGAACCATGAGAAACTATGGACTCCAAGAAACAAACTGAGGGTTTTAGAAGGACGGGAGTTGGGGGATGGGTTAGCCCGGTGATGGGTGTTAAGGAGGGCACGTACTGCGTGGAGCACTGGGTGTAATACAAAAACAATAACTCGTGGATCACTACATCAAAAACTAATGATGTATTGTATGGTGACTAATGTAACATAATAAAATTAAATTAAATTTAAAAAAAAACAGCAGCCACATGAAGAAGAATGAAACTCAACCATTCTCTAACACCATACACAAAGATAAACTCAAAATGGATGAAAGTCCTCAACATGAGACAGAAATCCATCAAATCCTAGAAGAGAAGATAGGCAATAACTTCTTTGACATCGGCCACAGCAACTTCTTTCAAGATACATCTCCAAAGGCTAGTGAAACAAAAACAAAAATGAACTTTTGGAACTTCATCAAGATAAAATCTTCTGCACAGCAAAGGAAACAGTCAACAAAACAAAGAGGCAACCCACAGAATGGGAGAAGATACAGACAAAGGGCTGGTATCCAAGATCTATAAAGAACGTCTCAAACTCAACACCAAAAAAACAAATAATCCAGTCAAAAAATGGGCAGAAGACATGAACAGACACTTCTCTGAAGAAGACATACAAAAGGCTAACAGACACATGAAAAAATGTTCATCATTAACTATCAGGGAAATTCAAATCAAAATCACATTGAGATACCACCTTACACCAGTTAGAATGGCAAAAATGGACAGGGAGAAAAACAACAAGTGTTGGAGAGGTTGTGGAGAAAGGGGAACCCTCTTACACTGTTGGTGGGAATGCAAGTTGGTACAGCCACTTTGGAAAACAGTGTGGAGGTGCCTCAAAAAATTAAAAATAGAGCTACTCTATGACCCAGCAATTGCACTACTGCATATTTACCCCAAAGACACAGATGTAGTGAAAAAAGGACCATATGCACCCCAATGTTCATAGCAGCAATGTCACAATAGCCAAACTGTGGAAAGAGCCGAGATGCTCTTCAACAGATGAATGGATAAAGAAGATGTTGTCCCTATATACAATGCAATATTACTCAGCCGTTAGAAAGGATGAATACCCAACTTTTACATCAACATGGATGGGACTGGAGGAGATTATGCTAAGTGAAATAAGTCAAGCAGAGAAAGTCAATTATCACATGGTTTCACTTGTTTTTGGAACATAAGGAATAATATGGAGGACATTAGGAGAAGGAAGGGAAAAATGAAGGTGGGGGGAATCGGAAGGGGAGACAAACTGTGAGAGACTATGGACTCTGAGAAACAAACTGAGGGTTCTAGAGAGGAGGGGAGTGGGGGGATGGGTTAGCCCGGTGATGGGTATTAACTAGGGCACATATTGCATGGAGCACTGGGTGTTATACGTAAACAATGACTCGTAGATCACCACATCAAAAATTAATGATGTATTGTATGGTGACTAACATAACATAATAAAATAAAATTTCAAAGAAATTTTTAAAATTTAAAAAAGCAAAGTAGAATCTCAATTTTTCTCAATAATAGTAAAGACTAACACATATATAATTTTTAATAGGCTTTAAAATTAGCCAATTGTTAGGAGAAAGGCCCATATAATCTATTGTAATCACTTTCACATTTTTAAATTTAGGTCTATATAGAGGTGTAATATCTGAGAGACTGTTGAATGGTGACCTTTTTTCTAGTAAATATTCTACCTTTGTCTGGAATTTCATTCCATAATATGCTAGAAACATATGATACTTCAGCACACCATAACACAATATCTAAAAGCATAAATGACTATTTTCTCAATAGAAATAAGTGCTAATAAGTATTGACTTTGGTATTAAATGGCAATTAAGCCAAAACAACCTGAAATTCTGCTTTCTGATACCAAGAGTAAACTTTGCTGAGATTACTGTTTCACTCACCAAAAATATCATAAAAATACTCAGGGGAGTTATTTTTTTTCCCCAATGTAACTTTCAAAATGAATATGACGGAAATGTGGGAATTGAAACATTATTCAGCTAGGTATCTCAGCACTCTGTATGAATTTGATTGCATTCTAAGTAAGTTGATTACATCATATATTTTAGATTTTCTGTGATTTAATTCACGCTAAGCAATCTTATGCCATTACAAAGCAGATTTTTTACATCGACTTCTACTTAGTGAAAAGAAATAACAGATCCTTTAACTTTTAAAACAGACTGTTTCAAGTACACTAGTCCAAATATCCAAGTACATTTTGGGTACTTCTCATCAAGCATATGAAATCATTTCTTTATTCCTGGAGCCTGTGACTTCTTTCTCCCACAAGGCACACCTCTTGTACTTTTTCTTATTGACAAGTTGGTTTTAAAATAAACTTCTATATTTGCCCCCATAACTCCAACTCCTGCTTCTATATGAATCTTTCCCTACAGGAGTCTAATCCTTCACTTAAACTTAGATTAGCACTGTGCAGGACCACAAGCCAGCTCCCTTTGAATTTACTGATATCCTTTCAAACTCAGCATGTCCAAATGTGAGTATATCTTCTCTCAGAATATCTCCATCACTAGGCCCATTCTGTTACCCTGGCATTTTTCCAAACACAACTTTTCTTCTTTGTGCTTGGAATGATTTCCCCATCTTCTTTTCCCTTGTGAGATAATCAGCTCCCCATTATTGGTCATGTCCTGGCAGAGGCTGAACGACCTCACAATCTGTCAAGGATACTGGGTAATAAGATAGGTTGGATGATGTTTAAGGTCTCTGTCAACTCCTACATTCTATGAGTGCCTAGATCTCCTGATTCCTGAGATGAGATCATCTCCTGGCCTGTTAGATCTAAGAAGTTCTATGTCATCCTTTCTCTGCTTCCAACACCCCATAAATGACCCCCTCTCATACTTAGCTTCTTCTATATGTAGAACTACAAGTGAAATTATATTTGAAATTAAAAATTGAAATTGTAGGGGCGTCTGGGTGGCTCAGTTGGGTAAGTGTCTGGCTTCAGCTCAAGTCATGATCTTAGGGTCCTGGAACCAAGCCCAGCATTGGGCTCCTTGTTCAGCAGGGAGCCTGCTTCTCCCTCTCCCTCTGTGTGCACTCTCTCTCTCTCAAATAAATAAATAAAATCTTTATAAAATTATAATCATATTATTTATTTTTAAATTTTATTTTATTTTATTATGTTATGTTAGTCACCATACAATACCTCATTAGTTTTTGATGTAGTGATCCATGATTCATTGTTTTTGTGTTTAAATATCACATTTAAATATCACTATTTGTATTTGTGAAGAGCATTGAACTTTTTAGCTTACTGGATAATGAGAATTTTTAGTAGTTGCTTTGCTTGCCTCCTCCTTTAAAAAGAGATATTGCTCATTCTACTTTCTAGATTGTTCCCATCCTTCCTGCTGCTCCTACATGAAATTCTAAGGAGGCATGGAGATACACACACACACACACACACACACACACACATTTTTCTTGTTTCTGGACTTCCAGTCCATTCATAGTTAGTACTGCATAACTTGGTACTCTTTCAAAATTTTTCAAATATATTAGTTCTTTGGCTGCTTGAAAGTGGGATAATACAATGAAAAGCCTAACTTTTCTGTCACCCAAACTGCCCACTCCCAAATCCATGTAGTGATATTATGGACTTTCAGATGGCCATTGAGACAAAAAAATGATTTTTGCCTTTGTAGTGGGAGCATTCATCAGTTTAGTTATGCTTAGTTATTTATTCTCATTCATTTACTAATTCACTCATTCATTCCATAAACATTCATTGAGGGCTTCCAGTATGACTAATCCTGTGCTTAATTAATCCTTAAGGACCTTATTGTTTAATGAGGAAGACAAATAAATAAGTCTTTTGGTGCTGTAAAAATAAGTCTTCCCAGAACACAGAAGGCCTTTTAAAAAGCTGTTAATTCTACTTGTGAGAACAGGAATAGTTTTATGGCGATATCACAAAAACTTTAGGTAAGTCTTTAAAGGCATACATTCTTAAGATGGGCAAATGGGAGTAGGAGATTCCCTCAAAAAGGGCAGTATCAGCAAAAAGCACCAATGTACAACATAAGGCACATTCCAGTGAATGTGGATGCCCATGTGTAGGGAGTGAGGATGGTAAGAAATCAGGCTGGAGAGAAGTCAGCAGTCTCAGATCATGGAACTTTTTGTGTGATATTCCAGGAGCTTGGATTTTAGCCTGTGAGCCAATAAGAGTGGCACAATCAGTTTGATTAAAAACAAAGAGAAACAAGGATGATGTAAAGTATCTGACTGGGATGAATACTTGGATGGGGAGGCCATTACCAAGATGAACATGAAGGATGAGGAGTTTGGAAGGAAAATTACAAAGTCTGTTTTGAACAAGCTCAAAGTACCTATGGGACATAAATGTAGAGATGTTCAGTAGGCAGTGATTGAGGAAAGAGGTCTGAAGATGACATCAAGATCACATAGTGGGTAAATCTTAGGAAAGGATGAAACCATGTAGAGAAGGTACAAAGACTGAAAGGACAAGAGAAAGGAAGGGAACAAAAAGGAAGAAAAGGAGGGGAGCAAAGAGGAGAAGAAACAAGCAGAGATCTAGGACAGAAATGAGGAACATTGACATTTAAGAAACTATTAGAGAATAGATATGACAAGAAAGAAAGATCAGGGATGAAGTAGGAGAAAAAAGAAACATATGACCAACAGTAAGCAACTCAGAATATTTAAGTGATATGTTTTTATAAATATCATTGGCTTTGCAGTTGGAGAAAATTGTGCAAATCAGTGGGTCAGTGAGGTTTGCAAAAGTTGAAGAGGGAATGGTATCCCCCGGCCATAGTTCCACTCTGTCTGATCCCTCCCTTCCATGAGGGTCAGTTGGAGGAAGAAGCAAATGAGCCAACTGAAGGCCAAGAAGAGAGACAATGTTGGTATCCAACAAACTTGAGACTGAGTTTCTAAAACTTCATGAAAAATTACATTGTGATTGTGATTAGGTTTGCAATTGAATTTTTAGATTTATTAGAGAGATTTCACATCTCTGCTATATTGAGTCTCCTTGTTTACAAGTACAGTATTTCTTTTCATTTCATCATAAAGTTGTATCATTTTATAAGATACGGATTTATAGAAACTCATACTATTGTGAATATAATTATTTTTTTGCCCAGGAATGTCTTGTGCATTCTGCAGTTACTTTTTTGTATTTAAACCATTTCTTTTGTATTTAAGCCATTATCTTTAAGATAAATGCAGATTTATTTCAGTCAGAGAAAGACAAATACCATATAATTTCACTCGTATGTGGAATTTAAGAAACAAAACAGATGAACATAGGGGAAGGGAAGGAAAAATAAAATAAGATAAAAACAGAGAGGGAGGTAAACC
The DNA here is from genome assembly GCF_003265705.2 of Callorhinus ursinus. Taxonomy (NCBI): domain Eukaryota; kingdom Metazoa; phylum Chordata; class Mammalia; order Carnivora; family Otariidae; genus Callorhinus; species Callorhinus ursinus. Next base: position 588,879 of record NW_027397088.1, on the reverse strand, counting down.
ATAAGAGACTTTTAACTCTGGGAATCAAACTGAGGATCGCTGGGGGGGGGGGGATGGGGGAAAAGGAGAATGGGCACTAAAGAGGGCATTTGATGTAATGAGCACTGGGTGTTACATGCAACTGATGAATCACTGAATTCTACCCCAGAAAATAATAATACAGTATATGTTAACTAAATTGAATTTAAATTAAAAAATTTTTTAAAAGACAAATGCAGATTTACATGTGGTAGAAGGAAAAATACAGAGAAATTCTGTGTACTTTTTACCCAGTTTGTGCCAATGGTAACACACCTGCAAGAGTCTAGTATAATATCATAACTAAAATATTGACATTAATAGAGTCAATACACAGAATATTTTTTCTATCAGCATAAGAATCCTTCATATTGCCCTTTATAGCCACACCCACCTTAATCCCTAGAAAGCATCAATCTGTTGTCTTTTTGACAATTTTGTCCTTTGAAGAATGTTATGTAAAAGGAATCATACAGTCTGTAGCTTTCTGTGATAGGCTTTTTTTTTTCATTCAGCATAATTCTCTGAGATTCATCCAGGTTGTTCTGTGTATCAGTAATTCATTCCTTTTTATTGTTGATGTATATTCCACTGTACATATATAACACAATTTATTTAACAATTTCTCTGCCTAAGGACATTTGGATTGATTCCAGTTTTTAGCTGTTCCAAATAAAGCTGCTATAACCATTCATGTATAGTTATTTTGTGTATATAAATAGAACTCTTCATTTCTCAATGATAGTGTAATAACTAGATTGTATGATAGCTGCATATGTTAATTTTAATAGAAATTGCCAAAATGTTTTCCAGAGTGGCTTTAAATTTTACATTCCCACCACCAATGATCCAGTTTCTCTGCAACCTCATCAGCATTTGGTGGTCTCACTATATTTTATTTTGCCCATTCTGATGTGTGTAATAATAATACCTTCTTTTATTTTTTTTCTTAAAGATTTTATTTAAATTATAGTTCAGTTAACATAGAGTGTAATATTAGTATAAGGTGTAGAATTTAGTGATCCATCACTTACATATAACATCCAGTGCTCATCACTACAATTGCCCTCCTTAACCCATCACCCATTTACACTATCCCCATACCCACACCCCCCCAGTAACCCTCATTTTATTCTCTATAGTTGAGTCTGTTTCCTGATTTGCCTATCTATTCCCCCTTATGTTTATCTGTTCTGTTTCTTAAATTCCACATGTGAGTAAAATCATGTTATTTGTCTTTCTCTAACTTATTTCCCTTAGCATAATACTCTCTAGCTCTATCCATGTCCCAATCCAAATCCCGAGAGTTCTCGCCCACACCTCACCCAGTCTTGGGTGAAATCTCCTGAGAACTCATGGTGCTCCCGTGAGATTTCACGCCATGTCCCACCATTTGCATCCAAGTCTCTGAAATCTCAGAGTCCAAATCTCATGAGATTTCGCCCAAATGTCACCCAGTCTTGGAGGTAATCTCACGAGATCTCATGGAGCTTCAGCATGATTCTGCGCCATTCCCCAAGGTGCATCTAAGACTCTGAGACCTCCCATTGCAAATCTCGTGAGATCTCGCCCAAATGTCACCCAGTCTTGGCAAAAACTCGTGAGATCTCCTGATGCTCAGGCAAGATTTCGCCCCACGTCTTGCCATTTGCATCCAAGCCTCTGAGAACTCGGAGTCCAAATCTTGTGAGATCTCGCCCAGTATCACACCGTCTTGGGGAAATCTCATGAGATCTCATGGACCTCCCCTCATAGACAAATTTCGGTAGATCTCGCCCATATTTCACCCTGTCTTGGGTGAAATCACGTGGGATCTCACAGAGTTCAGGCAAGATTTTGCACCCTTCCCGCAAGCTTCCATCCAAGCTCAGACTCCTCGCAGTCCAAATCCCGGGAGATCTCACCCAAGTCTCACCCATTTTTAAGAGAAATAGTGAGATCTCATGGAGCTTGGGAGAGATTTCATGCCATTCCTGCCAGGTGCATCCAATACCCTGAGACTTTCCAGTCCAAATCTCGTGAGATCTCGCCCTAATTTCGCCTTGTCTTGGGTGAAATCTCGTGGGATCTCACGGAGTTCAGGTGAGATTTCACACCTTTCCCAAAAGCTTCCATCCAAGCTCTGAAACCTTGCAGTCCAAATCCCAAGACATCGCACCCAAATCTCTCCCCATCTTGGGCGAAATCTCCTGAGATCTCATGGAGCTCGGGCTAGATTTCGTGGCATTCTTGCCAGGTGCATCCAAGACCCTGACACTTCCCAGTCCAAGTCTCGTGAGATCTCGCCCAAATCTCACCCAGTCTTGGGAGAAAACTGGTGGTAGCTCATGGAACTCGGGGGAGATTTTGCAACATTCCCACTAGTTGTATCTAAGAATTCGAGACTTCGCAGTCCAAACCTCGAGAGATCCAACCCAAATCTCTCTTCGCGGGCATGTCATCTCATGAGATCTCACAGTGCTCAGGCGAGACATCACATCATGTTCCGCCATTTGCATCCAAGCCTCGGAGACCTAGGAGTCCAAATCACGTGAGATTCCACCCAATCTTGGCCCTTCTTGGGCGAAGTCTCCAGAGGTCTGACGGGGCTCAGGCGAGACTTCACACCATTCCCACCAGGTGCATCCAAGACTCCGAGACCTCCCATTCCCTATCTCATGAGATCTCACCTAAATCTCACCCAGTCTTAAGCTAAATCTTGTGAGATCTCACGGTTCTCCTGCGTGATTTCACCCCACATCCTGCCAATTGCATCCAGGCCTCTGACACCTCAGAATCCAAATCTCCTGAGAACTCGCCCAATCTTGCCCCATCTTGAATGAAATCTCATGAGATCTGATGGAGCTTGGGTGAGATTTTACACCATTCCCTCCAGGTCCATACAAGCCTTCATACTTCCCAGTCCAAATCTCGTGAGATCTCGCCTAAATCTCGCCTAAATCTCACACAGACTTGGGCGAATTCTCAGATCTCACTTTTTCAGGCGAGATTTCGCACCATACCCACCAGCTCCCATGCAAGCCTCCTAGATCTCACAGTGTAAATCTCAGGAAATCTCGTCCGAATCTTGCCCCTAATTTGTTGAAAGCTCGTAAAAGCTCACGAAGTTCGGGCAAGATTTCCTGTGATTAATGCCAGGTGTATCCAAATCCCTGAGACTTTGCAGTCTAAATTTCGTGAGATCTAGCCTACATCCTGCCCCATCTTGGGCCAAATCTCCTGAGAACTTAGGTGCTCATCGAGATTTCCCGTCAATCCCATGAGCTTCCTATCCAAACTCCGGGACCTTGCTGTCCAAATTTCGAGAGATCATGCCCAAATCTCATGCAGTCTGGGGCAAAATCTCGTGAGATTACAAAGTGCTCCAGCAATATTTCACCCCATGTCCTGTCATTTGCGTCCAAGCCTCTGAGACCTCAGAGTCCAAATGTCATGAGATCTCACCCAATATCGCCCATGTAGGGCCAAGTCTCGTGAGATCTCAAGGACGTCAGGTGAGATTTTGCGCCATTTCCGCCAGTTTGCATCCAAGCCTCCAACACCTCACAAATTCTGTCGATCTCGCCCTAATCTCGCCCTGTCTTGTGTGAAATCTTGTGGGAGCTCACGGAGTTCCCGTGAGATTTCGACCTTTTCCCACCAGTTCCTATACAACTTCTGAGACCTCACAGTCCAAATCCCAGGGGATCCTACCCAAATCTCACCCCATCGTGAAGAAAACACGTGAGATCTCAAGGAGCTTGGGCGAAATTTTGGGCCATTCCTGCCAAGTGCATCCAAGACTCTCAGAATTCACAGTCCAAATCTCACGAGATCTCTCCTAAATCTGGCCGAGTCTTGGGCAAAAACTCCTAAGAGCTCACGGAACTCGGGGCAAGATTTCACACCATTCCCTTCAGGTGCATCCAAGACTCCGGGACTTGCAGTCCAAATCTCGTGGAATCTAGCCAAAATCTCAGCCTGGTTGGGCGAAATCTCAGGATTTCCTACTGTGTTGGGGAGAGATTTTGCCCCATATTCCACCATTTGCATCAAGCCTCCAAGTCTTTGGAGTCCAAATCTCCTGGGATGTCACCCAATCTCATCCCATCAGGTCAAAATCTCATGAGATCTGATGGATATCAGGCGAGATTTCACGCCATTCCCTCCAGGGACATCCAAGCCTCCGAGACCTCCATTCCAACCCTCCTGAGATCTCACTCAGATCTCATACAGTCTTAGGCTGAATCTCCTGAGAGCTCACAGTGCTCTGGCGAGACTTCACCCCATGTCCTGACATTTGCATCCAAGCCTCTGAGACCACGGGGCTGGAAGGGTGGAGACGGCGGAGGGGCGGCGGTTGCCAAAGGAGGGCAAGGGGGCCGGCGGCTAGGACCGAGGCAGGGCTGCGGGGGGAGCCCGGCCCCGCCGTTCCGTCTCCACAGTCATGCGATCCCTCGGTCCTCGGCCTCTGCCCTGCCTCCGGGCCCAACGCGGCTTCCCGCCAAAACCCCTTGCCCCCTGCCCCGTCGCAACGCGCACACCACCTGGCAGGTCCCTGGCCCTCTAGGCGTACCCGCTGCACCCGCAGGCACCTACAACACAACCCTTCCACGTCCAAGCCCCAGCGCCCACCAACACTGAATCCAGCGGCAAGGCGTGCCCAGGTTGGAAGGGTGGAGGCGGTGGAGGTGGTGGCGGGTGCAGAAGGAGGGAAAGGGGGCGGGCGTCTAGGACCGAGGCAGGGCTGCGGGGGTAGCCGGGCCGGGCCAGACCGTTCCCATCTCCACAGGCAGGCGCTCCCTCGGTCCTCGGCCTCTGCCCTGCCTCCGGGCCCTCATCCCAGGAGCCCCTAGCCATTCCCTTGGACCGCCCTGAGCGCCCAAGCCAACCGGCAACCCGCCCCACCTTATGCCTGGGCCCGCCTACACCTTCTCCCCACCAGCCCTGGGGTGCGCGCCCGCCCCGCCCGCAAGGGCATTCCCTTCCTTCACGCGGTACACTGTCCCTTTGCCCCCGGTCCCGGGGTCCATGCTTCTTGTGCCCGGGACTCAAGACGGCCGACTGCCCGGGGCCTCAGGCCCCGTTGGCACCCGGGTCCGTGCTCAGTCTCCCCGCAACAGCGAAGCCAACGGCGAGGCTCGCTCCCTCATCAAGACCGGGGGCTCCTGGCACGACGGCGATGATAGGCCCGCGAAATAAAGGACGAGACCAAGGAAAGAATCCCTCGCACGCCCCCAAACCTGACGGGGCCCTGGGCACGAATGGGAGCACAAGGGGATTCCTGACACCTTGGCTGCTCGTCCTCGGACTCCTCTGGCAGCTCCAGGGCGCGACCACCTTGCCCAAACCCCGCCCAAGCATGACGACCGCCCGTGGGCTGGATGCCTCACCAACACAGCCTCCAGTGTCTGTGGTGTGTGTCTGTCGTTGATGTGTGCACCTGTGTCTCGGTCCCTGACCCTGTTCCCGTCAGCATCCAGTCAGGGTCTGTAGGTTTGTCCTGGGGTCTGAGCGGTCTGTGTGTTGGATACTCGTTCTCTTCCTCTCTGTCTACATCTCCCTCCCTCTGGTCTCTGTCTTTCCTTGTGTGTCTGTGTGTCTGTGTATGTCAGTCGGCCTCTCGGGTCTCTCCGTTGGGTCCTGGAGTCCGTGGATGGACAGGGGAAGGGTGGGGGAGGAATGGCCACGGGGTGGAGCTGATGAGGCTGGTGTCTGGTGGCGCACTTAGCTGCGGGTTGGCTTTGAGCAAGGCGGGTTGGAGAGGAGGCCAGGCCAGGTGGCCGGCGGCGCTAGCCCTTGGCGGGCCAGGGCAGGGGTTGGGGGCGCTGAGAACAGCGCGCCGGTCGGGAACCCCCCGCCGCGACGAACCCCGTTGCCTTCTCGGGAGCCAAGCGGCCGCGGGGCTGGAGAGTGCCGGGATGGGGGAGCGCCGGGACTTGCGCGACTCCTGCGTGCCGGTGGAGTCTTGTCCAAGGGCGAGCTGACAGGCTGGCGCCAGGCACAGGGCGGGCGCAGGGGGTGTCGAGGGGCAAGCGCTGGGCGGGGAGTCGCAGAGCAGGAGCTTGGGGCACCCAGCGGCAACTGTACTACGCCTCTTAGAACATACCACCCTGAACTGGCACTCTCTCGTCTGTTCTGGGAAGCTAAGCAGGGTCGGGCCTGGTTAGGACGTGGATGGGAGACCGCCGGGGAATGCCGGGTGCTGTAGGCTTTTTCCTTTAGGTTTTTTTTTTCTTTCGTTTTCTTTACCCTAGGGTCTCCCTTCCTCTCGCACTTTGCCGCCATCGTCCCTCCTTGCCCAACACGGCTTCCCGCAAAAACCCCCTGCCCGCTGCCCCCTCGCAACGCGCGCACCACCTGGCGGGTCCCTGGCCCTCTAGGCGTACCCGCTGCACCCGCAGGCGCCTACAACAAACCCTTCCACCTCCAAACGGCAACGCCCACCCACACTGAATCCAGCGGCGCGGCGGGGCGGGCCTGGAAGGGTGGATACGGCGGAGGGGCGGCGGGTGCAGAAGGAAGGAAAGGGGGCCGGCGTCTAGGACCGAGGCAGGGCTGCGGGAGTAGCCGGGCGGGGCCGTTCCCGTCTCCACAGGCATGGGCTCCCTCGGTCCTCGACCTCTGCCCTGCCTCCGGGCCCTCATCCCAGGAGCCCCTAGCCATTCCCTTGGACCGCCCTGAGCGCCCAAGCCACCGGCAACTGGCCCCACCTTCTGCCCGGGCCCGCCTACACCTTCTCCCCACCGCAAGGGCATTCCCTTCCTTCACGCGGTCCACCGTCCCTTTCTGGGCCCCGGGGTCCACGCTGCTTGTGCCTGGGACTCAAGACGGCCGACTGCCCGGGGCCTCAGACCCCATTGGCACCCGGATCCGTGCTCAGTCTCCCCGCAACAGCGAAGCCAACGGCAAGGATCGCTCCCTCAGCAAGACCGGGGGCTCCCGGCACCACGGCCATGATAGGCCCCCGAAATAAAGGACGAGACCAAGGAAAGAATCCCTCGCACGCCCCCAAACCTGACGGGGCCCTGGGCACGAATGGGATGAATGAATAGGACCCTGACGATGCCCGAAGCCGACTTTGAATGCACAAGTGATTCCGGAGACCAGGCCAATGCCAGATTCATCCGGAAGGAAAAGAGAGGGGAAAATGTTCCCTTTGTAACCCCACTTGCGGCTAGACTCCAGGATTCAAGCAAAACTGAAACGTGAGGAACACCTTGAGCACCACCACCGACGCTGTCCGGGAAGTCAGAGACCCACACTAAGACAAAGACAGTCCAGCCGGCCACCTGGCTTGGCCTCCTCTCCAACCCGCCTTGCTCAAAACCAACCTGCAGCCACGGGCACCACCGGAGACCATCCTCATCAGCTCCACCCCGTGGCCATTCCTCAACCACCTGTTCCCTGTATACCCACTATCTCCAGGAGCAGAGGGAGAGACCCGAGAGTCCGCCTGACATAGACAGTCACACAGACCCACAGGGAAAGACAGAGACCAGAGGGAGTGAGATGTAGACAGAGAGGAAGAGAACGAGTATCCAACACACAGACCCGCTCAGACCCCAGGACAAACCTACAGACCCTGACTGGATGCTGACGGGAACAGGGTCAGGGACCGAGACACAGGTGCACACATCACCGACAGACACACACCATAGACACTGGAGGCTGTGTTGGTGAGGCATCCAGCCCACGGGCGGTCGTCATGCTTGGGCAGGGTTTGGGCAAGGTGGCCGCGCCCTGGAGCTGCCAGAGGAGCCGGAGGACAAGAAGCCAAGGTGTCAGGAATCCCCTTGTGCTCCCATTTGTGTCCAGGGCCCCATCAGGCCTGGGGTCATGCGAGCCATTCCATCTTTAGTCTTGTCCGTTATTACAGGGGCCTATCATTGCTACGGTGCCAGGAGCCCCCGGTCTTGCTGAGGGAGCGAGCCTCGCCGTTGGCTTCGTTGTTGCGGGGAGACTGAGCACGGACCCGGGTGCCAACGGGGCTTGAGGCCCCGGGCAGTCGGCCGTCTTGAGTCCCAGGCACAAGAAGCGTTGATCCTGGGACCAGGGGCAAAGGGACAGTGGACCGCGTGAAGGAAGGGAATGCCCTTGCGGGCGGGGCGGGCGCGCACCCCAGGGCTGGTGGGGAGAAGGTGTAGGCGGGCCCAGGCATAAGGTGGGGCGGGTTGCCGGTTGGCTTGGGCGCTCAGGGCGGTCCAAGGGAATGGCTAGGGGCTCCTGGGATGAGGGCCCGGAGGCAGGGCAGAGGCCGAGGACCGAGGGAGCGCCTGCCTGTGGAGATGGGAACGGCCTGGCCCGGCCCGGCTACCCCCGCAGCCCTGCCTCGGTCCTAGACGCCCGCCCCCTTTCCCTCCTTCTGCACCCGCCACCACCTCCACCGCCTCCACCCTTCCAACCTGGGCACGCCTTGCCGCTGGATTCAGTGTTGGTGGGCGCTGGGGCTTGGACGTGGAAGGGTTGTGTTGTAGGTGCCTGCGGGTGCAGCGGGTACGCCTAGAGGGCCAGGGACCTGCCAGGTGGTGTGCGCGTTGCGACGGGGCAGGGGGCAAGGGGTTTTGGCGGGAAGCCGTGTTGGGCAAGGAGGGGTGATGGTGGCAAAGTGGGATAGGAAGGGAGACCCTAGGGTAAAGAAAACGAAAGAAAAAAGCCTAAAGGAAAAAGCCTACAGCACCTGGCATTCCCCGGTGGTCTACCATCCACGTTCTAACCAGGCAATGGCTAAGACTGCCAAATCCGTAGGGAACTCAAAATGGATATTGGCCATAGTAAAGGCCATACCTAGGCCTCAGGATAGGGGCAGGTTGCGGCTCAGAGAACGGGTCAATTGGATTGCAGCATGCCGTCCCGCCCTGCTGGCAGGTTGATGGGTGAGCATTAAGGTTAAGTTTAGGGATAGCATTTTGGTTTCAGGCTTTAGGGACAAGGTGGGGCTGACATGAATTTATCCCTAGCATCATGCTATCATGCACCACCCCGGTGGTTGCACGTGGCACATTATTTTCTTTACTCTTGCCTGATTTGTCCTGCACCAAATTTGAGGGTGAAATCCGCTTTCCCGTGGGACTTTGCATTTGAGCGGAGGTAGGGCCAGAGCCATGTCTAGGGTTAGGGGGAGAATCCAGAAGATGGTAGTCACCTATCCGAAGTCATGGTTTGAGAGGCTGAGCTGTGAGTTAGTGTTGGTATGGGTCTCTGACTTCCGGAATGGGGTCTGTGGGGTGTTCATAGTGTTGCTGAGGATTCCGTGTTTCGCTAGTGTCCAGCAGCAATCAGAATTATTAATGACAAGTGGTCCCTCGGTGTTCCACTCAGATGAGTCTAGCAATAGCTAGGTGTCCCAAATCCATTCTATACTCCAAAAGGTCCTTGGGTGGTTGTCATGGTCACTGGCTGGACTAGGGATATGGTTGGGTTCTGTGGTAATGTCCCTGCAAATGTGACATAAGTGCGGTGTCCTCCCTAGGGCAGAGTGGAGGTGTTAGGGTGGAGTTTAGATTGAGGGCTTGTTTTCAGGGTTTAAGCACATTGTGCAGACGTCAATTTGTGTCCAGAACCCACCTCTCTGACACTGTCCCGTGGTTGCTCGTTGCAAATCTTTGTTTGCTCTTCTTGGCTGAAACGCCCCGCACCACACTTGAGTTCCAAATCCGGTTTCACACGGGACGTAGCCTCAAGCCCAGGTATGGCCAGAGCCATGCCAAGCTTTAGGGTTCAGAATCCTGAAAACAATAGGCACTGATCCGATGTCACGGTTGGAGACCAGCTTTCAGCATAACTTTAGGATGAATCTCAGTCTTCATGGATGGTGTCTGAGCGGTGCTCATTGAGTTGTTGGAGTTTTGGTGATTCTCCAGAATGCTGGTGTTCAGGAGCTACTGGTTGGGGGTAAACAAACAGCGTGTGTTCCCTCTGTCTTTCTTCCTGATGAGTCTGGCATTGGCCCTTTTCTCAAAAATCATTGGTGCCTTCGGGTCTTCGTTTCGGACATTATCAGGGCCGAATCCACGCTAGGGTTCGGGGTTCATTCTGCGTGTGTTTAAGGGGTCAATTTGATGGCGGGAAGTAGACGTCCCCTGAGGCCTGAGCTGAATCGAGAATTGGGTGTTGGGTCCAGCTTGTGGTGTTGCTTTCAGTGGGATGCTCTTGGTGTTGGTGAGGTCTTGATTTTTCCTAGAATCTTGCTCTCCAAGAGAACCCTGGTCTGAAGTAGTATGGTTTCCTTCTCTGCTCCTGCATTAGTAGTCTGGCAATGGGCAGGTGTCCCCAATCTGTTGCTCATTCAGAACGGACGTTGGCCATAGGCGAGTGCTACAACCAGGACTCGTGTTACATTTAGGTTCCAGAAAACTCTCTGGGCTCTTTTGATGGCGTATTCTAGAGGCTGAACTGAGGCTTCTTCTTAGTGTGGGTCTTTGACTTCTGGGATAGCGTCTGTGGGGTTACCCAGAGTGTTGTTGACCTTTTACTGCTTTGCTAGAATCCTGGATTCTAGCCGCAAGTGGGGTTACAAGAGAATATTTCCCCCTCTCTCTTCCTTCTGGATGAATCTGGGATTGGCCAGGTCTTCAAAATCACCTGTGCATTCAAAAGTTGGCTTCAGGCATCATCAGGGTCCTATTCATTCTGAGTCCGGAAATCCGTATGGGGCAGAAACATCGCAGGGCAGAAACCTGCGCTGAAGACTGAGCTGAGGACTAGCATAACTGTGAGGCTCCATCTTCCAGTGTGGCTTCACAGTGATGCGCCTAGTGTTTGAGAGGTCTTGATTTTTCACAGAATCTTGCTCTCCAGCAAACCCTGGGGGTGGCAAGTGGCATTGCTTCCTCTGTGTTCCTCCTTGAATAGAAGGGCAATGGCTAGGTCTCCCAAATCCAACGTGTACTCAAAGTGGATATTGGCAATAGTCAGGGTCAGAACCAGGCCTTGGGATACGGTCAGGTTGCGGCTCAGAGTCTGGGTGAATTTGATTGCAACGTGCCGTCATGCCCTGCAGGCAGGTTGGAGGGTGAGCATTAACGTAAGTTCAAGGATAGTGTAAGGTGGAGCTGACGTGAATTTTTCCCTAGTATCATCCTGTCACGCATCACCTCGATGATTGCACGTGGCACATTCTTTTTGGTACTCTTGCCTGATTTGTCCTGCACCAGACTTGAGGGTCAAATCAGCTTTCCTTTGTGACTCTGCTTTTGAGCCGAGGGGCCAGAGGCATGTGAAGGGTTACGGGGAGAATCCAGAAGATGTTAGACATCTATCTGATGTCATGGTTCGAGAGGCTGAGCTGAGGGTTCGTGTTGGTATGGGTCTCTGACTTCTGGGATGGGGTCTGTGGTTGTTGCTGAGGATTACATGTCCCACTAGAATCCTGGTGTCCAGCAGTAACCGGGGTTACTAATGCAACATAGTTCCTCGGTGTTCCTTTCTGAAGAGTCTAGCAATAGCTAGGTCTCCCAAATCTATTGTACACTCTGAACGGACGTTGGGTGATTTTCATGACCACTGGCTGGACTAGGGTTAAAGTTAGGTTTGGCACAAGACCCATCAATATGCTGTCTGCAAGAGACTCATTTCAGACCCAAAGACAACACCACATTGAGAGTGAGGGGGTGGAAAACAATTTACCGTGCTAATGGACACCAAAAGAAAGCTGGGGTGGCAATCCTTATAGCAGACAAATTAGATTTTAAAACAAAGACTGTAATAAGAGATGAGGAAGGACACTATATCCTACTTAAAGGGTCTATCCAACAAGAAGATCTAACAATTGTAAATATCTATGCCCCGAACATGGGAGCAGCCAATTATATAAGGCAATTAATAACAAAAGCAAAGAAACACATTGACAACAATACAATAATACTGGGGGACTTTAACACCCCCTGACTGAAATGGATAGATCATCTAAGCAAAAGATCAACAAGGAAATAAAGACTTTAAATGACACTCTGGACCAAATGGACTTCACAGATATATTCAGAACATTCCATCCCAAAGCAACGGAATACACATTCTTCTCTAGTGCCCATGGAACATTCTCCAGAATAGATCACATCCTAGGTCACAAATCAGGTCTCAACCGGTACCAAAAGATTGGGATCATTCCGTGCATATTTTCAGACCACAATGCTCTGAAACTAGAACTCAATCACAAGAGGAAAGTCAGAAAGAACTCAAATACATGGAGGCTAAAGAGCATCCTACTAAATAATGAATGGGTCAACCAGGAAATTAAAGAAGAATAAAAAAAAATTCATGGAAACCAATGAAAATGAAAACACAACTGTTCAAAATCTTTGGGATACAGCAAAGGCAGTCCTGAGAGGAAAGTATATAGCAATACAAGCCTTTCTCAAGAAACAAGAAAGGTCTCAAATATACAACCTAACCCTACACCTAAAGGAGCTAGAGAAAAAACAGCAAATAAAGCCAAAACCCGCAGGAGAAGAGAAATAATAAAGATCAGAGCAGAAATCAATGAACTAGAAACCAAAAGAACAGTAGAACAGATCAACGAAACTAGGAGCTGGTTCTTTGAAAGAATTAACAAGATTGATAAACCCCTGGCCAGACTTATCCAAAAGAAAAGAGAAATGACCCAAATCAACAAAATCATGAATGAAAGAGGAAAGATCACAACCAACACCAAAGACATACAAACAATTATAAGAACATATTATGAGCAACTCTATGCCAGCAAGTTAGATAACCTGGAAGAAATGGATGCATTCCTAAAGATGTATCAACTACCAAAATTGAACCAGGAAGAAATAGAAAACCTGAACAGACCTATAACCACTAAGGAAATTGAAGCAGTCATCAAAAATCTCCCAAGAAACAAAAGCCCAGGGCCAGATGGCTTCCCAGGGGAATTTTACCAAATATTTAAGGAAGAATTAATACCTATTCTCCTGAAACTGTTCCAAAAAATAGAAAAGGAAGGAAAACTTCCAAACTCATTTTATGAGGCCACCATTACCTTGATCCCCAAACCAGACAAAGACCCCAACAAAAAGGAGAATGACAGGCCAATATCCTTGATGAACATGGATGCATAATTCTCACCAAACTACTAGCCAATAGGATCCAACAGTCCATTAAAAGGATTATTCACCATGACCAAGTGGGATTTATCCCTGGGCTACAAGGTTGGTTCAACATCCGCAAATCAATCAACATAATACAATACATTAACAAAAGAAAGAAAAAGAATCATATGATCCTCTCAATAGATGCAGAAAAAGCATTTGACAAAGTACAGCATACTTCCTTGATCAAAACTCTTCAGAGTATAGGGATAGAGGGTATATACCTCAGTATCATAAAAGCCATCTATGAAAAACCCACAGCAAATATCATTCTCAATGGGGAAAAGCTGAGAGCTTTTCCCCTAAGGTCAGGAACGCGGCAGGGATGTCCACTCTCACCACTGCTATTCAACATAGTATTAGAAGTCCTAGCCACAGCAATCAGAAAACAAAAAGAAATCAAAGGCATCCAGGTCGGCAAAGAGGAAGTCAAACTCTCATTCTTTGCAGATGATATGATACTTTATGTGGAAAACCCAAAAGACTCCACCCCAAAACTCCTAGAACTCATACAGGAATTCAGTAAAGTGGCAGGATATAAAATCAATGCACAGAAATCAGTGGCATTCCTATACACCAACAACAAGACAGAAGAAAGAAATTAAGGAGTTGTTTCCATTTACAATTGCACCCAAAACCATAAGATACCTAGGAATAAATCTAACCAAAGAGGCAAAGGATCTGTACTCAGAAAACTATAAAATACTCATGAAAGAAATTGAGGAAGACACAAAGAAATGGAAAACGTTCCATGCTCATGGATTGAAAGAACAAACATTGTGAAGATGTCAATGCTACCTAGAGCAATCTACACATTCAGTGCAATCCCCATCAAAATACCATCCACTTTTTTTAAAGAAATGGAACAAATAATCCTAAAATTTATATGGAATAGCCAGAAGAATTTTGAAAAAGAAAAGCAAAGCTGGTGACATCACAATTCCGGACTTCCAGCTCTATTACAAAGCTGTCATCATCAAGACAGTATGCTACTGGCACAAAAACAGACACATATCAATGGAATAGAATAGAGAGCCCAGAAATGGACCCTCAACTCTATGGTCAACTAATCTTTGACAAGGCAGGAAAGAATGTCCAATGGAAAAAAGACAGTCTCTTCAACAAATGGTGTTGGGAAAATTGGACAGCCACATGCAGAAGAATGAAACTGGACCATTTCCTTACACCACACACAAAAATAGACTCTAAATGGTTGAAAGACCTAAATGTGAGACAACAGTCCATCAAAATCCTAAAGGAGAACACAGGCAGCAACCTCTTCGACCTCAGCTGCAGCAACTTCTTCCTAGAAACATCACCAAAGGCAAGGGAAGCAAGGGCAAAAATGAACTATTGGGACTTCATCAAGATAAAAAGCTTTTGCACAGCAAAAGAAACAGTCCACAAAACCAAAAGACAACCGACAGAATGGGAGAA
>NW_027397088.1:258955-569354 GCF_003265705.2 Callorhinus ursinus | reverse complement strand
GGATGGTATTTTGATGGGGATTGCATTGAATGTGTAGATTGCTCTAGGTAGCATTGACAACTTCACAATATTTGTTCTTCCAATCCATGAGCATGGAGTGTTTTTCCATTTTTTTGTGTCTTCCTCAATTTCTTTCAGGAGCATTTTGCACATTGCAACTATTTGTTCGATCTTTTTGGCTGAATCGTCCTGCACACACTTGAGTACCAAATCCAGTTTCACGTGGGAGTGGCTTCGAGCCCATGTAGGACGTGAGCTATGCCAAACGTTGGGATTGAATCCTGAAGATGAAAGGCACTGATCTGATGTCACACTGGAGACCAGCTTTCAGCATAGCTTTAGTATGAATCTCATCTTCCTGGATGGCGTCTGAGCGGTGCTTATAGTGTTGCAGCTGCTTTAGTGTTTGGCTAGAATCCTGGTGTTCGGGAGCAATAAGGAGGGGGTAAACAAACGGCAGGTGTTCCCTCTGTGGTTCTTCCTAATAAGTAAGTCTGGCATTGGCCCGTTTCCACAATCATTGGTGTATTCCCGACTTCGGTTCAGACACACGAGGGCCGAATCCATGCTAGGGGTCCAGGTTCATTGCGGTTGTGTTTACGGGTTCAATTTGATGGCAGGATGTAGACGTCCTTGAGGCCTGAAGTGAGGGCTAGCTTTGGCTGTGGCTCCAGCTTGTGGTGTTGCTTTCAGCGGGATTCTCCGGGTGTTGGTGAGGTCTTTATTTTTCCTAGAATCTTGTTCTTCAGCAGAACACTGGTCTGAAGTAGTACAGTTTCCTTCTCTGCTCCTGCATTAGTTGTCTGGCAATGGGCAGGTCTCCCAAATCCGTTTCTCATTCAGAACGGACATTGGTAATAAGGGAGTGCTACAACCAGGGCTCGCGTTACATTTAGGTTCCGAAAAACTCTCTGGGCCAGTTTGATGGCGTGTTTTAGAGGATGAGCTGAGGCTTAGTCTTGGTATGAGTCTCTGACTTCCAGGATAGAGTCTTTGGGGGGTGCTAAGAGTGTTGCTGACGTTTTACTGTTTCGCTAAGAATCCTGGAGTCCAGCTGCAAGAGTGTTGACAAAAAGCACATTTTTCCCTCTCTGTTCCTTCTGGATGAATCTGGCATTGGCCAGGTCTGCAAAATCACTTGTGCATTCGAAATCGGAGTTTGGGCATTGACTGTGTCCCATTCATTCTACATCCGGAAATTGGTATGGGTCAAAAACTTTGCAGAGCAGAAACCTGCTCTGAGGCCTGAGATGAAGACTCGCCTAAGTGTGAGGCTCTATCTTCCAGTGTGGCTTCACGGCGATGCTCCTAGTGTTCGAGTGGTCTTGATTTTTCACAGAAATCTTGCTTTCCAGCAAAACCCGGGGGTGGCAAGTGGCACTGCTTCCTCTGTGTCCTCCCTGAATAGAAGGGCAATGGCTACGACTGCCAAATCCGTGGTGCACTCATAACAGATATTGGTCATAATCAGGGTCAGAACCAGGCCTCGGGATAGGGTCAGGTTGTGGCTCAGAGTCCAGGTCAATTTGATTGCAGCTCATCGTCACGCCCTGCTGGCAGGTTGGAGGGTGAGCATTAAGGTTAAATTCAGGGATAGGGTTTTGGTTTCAGGCTTTAGGGACGAGGTGGGGCTAACATGAATTTTTCCCTAACATCATGTTGTCACACACCACCCCGTTGGTTGCACGTGGCACACTGTTTTCGGTACTCTTGCCTGACTCGTCCCGCACCAGACTTGAGTGTGAAATCTGCTTTTACGTGAGACTGCGCATTCAAGCCAAGGTAGGGCCAGAGCCATGTCTAGGGTTAGGGGGAGAATCCAGAAGATGGTAGACATCTATCCGATGACATGTTTTGGGAGGCTGAGCTGAGAGTTAGTGTTGGTATCGGTCTCACTTTCGGGATGTGGTCTGTGGGGTGTTCATAATATTGCTGAGGATTCTGTGTTTCGCTAGAATCCTGGTGTCCAGCAGCAACCGGGGTTACTAATGACACGTGGTCCCTTGGTGTTCCTTTCTGAAGAGTGTAGCAATAGCTAGGTCTCCCAAATCCATTGTACACTCCGAACAGACGTTGGGTGATTGTCATGGCCACTGACTGGACTAGCGTTAGGGTTAGGTTCTGCAGAAATGTTCTGGCAAATGTGACTTCAGTTTAGTGTCCTGCCCTCAGGCAGGAGTTGAGATGTTAGTGTGAAGTTTAGACTGAGGGCTTTTTTTCAGGTTCTAAGCACACTGGGCTGACGTCAGGTTGTGTCCAGAACCCACCTCAGCAACACTGTCCCATGGTTGCACATTTCCCATCTTTGTTCGCTCTTCTTGGGTGAAATGTCTCACACCACACTTGAGTTCCAAATCCAGTTTCATGTGGGACATAGCCTCGAGCCCAGGTATGGCTAGAACCATGCCAAGCGTTAGGGTTCAGAATCCTGAAGATGATAGGCACTGATCCGATGTTGCCATGGAGACCAGTGCTCAGCATAGCTTTAGGATAAATCTCGGTCTTTATGTATGGTGTCAAGGAGGTGCTCATTGTGTTGCCAGAGTTTTGGTGATTCTCTAGAATCCTGGTGTTCGGAAGCAACAGTTTAGTGGTAAACAAACAAAGGGTGTTCCCTCTGTGTTTCTTCCTGATGAGTCTGGCATTGGCCCCTTTCTCCAAAGATTTTTGGTGCATTTGGGACTTCGGTTCGGACATTATCAGGGCTGAATCCATGCTAGGGTTCCGGGTTCTTTCCGGGTGTGTTTAAGGGGTCAATTTGATGGCAGGTTGTAGACGTCCCCTGAGGCCTGAGCTGAGAACTAGCATTAAGTAGTGGCTCCAGCTTGTGATGTTGCTTTCAGTGGGATTCTCCTGGTGTTTTTGAGGTCTTGATTTTTCCTAGAATCTTGCTCTCCAGGAGAACACTGATCTAAAGAAGCATGGTTTCCTTCTCTGCTCCTGCTTTCGTAGTCTGACAATGGGCAGGTCTCCCAAATCCGTTGCTCATTCAGAACAGAGCCTGGCCCTTGGCAAGTGCTATAATCAGGACTTGCATTTCGTTTAGGTTCCGAAAAACTCTCCCAGCAAGTTTGATGGCATGTTTTAGAGGCTGAGCTGAGGCATAGTCTCAGAATGGGTCTTCAACTTCTGGGATCACATCTGTGGGGGTGTGCAGAGGGTTGATGACATTTTAGTGTTAACGCTAGAATCCTGGAGTCCAGCCTCACTCGAGTATACAAAGGGCAAATTTTGCCCTCTTTGTTCCTTCCAGATGAATCTGGCATTGACCAGGTCCCAAAGTACTTGTGCATTCAAAAGTGGGGTTCAGGCATCACCAGGGTCCCATTCATTCTAGGTCTGGAAGTTGGTATGGGTCAAAAACCTTTCAGGGTAGAAACCTGCTCTGAGGACTGAGCTGAGGACTAGCATAAGTGTGAGGCTCCATCTTCCAGTGTGGCTTCGTGGCGATTGTCCTAGTGTTCAAGAGGTCTTGATTTTTCACAGAATCTTGCCTCACCAACACAACACCCACTGTCTATGGTGTGTGTCTGAGAGTGATGTGTGCACCTGTGTCTCTGTCCCTGACCCTGTTCCCATCAGCATCCAATCAGGGTCCCTGGGTCTGTTCTGTGGTCTGAGCACGTCTGTGTGTTGGATACTCTGTCTCTCTCTTCCTCTCTGTCTACATCTCACTCCCTCTGGTCTCTCTCTGTCTTTCCCTGTGTGTCTGTGTGTCTGTCTATGTCAGCCGGCCTCTCGGGTCTCTCCGTCAGGTCCTGAAGTCGGTGGTTGGACAGGAGAAGGGTGGCTGAGGAATGTCCACGGGGTGGAGCTGATGAGGATGGTGTCTGGTGGCGCCCGCAGCTGTGGGTTAGCTTTGAGCAAGGCGGGTTGGAGAGGAGGCCGGGCCAGGTGGCCGGTGGCGCTAGCCCTTGGGTGACAGGGGTGGGGGTTGGGGGCGCTGAAAACAGCGCGCCGTTCGGGACCCCTGCGCTGTGACAAACCCCGTTGCCTTCACGGGAGCCAAGCGGCGGCGGGGGCGGGGGGGAGGGGGGGAGGGGGCTAGAGAGTCCCAGGATGGGAGAGCGCGTGGTCTTGCGCGACTCCGGCGTCCTGGTGGCGTCTTGTCCCAAGGGTGTGCTGGCAGGCTGTCTTCAGGCACAGGGCAGGTGCAGGGGGTGTAGAGGGGCCAGAGCTGGGGCTGGGAGTCGCAGAGCACGCTCTTGGGCTCCAGCCGCAGCCGCATGCCTCTTAGGCCATACCACCCTGAACTTGCACCTTCTCTGCTGTCTTGGGAAGCTGAGCAGGATCGAACCTGGTTAGTACGTGAATGTGAGACAGCATTGGGAATGCAGGGTGCTCTAGGTTTTTCCTTTCTTTTTTTTTCTTTCGCTTATCTTTCCCCTAGGGCCTCCCTTCCTCTCTCCCTTTGCTGCAGTTGCCCCCATTTCCCAACATGGCATCCCGCCAACACCCCCTGCCCCCCTTCTCCCTCGCAACGTGCGCAGTGCACTGTGGGTCCCTGGCCCTTTAGGGGTACCCACTGCACGGGCAAGCGCTTACAACACAACCCTTCCACCTCCAAGCCACAACAGCCACCCACACTTCATCCAGCGGCAAGGTGGGGTGGGTCTGGGAGTGCGGAAGCACGGAGGGGGTGGCAGGTGCAGAGGGCGGGAAAGGGGGACTGCGGATAGGACCAAGACAGTGCTGCGGAGGGAGCCAGGGCAGGCCCCTCCTGTCTCCGCAGGCATGTGCTCCTGGATCCTTGGCCTCTGCCCTGCCTCTAGTCCCTCATCCCAGGAGCCCCTAGCCATTAGCTTGGACCGCCCAGAGCACCCTGGCAACCGGCAACAGGACCCACCTTATGCCTGGGCCCGCCTACAGCTGCCCACCAGCTCAGGGCTGCATGCCTGCCCCGCGGTAAGGGCATTCCCTTCCTTCACACCCTCCACCGCCCCGTTGCCCCTGGTCCGGGGGTCTACGCTGCTTCTGTCGAGGAAACAGGATGGCCAACCGCCCTGGGCCTCAGGCCCGGTTGGCACCTGGGTCCACGCTCAGTCTCCTCGCAACAGCGAAGCTAACAGCGAGGCTCGCTCACTCAGCAAGATCGGCGGCTCCCAGAAACATGCAAAAGATAGGCCCCCGAAATAAAGGACGAGACCAAAGAAAGAATCCCTCTCACGTCCCCAAACCTGATGGGGCCCTGGGCACGAATGGGAGCACAAGGGGATTCCTGACACCTTGGCTGCTCGTTCTCGGGCTCCTCTGGCAGCTCCAGGGCACGGCCACCTTGTCCAAACCCCGCCCAAACATGACGACCCCCCTGTGGGCTGGATGCCTCACCAATACAGCCTCCAGTGTCTGTGGTGTGTGTCTGTCGGTGATGTGTGCACCTGTGTCTCGGTCCCTGACCCTGTTCCCGTCAGCATCCAGTCAGGGTCCGTGGGTCCGAGCGGGTCTGTGTGTTGGATACTCTGTCTCTCTCTTCCTCTCTGTCTACATCTCCCTCCCTCTGGTCTCTGTCTTTCCCTGTGTGTCTGTGTGTCTGTGTATGTCAGCCGGCCTCTTGGGTCTCTCTGTTGGGTCCTGGAGTCGGTGGGTGGACAGGGGAAAGGTGGCTGAGGAATGGCCATGGAGTAGAGCTGATGAGGATGGGGTCTGGTGGCGCCCTTAGCTGCGGGTTGGCTTTGAGCAAGGCGGGTTGGAGAGGAGGCCAGGTGGCTGGGGGCGTTAGCCCTTGGTCGGCCAGGGCGGGGGTTGGGGGCGCTGAGAACGGCATCCCAATGAACCCCGTTGCCTTTTCGGGAGCTAAGCGGGGCGGGGCTAAAGAATCCTGGGATGGGGGAACGTCGGGACTTGGGCGACTCCGACATGCCGGTGGCGACTTGTCCCAAGGTTGAGTTGGCACGCTGGCTCAAGGCACAGGGCAGGAACAGGGGGTGTAGAGGGGGAAGCGCTGGGGCTGGGGATCAGTGCCTATCATTGTCAGGATTCTGAACCCTAACGCTTGGCATGGCTCTGGCCGTACCTGGGCTCAAGGCTACGTCCCTCATGAAAGGGATTTGGAACCCAAGTGTGGTGCAAGACATTTCAGGCAAGAAGAGCGAACAAAGATGGGAAACGTGCAACCATGGGACAGTGTCGGAGAGGTGGGTTCTGTATACAACCTGATGTCAGCCCAATGGGCTTAGACCTTGAAAATAAGCCCTCAATCTAAACTCCACCCTATCACCTCCACTCCAACCTAGGGCAGGACACTGCACTGCACTGATGTCACATTATTCCGGGCATTCCTGTGGAACCTAACCCTAACGCTAGTCCGGTCAGTGGCCATGGCAATTGTCTAATGTATGTTCAGAGTGTACAATGGATTTGGGAGACCTAGGTATTGCCAGACACTTCAGAAAGGAACACCGAGGGACCACGTGTCATTAGTAACCCCAGTTGCTGCTGGACACAAGTTTTCTAGTGAAACATGGAATCCTCAGCAATACTATGAACAGACCACATCCCGGATGTCATAGACCCATACAAAAACTAAATCTCAGCTCAGCCTCCCAAAGCATGTCATCGGATAGATGTCTACCATCTTCTGCATTCTCCCCCTAACCCTAGACATGGCTCTGGCCCTACCTCAGCTCGAATTCAGAGTTGCACAGGAAAGCGGATTTCACACTCAAGTCTGGTGCGGGACGAATCAGGCAAGAGTACTGAAAACAGTGTGCCATGTGCTACCAATGGGGCGGTGTATGACAGCATGATGTTAGGGATAAATTCATGTCAGCCCCACCTCATCCCTAAAGCCTGAAACCAAAACTCTATCCCTGAACTTAACCTTAATGCTCAGCCTCCAAGCTGCCTGCAGGGCGTGACGGCAT
The DNA here is from genome assembly GCF_003265705.2 of Callorhinus ursinus. Lineage (NCBI taxonomy): Eukaryota > Metazoa > Chordata > Mammalia > Carnivora > Otariidae > Callorhinus > Callorhinus ursinus. The sequence goes on along the minus strand of NW_027397088.1, from coordinate 562,491 downwards.
GCTGCAATCAAATTGAACCAGACTCTTAGCCGCAACCTGACCCTATCCCGAGGCCTGGTTCTGACCCTGACTATGGCCAATATCTGTTATGAGTGCACCACGGATTTGGTAGTCCTAGCCATTGCCCTTCTATTCAGGGAGGAACACAGAGGAAGCAATGTCCCTTGCCACCCCCCGGGGTTTGCTGGAGAGCAAGATTCTGTGAAAAATCAAGACCACTCGAACACTAGTATTGATGCGAAGCCACACTGGAAGATGGAGCCTCACACTTATGTGAGTCCTCAGCTCAAGCCTCAGAGCAGGTTTCTGCCCTGCAAAGTTTTTGACCCATACCAACTTCCAGACCTAGAATGAATGGGATCCTGTCGATTCCCAAACCCAAATATTGAATGCACAAGTGATTTTTCAGACCTGGTGAATGTTAGATTCATACAGAAGGAACAGCGAGGGAAGAATGTGTCCTTTATAATCCCGCTTGCAGCTGGACTCCAGGATTCTAGAGAAACAGTAAAACATCAGCAAATCTCTGAGCACAGCCACAGACGCTATCCTGGAAGTCAGAGACCTACACTAAAACGAAGCCTCAGTTCATCCTCTAGAGCACACCATCAAACTGGCCCAGAGAGTTTTTCAGAACCTAAATGTAATGCGAACCCTCGTTGTAGCACTCGCCTATGGCCAATGAGCAAAGGATTTGGGCGACCTGCCCATTGCCAGACAACTAATGCAGGAGCAGAGAAGGAAACTGTACTAACTCAGACCAGTGTTCTCCTGAAGAGCAAGATTCTAGGAAAAATCAAGACCTCACCAACACCAGGAGAATCCCGCTGAAAGAAACACCACAAACTGGACCCACCACGCAATGCTAGATCTCAGCTCAGGCCTCAGGGGACGTCTACAGCCTGCCATCAAGCTGACCACTTAAACTCACCTGGAAGGCACCCGGAAACCTAGCGTGGATTCAGCCCTGATAATGTCTGAACCGAAGTCCCTAATGCACCACTGATTTTGGAGAAAGGGGCCAATGCCAGACTCATTAGGAGGAAACACAGAGGGAACACCTGCTGTTTGTTTACACCCAACCTGTTGCTACCAAACACCAGGATTCTAGAGAATCACCAAAACTCCAGCAACTCAATGAGCACTGCACAGACAACATCCTTGAAGCCTGAGATTGTTCTTAAAGCTATGCTGAGAGCTGGTCTCCACCGTGACATCGGATCAGTGCCTATCATTTTCAGGATTCTGAACCCTAATGCTCGGCATGGCTCTGGCCATACCTGGGCTCGAGTCTACATCCCACGTGGAACCGGAATTGGAACTCAAGTGTGGTGCGGGGCATTTCAGCCAAGAAGAGCGAACAAAGATGTGCAACATGCAACCACAGGACAGTGTCAGAGAGGTGGGTTCTGGACACAACCTGATGTCAGCACAATGTGCTTAGACCCTGAAAACAAGCCCTCAATCTAAACTCCACCCTAACACCTCCACTCTGCCCTAGGGAGGACACCGCACTGATGTCACATTTGCCAGAGTTACCGTGGAACCTAAACATAAGCCTAGGCCAGCCAGGGGCCATGACGACCACCCAATGACCTTTCGGAGTCTACAGTGGATTTGTGACACCTAGCTATTGCCAGACTCATCTGAGTGGAACATTGAGGGACCATGACTCATTAATAGTCCCGGTTGTTGCTGGACACCAGGAATCTAGTGAAACACGGAATCCTCAGCAACACTATTAACACTCCAAAGTAGCCGGGCAGGAAAAAAGTAGCCACATTGGAAGATGGAGCCTCACACTTATGTTAGTTTTCAGCTCAGGCCTCAGCGCAAGTTTCTGCCCTGAGCGGTTTCTGACCCATACCGATTTCTGGACCCAGAATGAATAGGACCCTGATGATACCTGAACCTTACTTTTGAATGCACAAGTGATTTCAGAGACCTTGCCAATGCCAGATTCATCCGGAAGGAAGAGAGGGGAGAAAATTTGCACTTTGTAACCACACTTGGGGCTAGAATCCAGGATTCTAGCGAAACAGTAAAACATCAGCAACACTCTGAGAACCCCCACCGACGCTATCCCAGAAGTAGGAGACCCACACTAAGACAAAGTCTCAGTTCAGCCTCTAGAATACGCCATCAAACTGGCCCAGAGAGTTTTTCGGAACCTAAATGTAACGCGAGTGGTTGCAGCACTCAACTATGGTCAATTTCCTTTCTAAATGAGCAATGGATTTGGGAGACCTGCCCATTGCCAGACTACTAATGCAGGAGCAGAGAAGGAAACCATAACTATTTCAGACCAGTGTTCTCCTGAAGAGCAAGATTCTAGGAAAAATCAAGACCTCACCAACTTCCCTCACCAGCTTCCCGCTGAAAGCAACACCACAAGCTGGACCCAATACCCAATGCTAGATCTCAGCTTGGGCCTCGGGGACGTCTACAGCCTGCCATCAAACTGACCACTTAAACTCACCTGGAAGGAACCCGGAAACCTTGCGTGGATTCGGCCCTGATAATGTCTGAACCGAAGTCCCTAATGCACCACTGATTTTGGAGAAAGGGGCCAATGCCAGACTCATCAGGAGGAAACACAGAGGGAACACCTGCTGTTTGTTTACCCCCAACCTGTTGCTACTGAACACCAGGATTCTAGAGAATCACCACCTCCAGCAACTCAATGAGCACTGCACAGACACCATCCCTGAAGCCCGAGATTCATCCTAAAGCTATGCTGAGCACTGGTCTCCACCATGATATCGGATCAGTGCCTATCATTTTCAGGATTCTGAACCCTAATACTTGGCATGGCTCTGGGCATACCTGGGCTCGAGGCTACGTCCCTCATGAAAGGGATTTGGAACCCAAGTGTGGTGCAAGACGTTTCAGCAAAGAAGAGTGAACAAGGATGTGAAACACGGGACAGTGTCGGAGAGGTGGGTTCTGGACACAACCTGACGTCAGCCCAATGTGCTTAGACCCTGAAAACAAGCCCTCAATCTAAACTCCACCCTAAGACTTCCACTCCGCCCTAGGGCAGGACACCGCTTTGATGTCACATTTGCCGGGCATTCCCTCAAAACCTAACCCTAATGCTAGTCCAGCAAGTGGCCATGGCAAACACCCAGAGTCTGTTCGGAGTGTACAATGGATTTGGGAGACCTAGGTATTGCTAGACTCTTCAGAAAGGAACACCGAGGGACCATGTGTCATTAGTAACCCCAGTTGCTGTGGGACACCAGGATTCTAGTGAAACGTGGAATCCTCAGCAATACTATGAACACCCACAGACCCCATCCCGGAAGTCAGAGACCCATACCAACACTAACTCTCAGCTCAGCCTCTCGAACCATGACATCGGATAGATGTCTACCATCTTCTGGATTCTCCCCCTAACCCTAGTCATGGCTCTGGCCCTACCTCGGCTCGAATGCAGAGTCACACGGGAAAGTGGATTTCACACTCAAGTCTGGTGCAGGACGAATCAGGCAAGAGTACCAAAAACAGTGTGCTATGTGCAACCAATGGGGCGGTGTGTGACAGCATGATGTTAGGGATAAATTCACGTTAGCCCCACCTCGTCCCTAAAGCCTGAAACCAAAACCCTATCCCTGAACTTAACCTCAGCCTCCAAGCTGCCTGCAGGGCGTGACGGCATGCTGCAATCAAATTGAACCGGACTCTGAGCCACAACCTGACTCTATCCCGAGGCCTGGTTCTGACCCTGACTATGGCCAATATCCGTTATGAGTGCACCACGGATTTGGCAGTCCTAGCCATTGCCCTTCTATTCAGGGAGAAACACAGAGGAGGCAATGCCCCTTGCCACCCCCGGGTTTTGCTGGAGGGCAAGATTCTGTGAAAACTCAAGACCTCTCGAACAGTAGGAGCATTGCCGCGAAGCCAAACTGGAAGATGGAGCCTCACACTTATGCGAGTCCCCAGCTCAGGCCTCAGAGCAGGTTTCTGCTCTGCAAAGTTTTTGACCCGTACCAACTTCCGGACCTAGAATGACTGGGACCCTGTTGATGCCCAAACCCCATTTTCTTTTCTTTTTTTTTTTTTAAGATTTTATTTATTTATTTGAGACAGAGAGAATGAGAGAGAGAGAGAGCACATGAGAAGGGGGAGGGTCAGAGGGAGAAGCAGACTCCCTGCCGAGCAGGGAGCCCGATGCGGGACTCGATCCAGGGACTCCAGGATCATGACCTGAGCCGAAGGCAGTCGCTTAACCAACTGAGCCACCCAGGCGCCCCCAAACCCCATTTTCAAATGCACAACTGATTTTGCAGACATGGCCAATGCCAGATTCATCCGGAAGGAACAGAGAGGGAAGAATGTATCTTTTATAATCACACTTGTGGCTGGACTCCAGGATACTAGCAAAACAGTAAAACGTCAGTAACACTCTTAGCACCCTCACAGACGATATCCCGGAAGTCGGAGACCCATACTGAGGCTAAACCTCAGCTCAGCCTCTAGAGCACACCATCAAACTGGCCCAGAGAGTTTTTCGGAACCTAAACGTAATGTGAGCCCTGGTTGTAGCACTCGCCTATGGCCAACGTCCATTCTGAATGAGCAACAGATTTGGGAGATCTGCCCATTGCCAGACTACGAATGCAGGAGCAGAGAAGGAAACCCTGCCCCTTCAGACCAGGGTTCTGCTAGAGAGCAAGGTTCTCAGAAAAATCAAGACCTCACCAATACCAGCAGCATCCCGCTGAAAGCAACACCACAAGCTGAAGCCATTCCCAAATGTTAGCCCTCAGCTCATGCCTCAGGGGACGTCTATACCCTGCCATCAAATTGACCCCGTAAACACACCTGCAATGTACCTGGACCCCTAACATGTATTCGGCCCTTGTAATGTCCGACCCGAAGTTGGGAATGCACCAGTGATTTTGCAGAATGGGCCAATGCCAGACTCCTCAGGGAGAAACACAAAGGGAACACCCGCTGTTTGTTTACACCCAACCTGTTGCTCACGAACACCAGGATTCTAGAGTTTCACCAAAGTGGCGGCAACACAATGAGCACTGCACAGACGCCATCCCAGAAGACCGAGATTCATCCTAAAGCTATGCTGAGATCTACTCTCCACCGTGACATAGGATTAGTACCTATCATCTTCAGGATTTTCAATCCTAATGCTTGGAATGGCTCTCCCTCCCTGGGCTCGATGCTAAGTCCCACGTGCAACCGGATTTGGAACTCAAGTTTGCTGCGGACAATTCAGCAAAGAAGAGCGAACAAATATGTGCAACATGCAACCATGGGACGGTGTCAGAGAGGTGGGTTCTGGAGATGACCTGAGGTCAGCCCCACAATGTGCCTAGACCCTGAATCCAAACGCTTAATCTAAACTGCACCCTAAGACCTCCACAGGGCAGGAAATCTCGCACTCGTGTCATATTTGCCCAGGCAATAACGCAGAACCTAACCCTAACCCTAGTCCAGCCAGTGACCTTGACAATCACCCAACATCTGGTCGGAGTGTACAATAGATTTGGGAGGCCTAGCTATTGCTAGACTCATCAGAAAGGAACCCTCAGGAACCACTTGTCATTAGTAATCCCGGTTGCTACTGGACACCAGGATTCTAGTGAAACCTGGAATCCTCAGCAATACTATGAACAGCCCACAGACCCCATCCCGGAAGTCAGAGACCCATACCAACACTAACTCTCAGCTCAGCCTCTCGAACCATGACATCGGATAGATGTCTACCATCAACTGGATTCTCCCCCAACCCTAGACATGGCTGTGGTCCTACCTCGGCTCGAATGCACAGTCTCACGTAAAAGCGGATTTCACACTCAAGTCTGGTGCAGGATGAATCAGGCAAGAGTACTGAAAACAGTGTGCCACGTGCAACCACTGGGGTGGTGCATGAAGGCATGATGCTAGGGATAAATTGACGTCATCCAGCAGGAACAGAGAGGGGAAAATGTGCCCTTTGTAAACCCGCTTGTGGCCGGACTCCAGGATTCTAGCAAAACAGTAAAACATCAGCAACACTCTAAGCACCCCCACAGACGCTATCCCGGAAGTCAGAGACCCATACTAAGACTAAGCCTCAGCTCATCCTCTAGAACATGCTATCAAACTGTCCCAGAGAGTTTTCTGGAACCTAAACGTAACGCGAGCCCTGGTTGTAGCACTTGCCCATGGCCAACGTCCGTTCTGAACGAGCAACGGATTTGGGCGACCTGCCCATTGCCAGACTACTAATGCAGGAGCAGAGAAGGAAACCGTACTACTTCAGACCAGGGTTCTCCTGGAGAGCAAGATTCTAGGAAAAATCAAGACCTCACCAACATCAGGAGCATCCCGCTGAAAGAAACACCACAAGCTGGACCCACCACCCAATGCTAGACCTCAGCTCAGGCCTCAGGTGACGTCTACATCTTGCCATCAAATTTACTCCTTAAACACACCTGGAACGAACCCGGAACCCTAACGTGGATTCGGCTCTGATAATGTCCGAACTGAAGTCCTGAATGCACCAATGATTTTTGAGAAAGGGGCCAATGCCAGACTCATCAAGAAGAAAGACAGAGGGAACACATGTTGTTTGTTTACCCCCAACCTGTTGCTCCCGAACACCAGGATTCTAGAGAATCACAACTCCGGTAACTCAATGAGCACCGCTCAGACGCCATCCAGGGAGACCGAGATTCATCCTAAAGTTATGCTGAGAGCTGGTCTCCACCGTGACATCAGATCAGTGCCTATCATCTTCAGGATTCTGAACCCTAATGCTTGCATGGCTCTGGCCATACCGGGCAGAGGCTACGTCCCACATGAAACCGGATTGGGAACTCAAGTGTGGCGCGGGGCATTTCAGCCAGTAAGCAAACAAAGATGTGCAACGAGCAACCACGGGACAGTGTCAGACAGGTGGGTTCTGGACACAACCTGACGTCAGCCTAATGGGTTTAGACCTTGAAAACCAGCCATTAATCTAAACTCCACCCTAACACCACCACTCCGGCCTAGGGAGGACACTGCACTGATGTCACATTTGCCAGGACACTACCGTGGAACACAACCATAACTGTAGACCGGCCAGGGGCCATGAAAACCACCCAACGACATTTCGGAGTATACAATGGATTTGGAACACCTAGCTATTGCTAGACTCATCTGAGTGGAACACCGAGGGACCACTTGTCATTAAGATTCCTGGACACCAGGAATCTAAGGAAACACGGAATCCTCAGCCACACTATGAACACCCCACAAACCCCATCCCAGAAGTCGGAGAACCATCCCAACCCTAACTCTTAGCTAGCCTCACGAACCATGACATCGGATACTTGTCTACCATCTTCTGGATTCTGCCCCTAACCCCAGACATGGCTGTGGCCCTACCTCCCCGCTCGAATGCGGATTCGCACGGGAAAGAGGATTTCATGCTCAAATTTGGTGCGGGACGATTCAGGCAAGAGTAAAGAAAATAATGTGCCACCTGCAACCACCGGGGTGGTGAGTGATAGCATGATGCTAGGGGCTCCTGGGATGAGGGCCCGGAGGCAGGGCAGAGGTCGAGGACCGAGGGAGCCCATGCCTGTGGAGACTGGAACGGGCTGCCCAGGCTCCCCGCCCAGCCGGGCCACTGTCCTAGCCACCGGCCCTTTCCCTCCCTCCACAACAGCAGCCCCCTCCGCCGCCTTAACCCTTCCAGCCCCGCCCCGCCGCGCCGCTGGATTCAGTGTGGGTGGGCGTTGGGGCTTGGACGTGGAAGGGTTATGTTGTAGGTGCCTGCTCGTGCAGCGGGTTCGCCTAGAGGGCCAGGGACCCGCCCTGCGTTTCCCGTGTTGCGAGGGGCAAGGGGGCAGGGAGTGTTTGCGGGAAGCCGTGTTGGGCAAGGAGGGGCGATGGCGGCAAAGTGCGAGAGGAAGGGAGACCCTAGGGTAAAGAAAACGAAAGAAAAAAAAAACCTAAAGGAAAAAGCCTACAGCACCCGGCATTCCCCGGCGGTCTCCCATCCACGTCCTAACCAGGCCCGACCCTGCTTAGCTTCCCAGAACAGACGAGAGAGTGCCAGTTCAGGGTGGTATGTTCTAAGAGGAGTAGTACAGTTGCCGCTGGGTGCCCCAAGCGCCTGCTCTGCGACTCCCCGCCCAGCGCTTGCCCCTCGACACCCCCTGCGCCCGCCCTGTGCCTGGCGCCAGCCTGTCAGCTCGCCCTTGGACAAGACTCCACCGGCACGCAGGAGTCGCGCAAGTCCCGGCGCTCCCCCATCCCGGCACTCTCCAGCCCCGCGGCCGCTTGGCTCCCGAGAAGGCAACGGGGTTCGTCGCGGCGGGGGGTTCCCGACCGGCGCGCTGTTCTCAGCGCCCCCAACCCCTGCCCTGGCCCGCCAAGGGCTAGCGCCGCCGGCCACCTGGCCTGGCCTCCTCTCCAACCCGCCTTGCTCAAAGCCAACCCGCAGCTAAGTGCGCCACCAGACACCAGCCTCATCAGCTCCACCCCGTGGCCATTCCTCCCCCACCCTTCCCCTGTCCACCCACGGACTCCAGGACCCGATGGAGAGACCGAGAGGCCAGCTGACATACACAGACACACAGGGAAAGACAGAGAAAGACACAGAGGGAGGGAGATGGAGACCGAGTGGAAGAGAGAGACAGAGACAGAGAGACAGAGTATCCACCACCGAGACCCCGTCAGACCCCAGGACCCACCAGCGGACTCTGACCTGGCTGTGGACAGTGAGAGGGAAGAGGCACAGGTGCACACACAGACACAGACACACAGCTCACCCACAGGAGGCTGTGTTGGCAAGTCAGCTAGCCCAAGGGAGGGTGGTCATGCTTGGGCAGGGTTTGGACTGGCACTTCTCCAGGAGCCCTCGCAGCCTGGTATGGCTGTAGATGTGTGGGGATGCTGCTGGACGCCACAGGAACCTGCATTGAAGTTACCAGTGGTTTATCATTTCATGTCTAAAACCAATTGTACTGGGTGGCTCAGTTGGTTGAGCGACTGCCTTCGGCTCAGGTCATGATCCTGGAGTCCCACGATCGAGTCCCTCATCGGGCTCCCTGCTCGGCGGGGAGTCTGCTTCTCCCTCTAACCCTCCCCCCTCTCATGTGCTCTCTCTCTCTTTCATTTTCACTCTCTCAAAATAAATAAATAATAAAATCTTTTAAAAAAAAAATAAAACCAATTGTACTTTTAAGCCTAGAACCTTTTTCTGTGTGGGTACTCAAGATCCTTTTCTTGTACGAGTTCCCAAAGGGATGGGAGACTCTGGTCTGAGCACCAGACCCTGATCTTCCTGGTGTTTCATGGTGTTGAAGCTAATTGCCCCTCCTTGTCTACATGGTGTGAAAAGCAATCAACCCTGTCCCTGGATGAGGTCTGAAAGATGCCGATGCTCAAGGAAGGCACAATGGAGAATTTTGTACAGTCCCTGGAACCATCCTTCCAGGATAGAAACATCTCAAACGTCACAACTATTTCCTGCATATACCACACCCAAAAGGTCCTGGGGGGCCAGCAGTTCAATAGGTGAGTGCCCACCACATGCACAATACTGGGGTGAGACTCCCATCTACCGGTTGTGTCTTGGGAATGTCATTGTACCTCTCTGAGCTTCACTTTCCTCTTCTGAAAAGTGGAGTGCAAAGACGATGAACCTCATAGGGTTACTGTAGGAAATCATGGGAGAAAACATGGAATGGACTTATCTGGTACCTGACTCTATAGAAAGGGCTGCTGAACATGCTGGGCATCTTCATGTTTAATAGTTCTCTCTCCAGTGAAGAAGCTCTCAACCTCAACCCTCGCGGACCTGTGGCCCTTCTGTGTTTACAAAAGCACATGGAAAGCAGGCAGTTTTCCTATTTGCAAAGGACTTCTGAGATACCATCTAGCTGGTCCTGGTACTTGTCCTTTATGTGGCCAGATTGGGGGTCATTGCGGGGCAAGCGTAGCAGCCCAAGTACACTTAGTATTTGGAAAATTACTGTTTGGGACTCATTCATTCAGTAATATACATTAGGTACCTAGTAATGCAGGCACTTTTCTAGTCACTAAGATAATTCAATGAATAAAGTAGATACAATGTCTGGATCTCAATTCTAGTCAGAGGGTCAGACAGTCACTCTACAAATCATAAGCACCCATATCCATAGTTCGTTAGGTGTGACATCTTCATGGCCTACTCTAGGTATGAATGGACCCACCCATATTTGGATCATTATGATGAACTATAAGATCAAGAAAAAAACATGATTGGTCTTTGCGTCCAGAAGAGGGGCCTGCTGCCTCCACAGAGCAGGGTGGGAGACTATAGGGGTTGTGGCTGGGGAGGGACTTTCAGAACCATGGATCTCACAGATCTCTTGATTTCCATGGGAGAGCTTAATTTGGGGGGTTTCCTGTGAAGAAGCAAATGAGTCAAAGAGACTATGGTTGGGGTCCCAAGCCCTCTGGGAAGCAGAGCAGTCTGGGTTGAGTTGGTACCTAAAACACCTAACCCTTCAACTGCCCCATCTTCCTCAGCCTTCTCTCTTCCATATCCGCCTCTGCTGACCACCACAACTGGGACCAAGAACAGAAGGTGTGGTGAGCAGACCACTCACAAATCTGCCTCAAACCTAAGCCCCAACACTGGTCTGCTTTGAGGATGGAATAGAGTAGCCCATGACCATGGAGAGTATAACTGGAAAAACCAGACTCATACAGGTTTTCTGGATGACCAAGCCTTCCACTGGAAGGAGAGCTACAGAGAGGTTGGAAGAGGGCTGGGGCCATTCTCTAGGAACCACACAGAAAGAATGGTGCTGTGAGAGTACCGAGTGGAATGAAAGGCCAGGCCTCTGACTCTGCTCCATATATGACTCTCCCCAGCACCCTCTCTCCCATCTTGGGTACCTGGCCTGACCAGAAATTTCAGTATACCTGACAGTCCCTGCAGTGTGCCCATTTCAAGGTAAAGGTGGCCTATGTGCAAAAAAAGTTGCATGACTGGGACCTGAAGAACCATGCCCCCCTTATCCTGGTGCACTGGGAACTTTGGGAGCCCACTGAGGCAGAGTCAGAGGGTAAGGGGGATTGCAAGCTGGGAAGACTATCTGGGATTGGGTACATGGGCTAGGTATTCCTTTAAAAGCCATGGGATCTCTCCTGTTTTTGGAAAGGCACAGGAAAGTCCGTGATGTGGATGAATCTTTCCCTTTATCCTGCTCCAGTGTCAGCTCCAGGGCTCCCAGTAAAATGGCCTCCTCTGGAGCTAGAGATAACCCCAGCTCTGTTTCAGTCATCACCTCAAGTGTCAGAGCCAGCATCACCTCCATCAGCTGTTCCAGAACTGGAACAAGTGCTAACATCTGCTGCATGTGTGCCAGGTCCTGAGCTGCAGTCCGCTCAACCATCAGCTTTACTGGGTACTATAACCCCAGCTCTAAAAATAGAGACAGATCCAACTCCAGCCCCAGAGGCTTCCTGCTACTGGTGTGTAACCCCAAAAACCAGTGGAATGAGGAGAGGCTCAACCTCCTGGACTTCCCTCCCAAGTGGGTGGCAGAGGAACTGTCACACGTTGATGTAGTGAGCCGCTGGGCACTCAGGGCGGGGCAGGGGCAGGCTTTTCTTCTGCTCTCAGCTGCCCCACACCTGCCTTTCCTTGTTGTGGACAACTACGGTCGGAGTCCAAATCTCAGCTCCACAACTCACCAACCATGTCAACCTGTCAAGGTCCTTAAACCCAAGCTTTCACTGTCCAGCTGTGGACTATAGAGATAGACACTGATGAGAAGTGATGCAGAGTTACTGTGCAGATAAATGAGCCAGAAGAGATAGACAAATGGGCAGGCCCTGGTCCTTTGGGTGGGGGAAGGCACCTCACTGTGTGCAGCCAAGTCCATGGGTCACCCGTCTGCCTTGGATGCTGAGCACCCTCAGGACTTATTAGGCATCTGATGTGTACTTAAGTTCAGGGCAGACAGACAAACCTGTGATCGTATCTATCACGTGAGAATGTGTATATGAAAGGGGAGTAGGACCAGAGGGATGAACAGTCGGAGGGGAAGATGCTCCTTTGTGAGGAGCCATCTTGAACTGCCACCTGGAGCTTGGAGTTAGTGAGGATGATCAGGGTATAAATGCCCTTCCTCCTTCCCTGCCAATATTCGCCCCTGGGTCATCCTGTACTAGGTTCCCTCAGTGGAAAAAAATGGAATGAAATCCAGGGCCTCCAGGGACAGGGTCATAGTGGTGGAGCACTGGACAAAGGTGGCCCAGGTATGCAATGGGAGACCTAGCTGAGTTACTTTCCTGAGTCTCAGGAACTGCTCTTCCTTGTATCAGTTCTCAGGGTTGAAGTCCCTGGTCTAAGCCCTCGGGACTGTGCAGTCCCCAGACTCTTCCTCCAGGGGCATGGCCCAAAGTTGGAATGCTCAGTTCCTACCTGGCTGCTTCCTTGGAGTGAGGTAAAATCCTCCCTCTCCCCAGGAGAATTACTCTGGGTCTTACACATGCCTTTCTGCAGGTCCCTGTCTCATCCAGGAGCAGAGATTTAAACTGAGGGGGACTGAGGCTCTAGAGCAAATAGGGCTCCTGCTTCCCACCTGACAGCTCATTCTCTTCCTTCCCCAGGCCTGTCAAATCCTGCAGAACTCCTCCCTGCTTGCCATTCTCTCGGCTCTGCAGACTGCCTCAGTTCACCGCCTGAAGAAGACATGGCAGAAGGTTTCCAGGTGAGTGTGCCTCTTTCCATAGAAGGACCAGGATGGATGAGGGATCTTCCGTAGGCCTGTTGTTTTCCCCCATCAGTCAGCTTGGATCTCCTGGGAGGCAGTAAACCCTGAAAACAGGACCTGGACTGGTGGGCTGCTCTCTCAGCCTCCCTGGGGAATAGGCCACCCTACGTCCTGCTTTAGAAATCAGTTTTCCTAAATGTCCTACACTAGACTGAGACGAATTAAATATTTTCACCTTTACTTTACAGTTTTACTAAACTCTCTCCCAACTGAAACCAAAATTGGCCAAAACAGAGCTACTCCATTAATATGGGAATGGAGGCAACTAGATGACCCTCATGAGAGCTCCCTCCCATGTCCTACAAAGACCTTAGGGCTCAGAGGAACCCAAAGAAAACCTTTATCCAGGCAGTTTGACACATTTGGGTTCTAAATAAAAGGGACTTACACTCAACCCTGCCATATTATTCCTACACTGATCCTGCCTTCTTTCCCCCTATTCAGGAAGAGCTTTCAAAAATTTAAAATGCTGTGCATTGAAGACAGCTCACAGAGTAGGAAATGTGCAGGTCTCGAAAGAGAGGAAGGGTGAGCAGGGAACAGGGTCCTGAGTGGATGAAGTAGGGAATGGCCTGAAGCATTCCTTGGAGAGGGGAAGCCTTTGGCATGAATGTGGTGACAACCTGGTGGGAAGATTCCATTGAAGATTCCACTCATCAGGTGCTGCTCAACCAGACTTCCTAGCCTGCACACCTTGTCTCTCTGTGTCAACAGCTGGTCCAGATGGGGGCCAGTACAAACCTTGAGAGCCCAGAGGACAGGCCTCTGCTCAGGGATGGGGTTGGGATGGGTTGAGGGCCACAAAGATGATGTGAACAATGACACTAAGTCCTCAGGAGACCATGGGCGGTAGGTGGGTTCTCACTTTTCCTGATGAGAAAACAGGCTCAGGGAAGCCAGGCTGCAAACTCAAGATCACACGTGGAGTGAATGCTGGAGCTGAGATTGTTCTAGAATCACTCATGTCATGCTTAAGGATAATGTGGCATTGGTATCAGCTGATTTGGGTCAGATGTCCAGGGTCTGAAGTAAAAGATGATGGAGGGAAGTAGACTGATGGTATTATGGTCTCAAGGAATTTGTCCTTCGTCCTGCAGGAGCAGCAATCTAAATTTGCCACCCTGATGATAGACCTCCAGAGAATCCAGAAGAGGCTGCAGAAGAAAGCGGGTGGGGAGGGGCCCAGGGCTACATACCCTGTGATTTTCTTCTTTTTTTTTTTAAGATTTTATTTATTTATTTGATAGAGAGAGAGAGAGAGCACAAGCAGGGAGAGCAGTAGACAGTGGGAGAGGGAGAAGCAGGCTTCCCACTGAGCGGGGTGCCCGATGCAGGGCTCAATCTCAGGACCCTGGAATCATGACCTGAGCTGAAGGCAGATGCTTAACTGACTGAGCCACCCAGGCACCCTTACCCTTGATTTTCTAAAAGCAGTCCCTGGAGGTGATTAGGAGGAGTCTGATGTTCTTGGAGGGTGAAGGGCAGGGGAATTGAGGGAAGGCTGCTAAGGGCCCTAGGCCGCTCCATGTGGGAACCTGGGGTGGGCCAGGAGGTTGAAATGTTTTCAGGGGGGGTTCCTATGGGCACCAGAGAGCAGGGACTCACCCCACCTACACAGGGTGTTGCCCCCTTCCTTGGCACTTTCCTCACTGACGTGGTGATGCTGGACATTGCAATGGAGGACTATCTGGAGGAGGGTGAGCCTGATTGTGGAGGAGGGACCACAATCCTGAGGTTTGGGAGCAGAGAGCCCCTGTACTGAGCCCTGAGCTCTCAGGACTTGGCAACCCTCCCTTCATGACAGCCTCACAGCTGCCCCTGTGGGCTGGGGTTTCTTGCCCATCTCAGTGATGAGTGAAGGGAGGCTGCTCTTAGGACACAGCTTGCGGTCCCCAAGACGGGTGAGGCTGCCTGAATGCAAAGCTGCACCAGGTTTGTCTGAATTGACCTGAGCCTTTCCCTCTGAGGTTGCCTGTGGGAGGAGAGTGAAGTCAGGACCCTCCACATCAGCAAGCACTTCAGTAGCCTAGCAGCACCTTCCTACCTGAGGCTTTGGCCTCCCCTTCTGTCATCAGAGAGGGTTGTGCTACAGGGTGCCAGACTGTCCACCCCATATCCTCCTTTTGCTGGACCCCAGAGCCTGGCCTAGGTCCCAGTCCTGTTATCTGTGTATGCACGGCCCCCCTCATGTGTCCTGGCCTTAATGCAGCATGAGAAGTGGTGGGTATAAGGAGCTAGTAATAACCAGGGGCTTTTTCTGATGGACTTTGGTTGTCTGCTTTCCAGGAGAATGAGATCAACCACCAGAAGAAGAATAAGGTGAGCATCTGTATCACTTCCTGTAGGGAAGTGTAACAGAATGGATATCCGATATGTCCCTGGGAAGAACATTCCTTGCCTCCATCCCCTCCATCTCACATTTACTGGGATAGTTTGATAATAAAGAATGACAGAGATCATGCTGCTCCAGGCAGCTGCAGATAATTACAACCTAGAGTCTGAGGATCCATTTCGGGCCTGGTTCCAGCCTATGGAGCGGCTTGGCAAGGGTGAGAGGTGAGGCCCGTCAGGAGCTGGTTAGGGTAGGGTGGACTCTTTCTGGTGGCCATTCCAGGGATCTTTCTTCTATGGCTCCCTGGGCAGCCTCAGGCCTCGCCGGGGGACCAGACTCAAGCTACGGGGAAAACAGTGGGAAGGACTCCTGAACTAAAGCTCCTGGTCAACCCACAGGTGTCACTCTGTCTTTAGCTACATCTTGTCCTGCCAGCTGGAGCCCTGGTCCTAGCTGACCGGCAGCACTCAAGAACAAGTGGCCATAGGCAACCTCAGGGCTGAGCGAATATCCAGTGGCAGTGCGAGGTTTCCTCAGCAGCTGGGGCACTTGTGGTGCATGCGCCCCATCTGTTCGACACCTCTTCCTCCCATCTCTTTACTTATTTGGAGGGGCAATATTTAATTGTCTTAAATAGTAAGTGATAGGTTTGAATATTATTATATTAAAGCCCGTTTTCTTTTAGAGCCCAGGAGTGTGGTTGGGTTCTTTTACTTCCTACAGTAATTTAAAAGATGTACAGACTCTCATATTCATTCTTGAACTAAGAAATCTTACAGAGTCATCAGCTATTGTATGTGGGAGAAAGGAGAAGAGCCAGTCCTCCTCCCCAGCTACCAAAAGCACCCCAAGACCCCCTTTCTCAGAGGACAGATTCATTTCAGTATAACGAATTTGGGCAAACAGCAGAGGAAGCCCCTTAGAACTCTTGAGATTTAGAGGTTGCAGGTCCTTTCACAGGAATAGCAACAACCACTGAAATTGGGTGTCTTTAAGAATAACACTTGCCAGGGGCGCCTGGGTGGCCCAGTCATTGAGCGTCTGCCTTCGACTCGGGTCATAGTCCCAGGGTCCTGGGATCGAGCCCCGCATCGGCTCCCTGCTCGGCTGGAAGACTGCTTCACCCTCTCCCACTCCCCCTGCTTGTGTTCCCTCTCTCGCTGTGTCTCTCTCTGTCAAATAAATAAATAAAATCTTTAAAAAAAAAAAAAAAGAGTAATACTTGCCAGAACTACCTCCTACCCCAGGACCATGGCTGCCTTTCTACACTTTAAAGGAAGGAGGACTTTTTCTTGCTTCTTTTATCGATGTGGGGTGTTTCTTTTTAATATTTTATTTATTCATCTGAGACAGAGAGATACAGAAAGAGAGAGCATGAGCAGGGGAGAGGCAGACAGAGAGGAAGAAGCAGACTCCCCGCCGAGCCGTGAGCCCTACGTGGGGCTTGATCCCAGGACCTGGAGATCATGACCCGAGCCGAAGGCAGACACCCAACCATCTGAGCAACCCAGGCGCCCCTATGTGGGGTGTTTTTGGTTTTGGTTTTGTTTGGACCCAGTATTTGGAATTTGTAGTTTTCTAGTTCAATCTCTGGAATTGCATCAGCATTAAGTGGGAAAAACATGTACAGAGATCAAATCCTGCATGTGGAAGGGACAAGGCCAAAGGAAGATAATTTGCAGATGGATTAAGGGCACACAGGACTTCCCATCCTCAATCTTCATCTAAGGGCTCCAGGTTCAATCTTTACCAAGATGAGAATCCTCCTGGGATGCTTGTCAATGATCTCTGAATACCTTTTCCTCCTTGTTTTGTATGTAGGGGAAAAGATGTTCAGTGTACCTTTAAGACCACAACTGGTCCTGTTTCCATTAACATCTATGCTTACATATGAGCTAAGATTTCCAGCATTCCAGCATTTCCTTGTGCAGTTATTTTTAAGGCAGAAATTCCCTCAAGGCCCAGCCTCTTGGTCAGATAAATGGTAGCCACTGTTCCCTGGCTGGGACCTGATGGATCAGAGATTGGTTCTCTCTTGCTGGGATAATGGTCCATATTCTTGACCAAAGAAACCCCCACACTCTCCTTGCTGGCCAAGGTGACTTTTAAGTCCATGTTGTTCTGATGTCCATAGTCTCAGACATTCACCAAATCACACCCTCAGTCTCAGTTTACACACTTAACACTGACTTGTCCTAAATTGCTGAGCTTGACCCCACAGATCTGTAGCCCCTGAAGTAGCTCTACGCTTTTCCACCATCTTGTGCTTTGGTTATGTCATAGGGCTCCCTGACAAAGGCTCCTGTCAGGAGCTTTGAAAGATGACAAATGAGAGGTGAGGATTCAGGGGGTTCCATCAGGGGAATGCCACCAAACTGATGACCAGAGCAACCAAATAGCAATAAATACATTCCTATCAATAATCACTTTGAATGTAAATGGCCTAAATGCTCTGATTAAAAGACACA
Organism: Callorhinus ursinus; assembly: GCF_003265705.2. Lineage (NCBI taxonomy): Eukaryota > Metazoa > Chordata > Mammalia > Carnivora > Otariidae > Callorhinus > Callorhinus ursinus. Next base: position 544,918 of record NW_027397088.1, on the reverse strand, counting down.
GGGTGACAGAGTGAATTAAAAAACAAGACTCATTAAAACAACAACAACAACAAAAATAAAAATAGAGCTACCCTATGACCCAGCAATTGCACTACTAGGTATTTACCCTGATGATACAGATGTAGTGAAAAGAAGGGGCACATACACCCCAATGTTCATGGCAGCAATGTCAACAATAGCCAAACTGTGGAAGGAGCTGAGATGTACTTCAACAGATGAATGGATAAAGACGTGGTTCATATATACAATGGGATATTACTCAGCCATCAGAAAGGATGAATACCTACCATTTGCATCCACAGGGATGGAACTGGAGGGGATTATGCTGAGTGAAATAAGTCAAGCAGAGAAAGACAATTATCATATGGTTTTACTCATGTGGAATATAAGGAATAGCTCTGAGAACCAAAAGGGAAGGGAGGGAAAACTGAAGGGGAAGATATCAGAGAGGGAGACAAACCATGACAGACTCTGGACTCCGAGAAACAAACTGAGGGTTACAGAAGGGAGGGGGGTGGGGAGATGGGGTAACTGGGTGATGGGTATTAAGTAGGGCCCATGATCTGATAAGCACTGGGTGTTATAGGCAACTAATGAATCGTTGAGCACTACATCAAAAACTAATGATGTATTATATGTTGGCTAATTGAACACGGTAATTAAAAAAAAAAGACAATGAGATACCACCTTACGCCAGTTAGAATGGCCAAAATTAACATGACAGGGAACAACAAATGTTGGCAAGGATGCAGAGAGAGGGGAACCCTCCTACACTGTTGGTGGGAACGCAAGCTGGTACAGCCACTCTGGAAAACAGTAGGAGGTTCCTCAAGACGTTAAAAATAGAGCTACTTATGACCCAGCAATTGCACTACTGGGTATTTACCCTAAAGACACAGATGTAGTGAAAAGAAGGGGCATCTGCACCCCAATGTTCATAGCATCAATGTCCACAATAACCAAACTGTGGACGGAGCCGAGATGTCCTTCAACAGATGAATGGATAAAGAAGATGTGGTCCATATATACAATGGAATATTACTCAGCCATCAGAAAGGATGAATACCTACAATTTGCATCCACAGGGATGGAACTGGAGGGGGTCATGCTAAGTTCAAGTCAAGCAGAGAAAGACAATTATCATATGGTTTCCCTCATATGTGGAACATAAGGAACAGCACAGAAGACCATAGCAGAAGCGAGGGAAAACTGGGAAGAACTCAGAGAGGGAGACAAACCATGAGAGACTCTGGACTCCAGGAAACAAATTGAGGGTTTCAGAAGGGAGGGGGGCGGGGGATGGGGGAAATGGGTGATGGGCATTAAGGACCCAGCACCGGGTGTTATTCGCAACTAATGAATCACTGAACATTATATTACAATCTAATGATGTTACTATACGTTGGCTAATTGAATTTAAATAAAAAAGAAAGCAAATGTGAACATCCAGCAGTCTTCTAATGTGAGAGACTTGCAATGATGCAATATGTACAAAGATCAATATTCTCACTACTCTGTTTATTTTGGGAAATAGTTATTTTTCACAAAACAATTTTTTGTTTACATGCAATCGTTTATTAATATCATTCAAATGAGCTCATGAAAAAAATTTTAAAACCCCTTTATTCCTAGTATGGTAAATATTGATAGGTATAACCCAAATACACAAAATTATCCTTGGATGATTAGTCCTCACTAAATTGTAAGATTGTATAGATATCCTGAAAACAAAATGTTTGAGAATCACTGGCTCAGCAGTGAGACAATGTGACAAGACCACTCAGTGCAGGAGAAGTGGGGTCAGGACAAAGTCACAAATCCTGGGCGCATCTCTCAGCGTCCCCGCGCGAGGGCGGTATCTTGGGCGGGAAAGTTCAGTGTTAGGTGGTCCGCATCTCCCCTGGTTTCACTTCTCACAACCTCTGTCCGGTCCTCCTGCCTGGATCCTGATGACGCGACCCCAGTTCGCACTCCCATTGCGTGTCGGGGTTCCAGAGAAGCCAATCAGCGTTCCGGTGTTTTCACCGGCCGCGGGGCGACTCAGCTTCTCCCCGGAACAGGTGGTTGCCAGTCATGCGTCTCCCAACCCTCCTCCTGCTGCTGCTCTCCGGGGCCCCGGCCGTGACCGAGACCTGGGCGGGTGAGTGCGGGAGAAACCGCCTCAGCGTGGGAGGCGGGAGGGGGCTGCCGGACCCAAGCGCTGCTCCGCTCCGCCGCCTGGCACTCGGAGCCCTCACCTCCGCCCCACCCACGCCTTGGTCCCGACTCTTCTCCGACCCAGTGCCCCTTTTCCGTCGCGCGAACCCTCGCCACCTGCCCTCCCGGGCGCCTCCCCCTGGGCCCTGGTCCCGCGCCGGGAGGGGGGTCGGGCGGGATCTCAACCCCTCCGCGCCCGCAGGCTCCCACTCCCTGAGGTTTTTGCTCACTGTCACGTCCCGGCCCGGCCGCGGGGAGCCCCGGTACGTGGAAGTCGGCTACGTGGACGACACGCAGTTCGCGCGGTTCGACAGCGACTCTGTCAGTCTGAGGTACGAGCCGCGGGCGCCGTGGAGGGGGCGGGAGGGGCCGGAGTACTGGAACCGGCTGACGCGGAACGCCAAGGACAGCGCACAGACTCTCCGAGGGAAGCTGAACGAAGTGCGCGGCTACTACAACCAGAGCGAGGCAGGTGAGCGACGCGGGCAGGGGACAGATCACGATCCCCATCCCCACGGACGGGCCGGGGTCGCCCCAAGTCTCCGTGTCCGAGCACCACCCCGAGGCTGCGGGACACCGCCGTACCCCGAACGGGGAAGAACCCTTGCGGAGTCTACTGGGTTTGGTTTTCAGTTTAGGCTTTAATGACGATAGGTCGTGGTGGGGCGGGGTCAGGGTCTCACACCATCCAGAGAATGTACGGCTGCGACGTGGGGCCTGATGGGCGCTTCCTGCGCGGGTACTTTCGTGAGGCCTACGACGGCGCGGATTACATCGCCCTGAACGAGGACCTGCGCTCCTGGACCGCGGCGGACACGACGGCGCAGATCACCCGCCGCAAGTGGGAGGCGGCCGATGCGGCGGAGCGGTGGCGAAACTACCTGGAGGGCACCTGCGTGGAGTCCCTGCGCAGGCACCTGGAGCACGGGAAGGAGACGCTGCAGCGCGCAGGTACCAGGGACCGCGGGGCCTCCCCGATCTCCCCTCCACTGGGGGCTGGCTTCCCACCAGGAAGGGAGAATGGACTCAGTGTCAGAACAGCGGCCCTCCCACGGGTGGGGAGACGGAGATCCGCCCGCGTGTTCATGTCCCTACTAGAGAGGGAGGGCCTCACCCAGAGGGCCGCTTCTCGCTAAAGGACAATCCAGTCTCTCCCCGGAGGCAGGTGGAGACCGTCCCTGAAATAAAATAACCCATCAGCGGTCCCCTCCATCTTGGCAATCACCTTGTAAACCATGACTTTCCCTCTGAAAGCCTTTTTCTCCATCTGAGAACATCCTTGGAGGTCTGACTCCTGGTTTTCTGAGTCACTGATGCTCCACCACAGTCAGGACCATTAGTGTGTTCCCCACTCTAGACGTGCATCTCGCCTGTCCTGGGATCTCTCGCTGCTTCTAAAACATTATTTCAGATCCCTGAGTCTAGGCTGTTGTCAGGGTTTTGTGCTTTTCCCTTCTAAACCATTTGTCCTTTCCATCCTCAGGATGATCACGAGGGCTGCTTATAGTGACCCATGAAGGTAACCCAAAGTGTGGACTTTCTGGTTCTTCTTCCTCAGAACCCCCCGACACACATGTGACCCGCCACCCCATCTCTGACCATGATGTCACCCTGAGGTGTTGGGCCCTGGGCTTCTACCCTGCGGAGATCACCCTGACCTGGCACCACGATGGGGAGGACCTGACCCAGGACACAGAGCTTGTGGAGACCAGGCCTGCAGGAAATGGGACCTTCCAGAAGTGGGCGGCTGTGAAGGTGCCTCCTGGACAGGAGCAGAGATACACCTGCCATGTGCAGCATGAGGGGCTGCCCAAGCCCATCACCTTGAGATGGGGTAAGGAGGGGTTTGGGGTGGAGCCTCTTCGCAGAGAAAGTAGCTCTTCTGCAAAACATCTGCAAGGTTATGACTCAAGCCTGAGGTCTGAGACCCTCACCTTCCCCCTTCCTAGAGCTGCCGCCTGAGGCCCCCATCCCCATCATGGGCACCATTGCTGGCCTGGTTCTCTTTGTGGTCACTGGAGCTGTGGTGGTGGGAGCTTTGATGTGGAGGAAGAAGCACTAAGGTAGGGAAGGGAGTGGGAGGGGAATTTGAGTTTTCTCGTCCCACTGAGAGGTTTCAAGCCCGAGGTAGTAGTTTGTCCTGCCTTGTTAATGAGAAGTACCATCCACATACCTGTGCTTGTCCACTCTGGAGCCAATTGCTAACATTAACTTTAGTAAAGATTTGTGCAAATGAAGGACAAGTTTTTTACCTTTATATTCTGTTGTTGGGGACCTCATCCCCAGCAGTTGAAGGTCAGGTCAATTCCTTGATGTAGACAGACCTCCAGAAGACAGTCGGTCCAGTGCCCCTACATCCTTTCTTCGTGTTTTCTGATACAGCCATGAGTCTTCAGTTAACAGTTCTGCAAACTTCATTTAGGACCAGGACTAGGAGCTTCCTCTAGGATCTCATGGCCCAGCCCTGTTCTGGCCTCTGACATGATGTTTTCTTCCCACAGGAGGGAAAGGACCAGGCTACTCTCATGCTGCAGGTAAGTGTGGAGGGAGTGATCCCTGAGACCCTGAGATAGTGTAGACAGAGCCCGACGGGGAGCCCGCCCACCCCGTAGCTCCTCCTTTAGTCTCCTCTCCGGTGGGCTCTGACCACGGCCTGTTTGTTCTACCCCAGGCAATGACAGTGCTCTGTGCTCTGATGTGTCTTTCATGGCTCCTAAATGTGAGACCCTGGAGGGCCCCAAGTAGGGAGGGGTTGGGGCCGAGGGGACATGACTGGGTTATGAGGATTGTTTGAATGGGACAGTATAGCATTTAGTGGGCTGTGGAGACGTCAACATTTACATGATTGACCTGAATTTGTTCATGATTATTTTCTTTCACAGTGTGAACCAGTTGCCTTGTGGGGGACTGAGTGATGCAAGATTTGTTCACACTCCCACTTTTTTTTTTTATTTATTTGACAGAGAGAGTGAGAGAGTACAAGCAGAGGGAGCAGTAGTGGGAGAGGAAGAAGCAGACTTCCCGCTGAGCAGGGAGCCTGACTCGGGGCTTGATCCCAGGACCCTGAGATCATGACCTGAGCCGAAGGCAGACGCTTAACCATCTGAGCCACCCAAGTGCCTCACACTCCTACTTTTTTTTTTTTTTTTTTTTTGACATCAAGAGCCCGGAATGTCTCTATCTGCTAACGGTGTCTGAATGTGTCTGTGTTCCTATTAGCATAATGTGAGGAGTGGGGAAACTGGCCCACCCCTACCCATCATTACCTCTCCCCAAAATGACCTATGCTCTCTTCCCTGATCTGCTTTCCTGTTCCAGCAGAGATGGGACTAGGTCATCTCCATCCCTGTCTTTACTTCATGTTTGAGAAGTAATATTTTACTTCTCTACTGAAAATCTGGATATTTGTTTTCTGTTCTTGTCATATAGGACTAAGGTGTTAATAAAGGTAGTAAAGGAGAAGACTCCTAAAGTTGAGATGGGAAATAAATGGAAGCGGAGAACCTTCCAGAAGCTGCCTGATTGCTGTGCTGTTATAGGTGGGGCAGGAGAGGCTGTGAGTAGCCAACTGTGGTCAGAACTGTGCCTGGTTAGTACTCAGTGCATTGTGGGCTTTAACATGGTCACTCCTCAGCTGAGTCGTCTTCGCTATTCCCTGGTCCCTTCAGTGGAACTTGTTCCACCAGGACCTGTGATCACAGGGACTCAGACATTACCTGTGTCTAGGACCATGGGCATCAAGAGCTTCCTCACCCAGGTCAGCCTAGGCTCCAGCTTGGATCAGGCCCTCAGCCCCCAACTTTTGGGTGGTTTATATACAGAATTTGGCCTATTCTTATTCTTGTGTACGAGTTCTGGTCTTATGTTCCTCTGGTGTCCCCTAGTCTGTGACCACCACAGGGGTCCTATGGCTTCTCATTGTTCCCACAAGGCCCAGTGAGCCCCTGCACACAAGAGTCTCTGGTATTGCAAGATGAATTTTTTCAGACCCATCTCTTCTCCTTCTACAGCTGTTCTGAATCATTCTTCCCATCTTCCCCCCATCTTTTTTTAAAAAGCAGATTCTGGAGTTAGAGACAGGATCTGATCGTTTCTCATCCTTATTAAATTTCAGTTTGTTTTCTCTGCTCACTTACCTGCCCCCCTGCCCTTAGATCTAGTGATCCTCGTTCTGGTTCCAATCCTAATTCATAGTTATAAAGCAGTGTGTAATTTGAATTCACATTTATCTGGAAAATATGACCCATAAGCCTATGTACAACTTTTCTGAATGGAGAACTGTAATTGTTTCCTGTGCTGTGCAGGAGGGATGGTGTGGGAAGGAGGCAATGGGGGTGGAGCAGGGAGACCAGCAAGGGGGAGAAAAGTGGTAGCTACCACGAACAGCTATGGCCTAAGTCTCATCTAGAAGAGAGAGGTGCTCTATGCAGATCATTCATTCAACTGGTAATTATCAGATAGAGGAACATTATTTTCACATCTAGGACACCTCAAGTAAAAAACAGGCAAAATTTGACTACCTTGTGGGGCATATGTTCTGGAGTGAGGGGCAGACTGTATGCTAGTAACTAAGGGAAGTGTGTGTGTTAGAGGTTGGGAAGTACCTGTGGAAGGTGGTCCAGAGACATACCTATGACTTCACCCTATTCTATGTGTCACCAGCAAGTCACTATGTCCAGCTTCTGTTCCCAAAGTGGGTATTACACAAGGGCATGAATACTGGAGGATGGGAACACTGGAGCCATCTTGGAGTCCGCCTGCAACAGGGGTGACTTTGGGAACCACCTGAATGCGTGGCCTTTCGCAGGCCTGTGGCTAGAAATGCAGAGACCAGACTGAATGAAGAGTTCAAGTCCAAGGGTGTTGGTCACTCCCCAGGAAAGGGGACGATGGCTACTTCACTACAGCGATCAGAGGGAGCCTCACCAAGGTGCCTTTGAGAGGTTTGAAGGTCATGAAGGAATTGTGTAAGAGGAGATCTGGGGGGAGCTCTTTCCAGGCAGGGAACCCCCAGTGCACACGCACTAAGGCAGGAGCTTGTCCTGTGTTACAGAAGGGTAAGGAGGCCACTGGGCTGGAGCAGAGAGCAGCTGAAATGACATCAGATGTCCAAGCCTTAGGATATTAGAACAGTTTGAGCTTTCTCCGAGTAACATGTGGAGTTACAAGATGGTTTTAAACAGACGATCCACCCAGTACCACCTCTCCTTAGAAGCATCTGTTTGTTGCTGTGCAGAATTGAGCGGTGCAGGGCAAGTGACCAGCAGAGAATCTGTAGGAAACCAGTGCAGTGTCCCAGGTGGGGGATGTGGGCTGTACGTCTGGGGTTGAGAAGGGAAGATAGTAGGAAGTGATTGGGGGCTGGAGATATTTAAAGATGGACTTTGCAGCATTTCCTAATGGATTAATTCTAGGGAGAGAGAACGAGGAATCAGGGAGGGCATCCAGTATTTCAGACTGCAAGTAGAAATGTGAGTGCCTTCAGTGGAAATGGGGAAGTGTCTGGAAGTAGCATATTTGAGTAAGCAGCATCACAAGCATCCAATTTAGGAAATGATTAATCTGAGATGTCTACTAGAAATACAAGTGAGGAGCACCTGGGTGGCTCAGTTGATTAAGCATCCGACTCTTGATTTTGGCTCAGGTCATAATCTTGGAGTCATAGCATCAAGCCCTGCATCAGACAACCCCACCCCCCTCCGCTGCTCAGCAGGGAGTCACTTAGGATTCTCTCTCTCCATCTCCATCTGCCCCTCCACTCTCTCTAAAATAAACAAATCTTAGAAACGCAGGTGAGGTTAGCAGGTGGATATAGAGTTCAGGGTAGGAGAAATATCTGGGTTGGAGAAATAGATGTGGGAGGTCATGCCATATAAACTAGGTTTAAAGCCTTTACTAGAGATGAAGAGATGAGGTCCCTAAGGGGGTGAGGGCGATAGAAGAGAAAGGAACAGGACCAAACCCTGGCTAAGGGTTTGCAAGCTGATCAGAGCACACACCCAGAGTGTACCGCATAGTTTGGTTCTGCACCTAGAAAACACAAAGACTAGGGAGGCCCACCCTTCAGTGTGCACAGGAAATTCCTGGACTATGAAGATCTAGACAGTCTGGAGTAGAGCATGAGATTCTGGGTTGATAACAAGGTTGGTGCTGATGCTGCTGGTCTTCAGATCCCACACTGAGTAGCAAGCACATGAAGCAGGATCCCCACATGGCCGTGCATCAGCCTCTCCTGTAGGGATTATAAAGTGATTCCTGGGCCCACGTCCAACATTCTAAGCTGGTGGGTCTGGGGAGAGGCCTGAGTATTTGGTAACAAAGCCATAAGCCATCATGGGATTCCACACATAGGGAAGCACTGAAGCCATTGATGAGAGCCTTCATTGTGGGACGGGGTCTTACAGACACATTTAAATAGTTTTTTTGTGGGGTGCCTGAGTGGCTCAGTCGTTAAGCGTCTGCCTTCAGCTCAGGTCATGATCCCAGGGTCCTGGGATCAAGCCCTGCATCGGGCTCCCTGCTCAGCGGGAAGCCTGCTTCTCCCTCTCCCACTCCCTCTGCCTGTGTTCCCTCTCTCACTGTCTCTGTGTCAAAAAATAAAATCTTAAAAATAAAGGTTTTTTGTAGGAAGAAAAATGCAAGACATGCTGGGAGAAACGTATTTTCTCTCCCATGGGGTAAAACCAGATGAAAGATTTAGGAAGTGATTATCAGCTCAACATAAAGAAAAACTCTCATTGCTAAGAGTAGATCTTAAATGTTCCCACCACACACACACACACAAGGAACTATATGTATCATGATGCAGGTGTTAGCCAAGGCTATGGTGGTAATCAATTTGCAGTATATAAATGTATCAACAGGTTGTACACTTAAACCTACAATGTTTTATGTCAATTATTTCTCAATAAAACTAGAAAAAATTTCCGAATCCCTGCTCTCTGAAAGTATTCCCTCATGGATTTCTTGTTCCTTGTTTTGAACAACAGATTCCAAGTTGTTTTAATTGAAACTACATATATTTACAGAGAAATGTGTATCTTATAATATAAATTATAAATACATAATATAAAGTATGAATAATATAAACATTAAAGCATATTTTAAAATATATGAAATATATAAATTACATGAATAGGAAAATATATACTATAGATAGAGAGTACTGGGCCTCATTTTATTTCAAGGAAAGCCACAGAACAGGCCCGAGGCTGCAGAGCCAGGAACAGAATCCACCATCCCACCCTAGGTCAAGGCCCAAATAGGAATCACTGCCCCCGGTGCTGGGCACAGATCCCGCTGTAAACATCACTGCACCTTGAGGCCAGGACTGCTGTCGCTGCCGCTCCTGGCAGCTGGATGACATGACAGCCACTCATGCCACCTGTGCCAAATGCATGCAGCACTGTCCCAGTTTCTGTGTCACCACATCCTGGGTCAGAGTCTGGCTTGTGCTCACCTGACTGGTGGAGCCTCAGGCCCTGTCCACCTGCAACAAAGTGTGACATCCCGACTCTGATCTGGATTCCTGGGGAGTGACCAACACCCTTGGACTTGAACTCTTCATTCAGTCTGGTCTCTGCATTTCTAGCCACAGGCCTGCGAAAGGCCACGCATTCAGGTGGTTCCCAAAGTCACCCCTGTTGCAGGCGGACTCCAAGATGGCTCCAGTGTTCCCATCCTCCAGTATTCATGCCCTTGTGTAATACCCACTTTGGGAACAGAAGCTGGACATAGTGACTTGCTGGTGACACATAGAATAGGGTGAAGTCATGCAGTGACTTCACCAGGGGACAAGATATGAGGGACCTGGAGTCAACTGTCTCAAGGTGCGCCGTCCAAGGCAGCCTCGGACGTACAGAAATCTAAGAGCGGATTTCTGCCGGAACCCCATGACAAGTGACCCTGCGTTCCTTCTCCATGAGGGGATTCTTCTCAGGATCTCGACCTCCACAGCCACCACCCTCAGCCAGGAGGAGGAGGAGGAAAGGTCACCAGCAGGGATTCTCATCCTGGCTGCAGTGAACAGAGGAATTCTGGGAAAAGGACGGGAAGGGAAGGGAAGAAACACAGGGCCCCAAATATAACAGCTGGTGAGCCCCCCCATGCCTCCAGGCACCCCCGTGGCTACAAAGATGAGAGAACAGTCTCCAGTCTCTCTGGGCTGCCCCTGGGGCCCAGCTCTCCCTTCCTCCAACACAGAGAGTGTCCAGGGAGCCCACGGTGCTGCCCCCTGGTGTCTATCTCTGCTCATCTCCAGAACAGACCACCATGGCCACCCCGTCCTGGAAGTCCTCTCCTCTCCATAAGCATTAGTTCAGGGTGTGCAGCAGAAACCCAGCTAACAGTGGTGTAAGCGGGACAGCAGCTTGTGTGTGCGTGTCCCATGTGTGAGGCGAGCCGTTCGGGGCTGTAGGGCCGCTCTGCACCACAGGGCTGGTGCCGATGCCCTGGGAAGTTCCCTTATTAGCATGACCCAGGGCACCGAAGACTATGTCCGTGGTCCGTGAGCAGGGCAGGGAGAGCAGAAAAAGAGGAAGTTTCCCTCCTCTAAGGGCAACACCTACTACCTCATTCTGCATCACCATAATGGCCAGAATGTAGTCACACAGACAAAAGTAGCCTCCTGGAAGGCTGGTGAATGAGGCTATTTTTAATCTAAGTGACCATGTGCTCCCATGAAATTCTGTCACTATGGAATGAGGATGATTTTTGCTTCACTTAAAGTTTTGAAAATCATCAGCTACAGAACTGTCATTATCAATATCAAATCTTGAACCACTTTGTATGTAAATAGTGAGAAAGTCTCACGATATAATAATTTAGAACAAAGATGCAGATAGAAAACTTGGTAAAATACCACCTGCTAGGGGCGCCTGGGTGGCTTAGTTGGTTGGACGTCTGCCTTCAGCTCAGGTTGTTGATCCCAGGGTCCTGGGATCGAGCCCCATGAGCCTGCTTCTCCCTCTCCCCTGCCCCTGCTCTCTCTCTCTCTCTCAAATAGAAAAAATAAAATCTTAAAAAGTACCACCTGCTAAAATGGAAATCTCTTCCTATAATACTGTTGAAACTGGTTAACAGCTGTTATGTCCAGGGAGAGAGTTTGGAAGAATTATGGATGGGATGGAGGATGAAATTTACTTTTCACTCTATACTTTCATGTTATGTAAATTTTTCAAACATTGTGCATATATCAGTCAGTTGAAAAAAATTTTGAATTGCCAAAGTCCCACTTCCATTTGGCAGACACATATTAGGCAGTAGTAGATGTCAGGCTCTCTGCTAGGCTCAGTGAGAGAAACATGAAGGAATTCAGAGTTGGGTGAATAACCTGGTAAATGCAACTATTATAATGAGTTTTGGGGAAACAGCCTCCACACAGAAGCTAATTGAGTGCCTACTGTGGGCCAGGTGTTGCACCACATGCTAGGGACAGAAAGAAGATGCAGGTACACACCTTTGTGACCTACCTGTCTCATGCTGATGAGGGTCTGTGCCAATCGCTGACTCTCCAGGAACCCTACTACTGTCTTGTCCCTGTGTGGGAAGGGGCTGAGACTTGGAAAGAGAACCTTTGCCCATTTGGTCCAAAAATTAGTGGAAAGGTTAAGTTAGAGAATACTGACTTCCTAATGTAACTGACTCACGAATACAAGAGAAAATCACTAAGAAATAACCTGGATGAAAGGAAAAAAACCAACCGAGTGGAATCACAAGAAGTGACTTTGCAGGATCTCGTCGGAGGCAAACTGGCAGAGATAGTGGGAGACCAGGATTTACCTGGGAACATGACACAGGAAAGCAAAAAAATGGTTCAGTTTAGCGATGGTGCCTTCCTAGAGATTCAGAAGGTCTGACAAGGGAAGGGGGAAATATTCAGGGAGGACAACCTCTCAGGTTCCACAAAGTTGAGACAGACCTTCCCAAATGACAGCCGTGATTCTTGTATCTAGGACCCTGCTTGGATAACACAGCTCAGCCTGCAGATCATCTTGTCCAACATGGAACCCAGAGTGATAATTACCTTGTTCAGTGACTATGCAGCCTACGTATGAGCATATGCAATGCAGAGACCTCGCTACCCTCCATTCCTGCCATGTCACCTGCAACAACCTGGGAAGACAGAGTCTATAATAAGGCCAATGGTCCGCAACTCCTGGTCCACATGGTCTTGTGGAATCTCCTCCTACTGAATGTGGGTGGGACCTGGAATATATTCCAACCAATAAAATGTGGCAGTGGTGATCTTGGAATATAAACAATCATGACTTCCATTTTGCCAGCTGGCGTTCTACTATCTTCTCCACTTGCAAGCTTTGCTGAAGCAAGAAGCTGTGCTGAAAAGACCAGAAACTGAGGTCAGCCTCCTGCCTACATCCAGCAAGACACTGAGCCTCCAGTCCACCAGCTCACAGGGAACTACTCAGTCCTCCCCATAAGGTAGTCCTTCCCTTTCTTGAAGACATCGTATTTTTTTTTCAATTTAAATTCAATTTAGTTAACATATAGTGTATTATTAGCTTCAGGGGTAGAACTTAGTGACTGATCAGTTGCATGTAACATCCAGTGCTCCATACATCAAGTGCCCTCCTTAATGCCCACCACCCAGTTACCCCATCCCCCCATCCACCTCCCCTCCAGCAACCCTCAGTTTGTTTCCTATAGCTAAGAGTCTCCTATGGTTTGCTCCCTCTGTATTTTTATCTTATTTTTCCTTCCCTTTCCTTTGTTCATCTGTTTTATTTTCTCTTTAAAACATGAATGTCAAAGGGCGCCTGGGTGGCTCAGTCGTTAAGAGTCTGCCTTCGGCTCAGGTCATGATCCCAGGGTCCTGGGATTGAGCCCCGCATCGGGCTCCCTGCTCAGCGGGAAGCCTGCTTCTTCCTCTCCCACTCCCCCTGCTTGTGTTCCCTCTCTTGCTGTGTCTCTGTCAAATAAATAAATAAAAAATCTTAAAAAAAAAAAACAAAACCATGAATGTCAAGTTCCTACCATCCTACTTCCCTTCCTCTCACTCCAACTGCGAGGCCCGAGGAGGGCGCTATAGGCAGGGTGGGAGGAGTGCCCTGAGCAGGGGTGAGGCTAGACTTCGCTTCCCCTCTCACCTTGGAGAGCAGGCGTCACCAGGAAGTCAGTTAGAAGAAGGCAAATCAGGGACAGCAGGGTTGGAAGGACATGAGTGGTCACCCCAGTGTCTCTCAGGCCCACACAGGATGTGCTTGCAAACTGTGACTAGAACAGTGAGGAATGAACCCCGCCCACCCGCTGCTGGTCTCCACCTTTCCGCATTCTGCACAGCCCACCTCACAGCCCAGATGCAGACACCACTGATTCCCTACAGCCCAGATGTGACCTCCCTTCCTGCCACCTCCAGCAAACACACTCCTGCAGCCAATGTACAAGCAGCTCTCCTGTCACTTCAAACCCCATGGACTCACCTAGAGGGACAGTGAGGAATGGCTACTCCTGACCAGACTCACTGCTGGAGAAGGAGAAGCTGCCAGAGCCTCAGAAGGAGGTGACCCTTAATGAGGCGGGTGAACAGTATACAGGAGTCAAAAAAAACAAACAAACAGTGGGCACTTGGGCTCAGCAGCCTGATGATTTTGTTAGAATCATGGCTCAACCAATTAAGTCACTTAGCCTCTGAGTGACCTCACTTTCCCTAACTGTAAAATGGGGTTGACAGCAATCCCTATTTCATAGGGTTATTATAAGGTTTTAAATAATTCAATTCATGTACATCCCTTAAAACAATGTCTGACACTTTTATTAAGCAGAACCCAGGAAAGGAAGAGTCCCACCAATTTAGCTCCTGTTTTCTTCTGACTACTATGAAGAGTACCAGTTCTCCCCATCACTCATCACCCCGAACCCCTCACTTCCTGCAGATGGAGAGCTGTTCTGTCCCTTATAACCCATGGAGTGGGGGTGGGGCAACCATGAAATGGCCTGAGGCAAGGATGAGGAATTCTCAGAGCGACACACACACACACACATATACACACATGTACACACACATATACAAACCGTACATGCTCCTATGTGTTCAATTACACACATATATACAAAGCTCCATACACAAATACCCATACACCAATCTACAGGATTGTGAACCCACCCAGAAAGACACACACAAACATAGCACACTCCTTTTACATTTGCCAATTCAACTGCGGCCCACTTACTCCATCTTTTTAAATATTTAGGGGGGGAGTTAAGATGGTATACGAGTGGAGGACCCTAAGTTTGTCTAGTCCCACAAATACAGCTAGTTAGTTACCAAATCATTCTGAACACCTGAGAAATCATTCAGAGATTTGAGAAAAGAAATGTTACAATTCTACAAATAAAAAGCGACCACTTTTTGAAAGGTAGGAAGTGCAGACACTTGAATCTGGAGTGATATATCTGAGGATACAGCAGAGAGGAGGGAATGTGCTTTAGGAGGATACCACAAAGTGTTATAAGCAGCAGGGTGCAAAACTGGAACTTTTAGAAGTCAACTACAGTGGCATAAGTCCCTGACTTAAAGCTGGTCAGGTGGCAAAGTGGGACAGAACCCCAGGTGTGACAGGGTGGTCTCAGGATCCCTGAGGGTCACAAGAAGAACGGGGGGTGCCTGAGTGTGGCAGGTTCCCAGGAATAAGAGTGGGGAAGCCGGCCAAAAACAGCAAGTCTAGGTGTGTTTTCTGCTCTGTGTTGCCATAAACTGTGAACTGCAGTACGGTCATGCATCCACTCTCTGCGCAGGGACCCAGCAAGCAGCAGAAGCACGGCAAGACCCCCCTCCCTCTGCGGGGAGGAACAGTGCGGGTCCGTGCAGCAAGAGTCTGTAAAATTTAGTGACTTGAAACAGCATGCCTGAGATAAAAATGTTCCATCACATGGTGGGTGAACAGAGTTCTGATGGAAACCGGGGAGATAAGAGCTTTTGACGGCTTTTCTGTGAGGGCTCACTGAAGAGTGGGGGACACGAACTTTCAGCTCCAGGGCTAAGAGAGAGGGGCACCACCATTTTCATCCTGTGTATGGGTGCTGAAAGCCTTCAGGGAGCAAAACAGTGCCACCTCGTGGAATCTGGAGCCACTTAGACTGGAGCCCAGCCTCCTGGCAAAGGAAACACATTTGCAATAGGGCAAGTACATCTCAAAATCGGCACAGCACAACTGGCTCGCACCAAGATTATTGATCACAAAAAGCTGCAAAGATTCAGCTCTTGGGGAAAACAGTGTATAACATTGTTTCTCTACCCCTTAGGCTTTCAGTATTATTTTTTCAGTTATGTTCCTATTTTTTCAATCTTTTTTGTTCTTTTTAAATTATTTTTTAAATATTTTATTTATTTATTTGACAGAGAGCGAGCGAGCGAGCACAAGCCCGGGGGTGGGGTGGAAGAGGGAGAAGCAGGCTCCCCGCTGAGCAGGGAGCCCGATGTGGGACTCGATCCCAGGACCCTCGAATCATGACCTGAGCTGAAGGCAGATGCTTAACCATCTGAGGCCACCCAAGTGCCCTAAACTTCTATTTTTATATACAAATTATATATATTATTTTTTAGTTTTTGTTTCCTTTTATTGAATTTTATTTTACTTCATTTTTATGTATATGCAAGTTGTTCTTTCTACATTTTTTATTTTTTTAAAGATTTTATTTTATTTATTTATTTGAGAGAGAGAGAGAGAATGAGAGACAGCACGAGAGGGAAGAGGGTCAGAGGGAGAAGCAGAACCCCTGCTGAGCAGGGAGCCCGATGTGGGACTCGATCCCGGGACTCCAGGATCATGACCTGAGCCGAAGGCAGTCGCTTAACCAACTGAGCCACCCAGGCGCCCCAAGTTGTTCTACTTTCTTATCTTGGAATCTCGTTTCTTTTAACAAGCAGAACAAAACACACCCAGGATCTAGTTTTGTGTTTTGCTTTGTTTTTTGTTGGTTTTTCATTCATTTCGGTTTGGTTTTGGGTTTTGTTTTGGTTTTTTCCATTGTCGTTGTTCTTCTTACTGTTTTTTCTCTTTCTTTCTTCTTTTTCTTTTCTAGACAAAATGGCAAGATGGAAAAATTCACCCCAAAAGAAAGAATAGGAGGTAGTACTCACTGTCAGGGATTTAATCGATACAGATAGAAGTAAAATGTCTGAACTAGAGTTTAAAACAATGATTATAAAGATACTAGCTGGGCTTGAAAAAAGCATAGAAGACACCAGAAAATCCCATACTGTAAAAATAAAAGAACTAAAATCTAGTCAGGCCAAAATTAAAAATGCTATTACAGAGATGCAGTCTCAAGTGCAGGCTATAAAAAAAAGATGAATGAAACAGAAGAGCAAATCAGTGATATAGATGATAAAATGATGAAAAATAAAAAAGCTGAAAAGAGAGAAAGGAAACTATTAGATCACAAAGGGAGATTTAGAGAACTCAGCAATTCCATAAAGCAAAATAATATTCGTATAACGGGGTCCCAGATGAGGAATGGAAGGAAGGGGCAGCTGATACTTGTATCAGACAAACTAGGTTTTAAACCAAAGACTGTAAGAAGAGATGAAGAAGGACACTATCATAATAAAGGGGTCTATCCAACAAAAAGATCTAACAATTGTAAATATTTATGCCAACTTGGGGCACCCAAATATACAAACCAATTAATAACAAACTTAAAGAAACACATTGATACTAATACAGTAATAGTAGGGGACTTTATTTTTTTTTAAGATTTTATTTATTTATTTGACAGAGACACAGCGAGAGAGGGAACACAAGCAGGGGGGGTGGGAGAGGGAGAAGCAGGCTTCCCGCGGAGCAGGGAGCCCAATGCGAGGCTCGATCCCAGGACCCTGGGATCATGACCTGAGCCAAAGGCAGACGCTTAATGACTGAGCCACCCAGGCGCCCCATTCAGAGTATTTCATCCTAAAGCAACAGAATACACATTCTTCTAAGATTATCGCAACTAATGAATCATTGAACATTATATCAAAGACTAGTGATGTACTATAAGTTGGCAAATTGAATTTAAATTAAAAAAAAAAGATTATACGGGGCGCCTGGGTGGCTCAGTTGGTTAAGCAACTACCTTTGGCTCAGGTCATGATCCTGGAGTCCCGGGATCGAGTCCCACATTGGGCTCCCTGCTCAGTGGGGAGTCTGCTTCTCCCTCTGACCCTCTTCCCTCTTGTGCTATCTCTCATTCTCTCTCTCTCAAATAAATAAAATCTTTACTTAAAAAAAAAAAAGATTATACCATGCATATTTTCAGACCACAATGCTTTAAAACTTGAACTCAATCACAAGAAAAAATTTGGAAGGACCACAAATACATGGATGATAAACAGCATCCTACTAAAAAATAAATGGGTCAGCAGGATTTAAGACGGTGGAGGAGTAGGGGATCCTAATTTTGTCTGGTCCCTAGAATTCAGCTATATAGTTATCATATCATTCTGAATACCTATGAAATCAATTGGAGATCTGAGAAAAGAATTACTGTAATTCTACAAACAGAAAAAGAAACCACTTTTTGCAAGGTAGGAAGTGCAAAGAAGTGAATCCAGAGTGATATAGTGGGAGATAAACCAGGAAGAGGAGGGAGTTTAAGGTGTCTACCAGAAAGTACTATAAGCAGCAGAGTGCAAAATCATAAGTTTTAGAAGTCTGCTACACTTGGAGGTGATCCTGGCTTAAAGTTGTTCAGGTGGCGAAGCGGGGTGGATTCCAAGTGGGACAACGTGGTGGCAGGATACCAGGTGTCAGAAAAAGCCAGGGGTGCCTAAGTGCAGCACAGTTTCCAAGCATCGGAGCAGGGAAGCTGGCTAAAACAGCGAGTCTATATGCCAGCTTCCTGCTCCATGCTGCCATAAACCGTGAACTGCTGCACGATTACGCAACCACTCTCCAAACAGGGGCTTTGTTAAAGGCAGTAGTCTGGCAAGATCCCCCTCTCTCACCCAGGAGGAATGGCATGAGTCCACACCACAGGAGTCCATAAAGTTAGGAGACTGGAAACTCGGTCATGTGCCTGAGATAAAAACGCTCAGTCAAAGGCTGTGTGAACACAGGACAGAAATCAGGGAGACCAGAGTGATTGACTGCTTTTCTGTAAAGGCTCACTGAAGAGTGGGGGTGCAAACTTTCAGCTCTGGGGCTAGAGATCGGGGCACTGCCATCTTTCATCCCCCCAAGTGGTGCTGAAAGCCTTCAGGGAGCAAAACAGTGCCATACAGTGCAATCCAGAGCTGTTTACACTGAGCCCGGGGCCCCTGGCAAGGGGGGGCAAAATTTCACCAGGGCAAGGACATAGGCCCTTCCCCTAGAAGACCAGCAGGAACAACCAGCTAACACCAAATAGATCATAGAGAACAGCAAAACTTCAGCTCTTGGGAAAAACAGTATATAGCATTTGTGGGTTTTTTTATTACTCTGTAGTCTCTCTGTTTTTTTTTTTTCCAGCTATTTTCTTAACTTGTCAATTCTTTCTAATTTTTTTTAAATTTTTACTTATATAGGGCGCCTGGGTGGCTCAGTTGGTTAAGCGACTGCCTTCAGCTCAGGTCATGATCCTGGAGTCCCAGGATCGAGTCCCACATCAGACTCCCTGCTCAGCGGGGAGTCTGCTTCTCCCTCTGACCCTGCTCTCTCTCTCTCTCTCTCTCTCAAGTAAATAAATAAAATCTTTTAAAAAAATAAATAAATAAATAAATAAATTTTTACTTATATATGTTACATATGTTTCTTATTTTTGGTTTCCTTTCATTTTATTTTTAGTGTATATATATATATATGTTTTTCTTTCTTTCTTCTTTTGGAATCATTTGAGAGACAGAGAGTGCGAGCGAGAGTACAAGCAGGGGGAGCAGCAGAGGGAGAGGGAGAAGCAGACTTCCCACCGAGCAGGGAGTCTAATGCGGGGTCGATCCCAACACCCTGGGATCATGACCCAAGCCAAAGGCATCTGCTTAACTGACTGAGCCACCCAGGCGCCCGAGTACTAGAGGGTATTCTAAGCAAAATAAGTCAGTCAGTGAAAGACAAATATCATATGATTTCACAAAATGAGAGCGGGAGACAAACCATAAGAGACTCTTAATCATAGGACACAAACTGAGGGTTGCTGGAGGGGAGGTGGGTGAGGGCATGGGGTAACTGGGTAATGGGCATCAGGGAGGACTCTTGATATAATGAGCACTGGGTGTTCTATGTGTTATATGCAACTGATGAATCACTAAATTCTACCTCTGAAACTAGTAACACACCATATGTTAATTAAATTGATTTTAAATTTAAAAAAAAAAAAAAACCCAGGGTGCCTAGGTAGCTCAGTCGGTTAAGCATCTGCCTTCAGCTCAGGTCATGATTCCAGGGTCCTGGGATCAAGTCCTGCATCAGACTCCCTGCTCGGTGGGAAGTCTGCTTCTCCCTCTTCCTCTGCTGCTGCCCCTGCTCGTGCTCTCTCTGAATCAGGCTCCCACTCCGCAGGAATCTGCTTCTCCCTCTGCCCCTCCCCCTCCATGCACGCACTGGCATGCTCACTCTCTTTCTCACAAAAATAAAGGTCTTTAAAAAAAAAAAAAGCCCAATTTGGCTTTCCACTTATAGAGGGGAAAAAAAAGATGTGGTATATATACAGAATGGAATATTACTCTGCCATCAGAAAGAACGAAATCTTGCCATTTGCAACAAAGTGAACTAGATGGTATTATGCTATGCCAAACAAGTCAATCAGAGAAAGACAAATACCACATGATTTCATTCCTATGTGGAATTTTCTAAACAAACAGATGAACATAGGGGAAGGGAAGAAAAAATAAGATACAGAGGAAGGCAAACCATAAGAGACTCTTAACTACAGGGAACAAACTGAGGGTTGCTGGAGGGGAATTAGGCAGGGAATAGGGTAACTGGGTGGTAGGCATTAAGGAGGACACTTGATGTAATGAGCACTGGGTCTTACATGCAACTGATGAATCACCAAAATTCTACCCCTGAAACTAATAATACACTGTATGTTAATTAAGTTGAATTTAAGTATAAATTTTAAAAAATATATTACAATTTATATATGTTTTTATCTTTAATTCTCCTTCATCTCATTACTGTAATGCATTTTTGCATACTCCCGTGGTGGAAATCCCTTATATATAAATAAATCAACATTACAACTCAGCATTATTCCACATCTCCTGAACTACAATCCCTTTCAATTCTGAACAAGGAATACACTTTGTTTAGAGAACATATTTGTATCCTACTACATTCATAAATCTCAACTTACCAAGTTTCACAACTCATAATAACAAATGTGGGTTAAGATTTAAGATTTCCTTTATTATTTTGTGTATTATTATATAGACAGATGGAAATAAGATATCACAGCATTTGGTTCACCCTTGTTCCCAATTACTCTCTCTTAAAACATCCTGGGTACTTCACTATTGTTCTATGTCAGGGGTCGGTCTAAGAATGGTTTTTACATTTTTAAATGATTGGGGGTTAAATCAAAAGAAAAATAAATATTTTATGACATATAAAATTCAAATTTCAGTGTCCATACAAAAAATTTTATTGGAACAAAATTCTCATTTATGTATTGTCTAACACTGTTTTCACAATACAAATACAGAGGAAGAGTATGAGCCTCAAAGCAGAAAATAAAGCTTACCTGGTTCTTTACAGGAAAGGTTTGCCAACCCCTGTTCTATATCATAGTACATTACCTACATAATTTTATATTTTTATCTAAACATTCTCTCACCTTTCCTTCCATATTCAGCATAAAATCTTGTTAATAATCAGTCTCCAAGCAAAAAAACATTCTTAACAGACCTTTGAAACACACTTCCTCCTCAGAATGGTCACCTACAAACAGAAAGCCAGAATGGAATGCTAGCAACACCTTAAAAGTTACAAATGAACAAATCAAAACCAGAACCAAACCTCACCATCACCACCGTCCCGCCAAAGCAAAGCTAAAGTGGTTGACCCCCCAGTTAGTGGCTTTCAAACTACCCTATCTTAGAACTGGGGTGTTTTGGGCACCTGGGTGGCTCAGGTGGTTAGACTTCTGCCTTCCGCTGGGGTCATGATCCTGGGGTCCTGGGATCGAGTCCCTCATCGGGCTCCCTGCTCAGCTGGGAGTCTGCTTCTCCCTCTCACTCTGCCCTGCTCCCGATCTCTCCCTCTCTCACACGTGCTCTCTCAAATATATAAAATCTTTAAAAAAAAAAAATTGAGGCGTTTTGTCAACTAAATTTTACCACTGCTAAAATTCCTAACAGTCAAAGAACAATGAGGAAAAAAAAAAACAACGTAATTTTCCCAAGTTTAATCCTCTTCAAATCATTGGCCACCAGGAAAAAAAAAAAGGGGGCAAGGAGACCAATTATATCAGTATACCTGATCCTAAATCCCTGTACCTCACACATTTGGTATTTTCTGCAAGTAAATAGTTTCTGGCTCCTAGGATGAAAGGTTAAATACTGCACTGTGTTTATAAACAACATCACAACTTACACAGGAACAAGATGGGCCATTAGGCCATTTCCTCCTAGAAATGGGTACACCAAAATTTGCCCATGTCTTTCATTCCGCATGCCAAGTGTTGCGGGAGAGAAGGTGTGGGACAAGCTGCCTTTTCCATGAACAGTATCAGACACTCCTAGCACTAACTCCTCCCCAGTCTCATCACACCTCTACCCTGCACTAGGTCCTCCCCAGCTCCATCACCTCTATTCAGCACCACCTCCCTATTTCAACACACTTCTTTCAGCAGGCTCTTCCTCCAAAGTCACAGACCTGCAAAACTTCCAGTAGCAGAAGAGGAAAGCAGGCAAAAGTCTGAGTCCCCACACAAGCATCATCTGCTCTTTGGGACAATCTCAAGTCACAGCCCCCAAAGTGGGAATAATGGGCGTTAGCTAGCACCCACTTTAACAGCTTGCCTGCGGTGGGGGCCGAGTGAGGAGTTGAGGATAAAAAGGTGCGCCAACAGAATGGCAGGACTTCCACTCCACCGGGGAAGATAAACAATGTCTAAGCCCGCTTGGCGAGGGTAGGGCGAGGAGCATCTGAAGCCCACGGCAGGGAGAACTTACCTAATCCTGGAATGTTAAAAGGCTAAAACTCAACCAGTCGGAAGTGACGTGCCAGCTGAGACCCGCAGGTCCGCCACGTAACTGGCCGCCTCAGCTCGCCACCTTCTCTCTGGACTGGCCTGAAGAGAGGATAAGTGTAGCTCGAAGTCCACAACCGCCCTTGCCCTGCCCCAGCGGCTCCCGGCCCCACCCGGGACCAGCAAGCGTGGCCACGGCCGGGCCCCGTTGCCTGGCGGAGCAGCCACCGTCCCTGGCGCCCATCGGCGCCCTGCGGGCAATGGGGCTTCAGCGCTCAACCAGGCGCATGCGCGGCCCTCTTTCTCCAGAGGATTCCTCCGGTCACCTGGACGACCACATTTCAGACACCTGCCCCTCCCGGTCCCTTCTCGCTCTTGACTCCTCCAGCTGGTTCTCACCTCTGGCCCCCCTCCTTCTCCTCCCGCAAGCACCGCTAGGCCTTCCCGCGGCAGCGAGCCGACACCCGGGTTTCCACTGACACGAGCTTCTCAGCGCGGCTTCCGCTTCCGGCGAGTATTGTGTGTCGCGCTGCGGGGCGGGGGCGGGGGGAGGAGGAAGGAGGGAGGCAGCGCTCCGGCGGCTCCGCGCCCCGCACTCCCGGACCTGAAGCCGGGAAGGTAGGTGCTGTCCCGCCGCCGCGCCCGGGCCCTGGGGCCTGCCCCTGCCGGCCGGCTCCGCACGCCGCGTCCCAGCGCCCCGCGACTGCGTCACCGGCCCCCCGCACGTAACCACAGCTGCCTCCGCCCGCCTCAGGCCCGGGCGGACGTTTTGCCGCCCCGGCGACGTCAGCGCGTCCGGCGTTGCTTGGCTACCCCGCCGTTCCCCCGTCCCGCTGCCGCTCGCCTCCCCGGGTGAAACTCTGACGCCGTCACCGCGGGCCTCGGCTGCGTCATAGCGGCGGGCATCCCACCTTCACGTCACACCTTCTCCTCACCTGGACACGCATTCCTCCCTCCCTGTCAACCACGACGTTTCCTCTCCCCGTCTCCAATCCCCTTACGCCAGATCTGGCGAGAGAAGATGGAGACGAGGGTGGGACTGAGTTGTGGACGACGCTCAGGAGAGGGTCGCAAGGTGGGACCCCGGACAGTGGTAGAAACAAAATGAGGACGTCCCTGAAGTTTGCCCTTCTACTGAGACACGAGGAATAGAGGGAAAGAAATGACCAACCCAGAGGCACCCGAGGCCTCACTATGGCTGTAAAGTCCTCTCTCTGCTTCCCTAACCTTTTCCCCATTTCTCTTTCACACCACTTCTTTGCCAGTCTAGATCCATCCTGGTCCCTAAATCTGCGTACAGTTCAACTCACCCCAGGTGAGAAGGCCACCTTATTTCTAGAAGAAAGGGGCAGGTTCACTAGTCAAAGTTGGTTTCCCTTCGGTGAAGAAGAATCATCTGACTGAACTTCTCTCCTGGTTGAGGGAAGAATTCAGGTCCAAATAAATTATCAGCTCCTACTCCAAATTAAAACACTTTTCATGTGTGCCATCAGTATATACAATAATCATTGTTAACCCAACTCATGACATGGCCACTTCTCTCTTAGCACTTAGACCTACTAAATTTCCTTTCTTCTGTTGGGTCCCTTGGTGTGGAGGGGAAGGAGGGTGGATAGAGAAATCAACTATTTCATGGATAAAAGTGGTGATTTTTAAGGAAGGAGTGGGGGACCAGCCTTCTGCTTTATAAATCCCTTTGATGCATTTCCAGTATTTTGAGCCTTCACTTGAGAGAGACTTTGATTGACTCTTTACTTTTTCTTCTCTAATTCCCAACCACTCCAGCACCTATTAGTTGGAGGCACAGTACCTCCAAGGAATTAGTTTTCAGTAGCTCTTTCAAAAGACGCCAGTCACTGCTGAATATTTAGAAAAGACTTGTCAGCCCTCTTTTCAAAAAGCGTATATTTTTCGAGAAGTATATACTAATAAACTTTAGTGTAGTTGCCAAATATTTATCACTTTTCAGCAGTTCCAAATGTCCAAATGCACACAAAGAAATGGGATGTTGTGTGAGTCATTTCATTCCAAGAAGGCACACTTCCTCTAGACTAGTCTGATGAAAGAAAGAATAATTTCAAATTTTCCTGAAAAGAAGAGCTTGTTTACTCTCGCCTAACTTATTCCTTTTCTTACCCTTTGAAAGAGCAACAGAACAGTGGCAGAGAAGCTTATGCTTCAAAGAGCTATTGTAATAAAAATTTTTCTGTAATATTAAACTTTAAAATATACTTAAGAAATCTTAATTAATATTTTGACTTTTATGGCACTTTTCAGTTTGCCAAGCTCCTTTCTTATCTATTAGAAAGATATGTCAAACTAGGGATACATTGGTCTGTTTTTAAGATACATATGGGATAGGTCTGGATTAGGAGAAGTATGCTGGACTAGCATTGAAGGAAGCCTCTAAAGAGAAAGCAGAGGTAAAGACAAAGATTGGTGGTTGGGTGTCAGTGTGCTGAGGAGGAAAAAAAAAATAGATTGATGGCTGGGAGTCACAGGTTTTGGAAACAGAAACATAAAAGAGGTTGAGGGGGACCTGGATGGCTCAGTGGGTTAGGCGTCCAACTCTTGACCTTGGTTCAGGTCTCAATCTCAGGGTCCTGAGTTCAGGCCCTGTTTTGGGCTCCACACTGGGCATGGAGCCTACTTTAAAAAAAAAAAAAAGTTGAATCTAGTGGAAGAGAAGATGTAAAATACCAAAATAGGGCTAACTGGAGTTAGGACTTATCATGGGAGTAAATGTCAGGCCAGGGGTACAAAGAAATTAAACCTCCAACTAATATTTTTCTCTCTCTGCTCCCTTTCCATCCCTAAGTTAAATAATGGCAGAGACAAGTCTGTTAGATGCTGGGGCCTCTGCAGCCTCCACAGCTGCAGCGCTGGAGAACTTACAGGTGGAGGCGAGTTGCTCTGTGTGCCTGGAGTATCTGAAGGAGCCTGTCATCATTGAGTGTGGACACAACTTCTGCAAAGCTTGCATCACCCGTTGGTGGGAGGACCTAGAGAGGGACTTCCCTTGTCCTGTCTGTCGAAAAACATCCCGCTACCGCAGTCTCCGACCTAATCGACAACTAGGCAGTATGGTGGAAATTGCCAAGCAGCTCCAGGCTGTTAAGCGGAAGATCCGAGATGAAAGCCTCTGTCCCCAGCACCATGAGGCCCTCAGCCTCTTTTGCTATGAGGACCAGGAGGCTGTATGTTTGATATGTGCAATTTCCCACACCCACCGGGCCCACACCGTCGTGCCACTGGATGATGCCACACAGGAGTACAAGGTGGGGAACCAGACACATGATGCCAAGGTGGGGCAAGAGAGAGGAGCACAGAGGATGGGAGACTCCCTGGGTAGAGGATCCTAAGCTGAGGGCGACTGTACCTGGTCCTTACTCTCTAGTCACCTCAGAGCTATATACACAGAGGGCACACAGTACATCTGATCAGTTATCCTCAAGCATGAAGAAGAGCAGTTTTGAGGAGTGCCTCAAAATTGCTTTCTGACTTTTCCTAACATCATTTGAGTCTCATGGGTGAATATTGGTTTGTGTGGTCTTATAATGTATCATTTTTTATAAATGAATGAAACCACTTGGAGATGGTCAAACTTAGGAGGAACTGAAAAGTGGTCTGATTTCTTCAATCTGTCCGCCTGCTCAGAATGTTCCTTATTTTCCCATCGGTATTGGGAATACATAACATTAGTTTAGACTGATCCCCACCAGACTAAGCTGAACTTGTCTGCCATTTGTATCTGCCTAGATAATAGATAATGTGGCATCGGATTTAATTACTGTTGGGACACAGGGTAAATGTTCGAGTAATAGGAACTAAAGATTTTAATATCTTAGCACTGATCAAGTATTTTGTTTAATTATGTTAATAAAATCTTGGACACAAGATTTAAAGTTGTTTACAGTATAAGTAATAAAGACTTTATTATATTTGTAGGTGGTTTGAGTTGGATGGGAGGACAAGTGTAAAGAAGGACATCAGAGTACAGAAAGTCACTTTGACCATAATAGGCAGTCACTTGAGTAAGAAAATGATAGGACTGGGGAAGGACACAGCTGGACAACTGTGAGATTCAGTGAGAGGAAAGTTTGGAGAGCAAGGAAGATGATGGGGACAGGCTGGCGGCAGGAGGAAGGACCAGAAATTGACACCCCAAATGACAGGCAAGGAAGGGAGTGGGATCAAGAGGTGATGAGATGGATAGGAAGCAAATAATGGTTTAAAGTAAATGGGTTAACCTCTGAATGTAGGATGTACCAGCCAACCCCAAATGCTACCTCTCCCACTTCCCACCCTCAGGAAAAATTGCAGAAGTGCCTGGAGCCCCTGGAGCAGAAGCTGCAGGAGATCACCCGCTGCAAGTCCTCTGAGGAGAAGAAGCCTGGAGAGCTCAAGGTAAAGGCAGACGATTCCATTTGGGCTGCTCTGCAGGCAGTTAACCACACATTAACCACACATTCTTTAATCCACCAGTTCTGATTCATTCGAAAAATGCTGTTCTCTCAAAAACAATGGTATTTTATTAGGCTTCTTTGTCATTATACGTTGTACTTAAATTATTTGTCATGATTTAAGTTTTGAAGAGAAGGATGTAGGAAGTGAAGGAAGGACAGACAGGGCATCTTACGTGTGGCAAGTTGAGGGAGTTCATGCCCATTGGTCTCCTTTTTTTCTTGTAAAGCAGGGAGAGAGCAGGAATAGGAGTTTCTTAGAGAGATTGAGGAGAGAAGAATTTGGAAGGTTCACTGGGGAGAAAGAAGGAAGAAGCTAACAAAAGAGCTCCCAGAACTGCCCAGTGACTTTAGGACCACATTCTCTTAAGTAAGTTCAGGTATGCTAGATGATGTTGGTTCTCCTAGACTGTTGCTCTCTCCATCCTACATCTATAGGATCCTATCTATCCTTCATGCAGGATAAAAGCCACTTCCTATGCAGCCTTCCTTGACCCTTCAGAAATTAACTTTCTTAATTTGCATATAATTTTGCTTC
Organism: Callorhinus ursinus; assembly: GCF_003265705.2. NCBI lineage: Eukaryota > Metazoa > Chordata > Mammalia > Carnivora > Otariidae > Callorhinus > Callorhinus ursinus. The sequence continues at coordinate 517,615 of NW_027397088.1, read as the reverse complement.
TCTTTCATAGCATTACCATATTTGTAGAATGATATTTTGGTATCTGTCTTATTTTACTGGACAGTGAACAATTTTTAATAGTGGCAATAATAACTAAGTATTTATTGAGTCCCGTGTATGAATTCATTGGGTGCCATGACATTCCAAACTTACAGGGTTGCATTAGGTTTTAAGGTTCTGCCCAGGTTAGAGTTCTAAGAGTTCAGGCCAATGAACATGTGGGACCTAGAGGAGCTATAAGACAAAGGAAAGGGAGTCCTGGAGGTCATCTTTTGCAAAGATGAACTTAGATACCTTTGTAAAAGTGGGTATTATTACCCTCAGTTATCACAGGAGGAAACAAAACTTGAATAAGTATCTAGTCCAAGATCACACAGCCAATATGTAGCAAAATCAGGGGTACTAGCTCTGCATGAATCCATAAGTATGTATTAAACTTCCAGTATAGGCCAAATTCTGACACTGGGGAACAATGATGAGCAAAAACACAGTCCCTGTCCTACTTGAGCTTACAGTCAAGTGGAGAAAATAGATAATGACTTGGCACAAAAAGCACAGTTGCAAATTCATAAGAAGACAACATAGAAATTTGACCTCATTAAAAGCTTCCAGAAGAAATAATGAATTTTTGGAGTTGAGATTTAGGGATCACCAGAAATTAAACACAAGTTTGAAAATAGTAGAAACACTAATTTTTTAACAATGACAACATTTTGATAGAAAGCAAGTATTATTAAGTATTACTAAGTACTACCTTAGTCCTTTATATATTTGAATAAAGCGAGCATTTGAGTTTTTTAAAATTATAACTAATTTTGATTGCAAAGGTGAACTTTAAAAAAAAGTTCTTTGTTCTTTTGGAGGGCTCCTGAGAAACTTAAAATATGTGAAAACGAAGCTTATTCCCAGTCATTAACTTTCCTGTTCCTGTTGATCACCTTCTTAAAGGTAAAGGATAAAGAGGGGAATAAAAATTTTTTAAAACCTTCTAAATGCTTGAACAGATCTGTGGTGTTTTTAAAAATTCAGTGGTCTCTGAAACTACCACCAACATTCCTTTTGTGACCATTTAAATTCTCCTTCCTACCTCTCCCTCATCCCTACTTCCAAAATCAGACCCAGTGCCCCTTTTAAACATAATTAGTAATTAACCATGCTGAAGGGAAAATTATAGATAAAATAACTTATCTGCATAATTTTAAAAAGAGACTTATGCCCAAATACACACACACACACACGACATAAAGGAAAGTGATTTATATAAAATCTGATATGTAAATATTTGGGCACAACTACCCTGAAAGACACCACAATGTAGTTTTATCCTTGTACCTATATGTGACATCATCAACAATGCAGCAAATACAAATTCAGACTGAAATAATTGCATAGTAATGTTGACAAGCACCACAAGGAGCTTAGCTCTTGGTGACATAATTTTTCAAAATGATAAGTAACTTTTGGTAAAGTTCTAAGAAAAAAAATCTTAGTTTTATTCAGCCATTTCTGAAAAATTCAGGTATATTAAAACTGGGTACGGATTAACTCTGTTTAAATTACTATGTATAAAATGACATTCAATTCCAGGCCTATGTTTTTAAATATACAGCAGAACATAGAAAATGGTGCAGGACAGTGCATGTTGCAGAGTCATCTCACATATTGGAGTGCTAGCAGCCTTACTAGAGTACCCCCAGTTATGGCAAACAAAAAAATGCCCCTCGTTTCCAAAATATCCCTAGTGGGAAGTAAGAACCTCATTAAGAACCACTGCCCTACATATATAGAGTGAAAAAAAAAGAGAAGGGATTATGGGATTATATAAAAGACAGCCCTTTTGCTTCCTATTTACCACAGTTATGAATCCTAAATTCTACCTATACATCACCTCTCCGACATACACCAACACACACGTGTGTGTGCACACACACAAGGAAAAAAGTTGTACTTTACTTAGGGGTTAAATAAAATTCAGTTACTTTACCAGCATAAATGAGTTTATTCAGGAATAGCAGAGAATTGCAATTCAGGACAAGCAAGCTAAGGCAAATCCATAGGCAAGTGTAGAGAACAAAGGAGAGGACCACTCTTCTAAAGAGGAAAGGAGGTAGTTGGGAGGGGCTCTTATAAATGAAAAGTCCTTGAAGTGACCTGAGAGTTCAGAGTACAGTGACTTTTCATTGGCTGGGTTGTGACAGTTTGTCACTGGCTGGGCTTGTTGCCCTGCAAAAAGAAACCTTCCTTCCTCCCGTTGGGGTGGTTAAGATAGTATGGACTTACAAGGTACATCTCTTCCAATTGGGTTTACGATTGACCAGCGGTAGGGTGTGAGTGCTCCCCCTGCTGGCGTCCTGACTCCATTTTAGTGAGGTTTCCTTTTGTAATTTTCACAGGGTAAATGCTGTAAGAATATATTTTGTTCCAGTGTGCACCTGAGAAGGCAGCAGTGGAATGGGAAGCAGCAGCAGCTCCAGAACTGGAGCTAGCCAGCCTCTGCTGAGAACTAGCTTGAAATCCAGAAACACCAGGCTTCGAAGGCCCACACTGGCTTTGCAGCCCCTCTCTATTCACCCTCAGCCCTGCCTTTCAGTCCCTATCTACTTTTTACTTCCAGATTCCCTGTCTCTGCTTCTCTTTTACTTCCCTCTTGGGTTTACTTTTCCCCATCAGTCACGTGACACTTGGGAGACTCCATCTGGGCAGATCATTTGTTGCAGTGGAGGTACAAAAGGAAGGAAATGCTAGGTGATACCTTTCAGAAAGTATTATGGCTGGTGTTTTAGTACTATATTATCAAATTTCAGAAGGTTAGAGGTTTAATTCTGTGTGGTAGCTGAGAGAAAAGATATTTCAAATTTCAACAATTAATTCACAAACTTTTGGAACCTATTCCTGGGATGGGAACTGTCAGCTCTCTGAAGTGACTTGAAACTATTTAACAGGTTCTTCCCTGAAATCTATATACAGTTGACCCTTGAACAAGGTTAGCAGTGCAATGGAAAATCTACATATAACTTTCAACTCCCCAAAAACTTAACTCTTTTTTTTATTAGTTTCAGAGGTAGAATTTAGTGATTCATCAGTTGAATATAACACCCAACACTCATTACATCACATGCTCTCCTTAATGCCCATCACGCAGTTACATCATCCCCCCCACCCACCTCCCCTCCAGCAACCTTCAGTTTGTTTCCTATGATTAAGAGTCTCTTATGGTTTGTCTCCCTCTCTGATTTTGTCTTATTTTATTTTTCCTTCCCTTCCCCTATGCTTCTCTGATTTGTTTCTTAAATTTCACATATGAATGAAATCTCATGATATTTGTCTTTCTCTGACTGACTTATTTCACTTAGCATAATACCCTCTAGTTCCATCTATGTCGTTGAAAAACTTAACTCTTAATACCTTACTGTTGACCAGAAGCATTAGTGATGACATAAACAGTATTAACACCTATTTTATATGTTATTTGTATTATATACTGTATTCTCACAATAAAAACTGGAGAAAAGGAAATGTTACTAAGAAAAGCATAAGGAAAAGAAAATACCTTTATGGTACTATACCCTATTTATGGAAAAAAAATCCATGTATAAATGGACCCTCACAGTTCAAACCTGTATTGTTCAACAGTCAACTGTATGTATTTTGTAACAACCCATTACTAAAATCTTGCTGATTCTGATAGTTTTCCAGTTGGTTCTCTGGTTTTTAGAGGGTAGATGTCTGGTAATATACAAATGATCACCATCTCATCTCTAATTCTCCAGTACTTATTTCTTTCCTTTTCTTGATAAATTGCATTAGCTAGAACTTTAGAGTTGGGAATAGCAGATATATCTTGTATCCATAATAGTAGGTGTCATTATATTATTGAGTTCTTATATCTTGTTTTTTTTTCACTAAACCATAGAAGTACAGCTTTTTTTAGAAGTTAATAAAATTAAAATTTTTTTAAACACTGATTTTTTTTAAATTCCCCAGTGGTCTTCATTCCCGAGTAATCAGTAAGGGTGACATTGGGGAAGGAGCCATTACTTACAGAAGGAAATTTCAATGGAGAGAAACATGAGTATCCTGTTAAGCTATTTCCATTGACACTGGAAGTCTGTGTTAATTCATACACATGGTGGGTAGGAAAAGGCCCCGCTGGCCCTGCTAAATATAACACCTTCCCTCTTTTCTCAGAGACTAGTGGAGTGTCGCCGGCAGCAGATCTTAAAGGAATTTGAAGAGCTTCATAGGCGGCTGGATGAAGAGCAGCAGATGTTGCTTTCACGACTGGAGGAGGAGGAACAAGACATTCTACAGCGCCTCCGAGAAAATGCTGCTCATCTTGGAGACAAGCGCCGGGACCTGGCCCACTTGGCTGCTGAGGTGGAGGGCAAGTGCTTACAGTCAGGCTTCGAGATGCTTAAGGTTCGACCTTTGCCCCTGCATAGCCCCTCAGGTCAAGTGCAGTATAGCTTTGCACAGGCCATTCTGTCAACCTGGGATGCTCACTCTTCTGCTCTGCTTCTCTAACCAGTTCTTTATTCCAGACATACTCAAAGGATCTTTTTCTATAGAAAGGCTTCTCTGATTTCTCCCATCCCCTTCTAATCATTTCTGTGTTCTTATGTCTTGTGAACAATTATGTGCTTAATTTGTACCAAAGGAAAAGAATTCCCTTTGAAAGGAGGGAAATTGAGTCTGAATTAGTGAAAAAAACTATACATTAAAAATTATGTAAATGTAGTTGCCATTACTTTTAGGTCCTGGAACTTGATTTACCTACTGCTAAAAAAAATACAAACCTAGTTTGAAGGACACTTGAAATTATGTATAAATAATATATTACTTTTGATATGTAAATAATGCCTCTAAAATGTTTGAAATAATTTGTTCTTTTAAGCAGATGAATGGTGTTAGCAAAGCTGTAGGAAATATGTCTCTTATTTTAGAGATCAGATTACCAACATTTGAATCAGTGAGGCTTCGTTGTACATTTATCTGCATGTTATGTATTGCTTGGTACTTATTCTTGTGTCCCTTCATGTATGTGTGTTCTGCCTTCCACATTAAACTGGGAAATCCTTGGGGGGCAGAGATTTCTCTTCTTTGTCTTCTGGACCCCAAGTATTCACAAATCAGGATTGGCACACAGTTATTAATATTTATTAACCAGTACCAGACAGGGATAACAAACAACAACAGGAAAGTGTGATTCATTCCTATGCCACCAGTCTATACTGATCCTCAAGGAGACAGGTGTGTGGTTGGTACTTGGGGGACAGAGTAAAGAGTAGACAATGCAAATGTCCTTTGCACTGAGCTCCCAGTGTCCTTAAGGAGCAAGACAAAGACACAAGAAACCATTTGGAAGTGATAAAAATTACCAAGCTTCATGCTAACCAAAAGTTGAAAATAGGGATCAGGTCGAGAGATGTACTCAGATCCCTCTGGAGCTCTTCCCCTTGCATTGTGACCCTTAGTTTGCCCTATTCCTATTGTATAGATCTAGGACTTTGGGGAGGGGGGAACCTTTTGCCTGTAGGACCCTTGACTACCAGGACCAATATTGCTTTCTTTTCTCCTTCCCTCTAGGATGTCAAAAGTACCCTGGAAAAGTAAGTGATTCTTGCATCTCTTTGAGTGAGTTAGGTCTTAGCTTAGAGACCAGGAGTACAGTAAGGAGTTAGGGGAGGATAGGAAAGTCACGCAGTGTCTGGGTAGGATGTGGGAGAAGATTCATTGCATCCCTGAAGCCAGTTAGAGAGCAAATCATTGGGAGTAATAGTCCATTACCTTTTCCCCTTTGAGCATCAGGACTAACCTGGTAAGGAAGATACCAAGGTAATGTAGAACCAGATTCTCCCTGTGCCTGTGGGTGGAAATGTGTCCAAACAAGACAGACAAAGGAAGGGGTTGGGAGAGTGGGGAGAGTGATTACTACTTGCATGAAATATAGTCACACCCCCAGAAAGTTCTGAGACTCATTCTTAAAATAAGGCTCTGTCCAGGGAGCCATGTGGCTCTCCATAGATTGGCAAAAGAAAGCAGTAAGTGAGTACTTGTCTTCAGAGAGGAGGGAGAAAGTGGGAGGATGGAGAATTTTAGTTTCTCCCTAAAGAGAATATCTGCATACTCACTCAGCTGGAGCTGCCCCTGACCCTGCCCTTTCTTCCCCTATCTCCCTATCCCTCCTAGATGTGAGAAGGTGAAGACCATGGAGGTGACTTCAGTGTCTATAGAGCTGGAAAAGAACTTCAGCAATTTCCCCCGACAGTACTTTGCCCTAAGGAAAATCCTTAAACAGCTAATTGGTGAGTTGTTCCCAAAAGTAAACTAGCAGAGGGAATCAGCAGAGAAGAAAGTCTTTAGATCCCACATTATCTGGGCTTAACTTATCCCCCATCTGTCACTTTTTGTGCCTATCCCTTTACCTGGCTTTCAGTTTCACTGTGAGTAACAGAGCTTAGGAGTCATCTACTCTTAGGTCCACACTTTTCTAAATAGGCACCCAGAGAGGTTAAATAATATGCCTAAACTTGTCTCCCCCCACTTGAGAGTGAAAGGGAGTATCATTAATATTTACTCAGAGAAAATAGTCGTGAACCAGGACTGTTTCAGATACATAGTCACCCTATCCCTAGACCATAATGCTGTCTTGCTGTGTGTATCCTTCTTAACATTTTCTGTTCTTTCTGGCCCTTAGACTGTGACTTGTGCTTCTTCACATAGTGAGATGATGTCACAGGGTGGTGGAGAAGGGATCAGGCAGGAGCCTAAACCATCAGCCCTTGCAGAATCAAGAGATCATTAGCTGTTTACTTTAGGGCCAGGGTGAGAAGGGAAGCCATTGCTCCCTCCTCTCCCTTAGGTGAGACCATGGATTGAGAAAGTTAACCAAACCACGGTGTTCTGGGGACCGTTAAGTAAGCAGGCTGTGTAAAGGCAGGCTGGAAGAGTGAGGCAGGGGCATTTAGCTATTCCCATCCTCATCTAGCTCCCCACTCTGGCTTCTCCCGCCAGCGGATGTGACCCTGGACCCAGAGACTGCTCACCCTAACCTAGTCCTGTCAGAAGATCGTAAGAGCGTCAAGTTTGTGGAGACAAGACTCCGGGATCTCCCTGACACACCACGGCGGTTCACCTTCTACCCTTGTGTCCTGGCTACTGAGGGCTTCACCTCAGGCCGACACTACTGGGAGGTGGAGGTGGGTGATAAGACCCACTGGGCAGTGGGCGTGTGCCGGGACTCCGTGAGCCGAAAGGGCGAGCTGACTCCACTCCCTGAGACTGGCTACTGGCGGGTGCGGCTGTGGAATGGGGACAAATATGCAGCCACCACCACGCCTTTTACCCCTTTGCACATCAAGGTGAAACCCAAGCGGGTGGGCATATTCCTAGACTATGAGGCCGGCACACTGTCTTTTTACAATGTCACAGACCGCTCTCATATCTACACTTTTACTGATACTTTTACTGAGAAACTTTGGCCCCTCTTCTATCCAGGCATCCGGGCTGGTCGGAAGAATGCTGCACCACTTACCATCAGGCCCCCAACAGATTGGGAGTGACAGGTAGGGATGTGGGAATAATTGGGGTGAGTCAGGGTCAAGAGCTATGGGCCTTCCTTCCTGTGACCTGCTGGAACGTCTTCGTGTCTGCCTGGTTCCAGTCCTGCACTGTCTAGGAGAGGCATCTTGGTTTCTAGAATGGTTTATATGGAGGAGTAGATAGGACTGGTCTGGGATGAGAGCACAGCTGTGACTCCCTTCTGTCAGGGTGGGGAGCTAGTTCCCAGGGGTTGTCTCCCCTGAAGTCCATCAGGTTTTCCTATTGCACATGGATAGGTTGGGAAGGAAGGAGAGGCTTTTCCGGAAACAGAAAGTCTGTGGGAGGGTCTGACTTGCTCAAAACCAGAAGAGGAAACAGAAACCCCTGTACATCCTTTTAGGGGGTTCTTTGGCCCAGAATGGTCTTATTTCTTGAGGAGGATCAAAGGGGTCTGTGTACCTCTAGACTAAAATAAAGATGAATGATAGTTGCTCTTATGGGTCTAGAAGTTAAGGAGTTGTTTTTTTTTTTTTTTTTTTGAGGGCAGAGATTGAGCATCAAGATTAGAAAGAAAGTCGGGAAAGGGGCTAAAGGAACAGATTCCTAGTGACTAATGAAGGGGAAAGGGGTTTCTTTGGTCTTCCATTCCCAGAGTAAGTTGCCATTATGAGTAGGATTGGCCAGAGGTAGGAATGTGGGGAGGAAAGGGTGAGAAGAAAGGAGAGGAGAGCTCAGGTCCCTGCCTCAGCCTTCAGCAAAGCTGGCTTAGTGCCTGCCTCCTTTGAGTTGGTTGTCTCCAAGATGTCGGTCAGTCACCTTTCTCCTGCAGAGATGAGGTACCAGAGACCCCTTAAGACACATCTGCCCTTTCACTGCTTTCCCAAGGGAACCTGGAAAGGACAGTCAGGTATTAGAGGAAAGAGAAAGGTTTTTCTATCCAAAGCCCTGGCCTTAAAGAATGTTACTAAGTAGCTGCTCCCAAGTTGTCAGCCTTGTTCCTTGGCTAAGGTCTCCAAGCCAAAAAGGGAGAAAGGAAGTAGAGTCTTCCTCACCCTGAGGACAGGGTAGAAGAGAGGGTGTGTGGAGGGAAGGGCAAGATAGGCAACTTCCTTTAGCCTGTGTGCATATGGCCTGGAACTAGTGTTCACAGGAGCCAGTCTTTTGCTTATTTGTTGCCATCCTTCACCTTTTGCCATTTCCCCTATCAGAGAATGTAAATCATTTTAACATTAGGCCAAAATAAACAACTTGTAGGGTACATATGTTGTCAAAAAAGGTTAAAGCTATGCATGCCAAACCGAACTAAAATGATTTGGAATATCTGCTATTTGGGTGATCAGGGGTTCACAGAAGATTGGGACGAGAAACCGCAGTTTATTGAGGGTGTTTCAATTCCTCCTACCACCTCAACAGGACTTTGTCCAGACTCTCCTCTTACCTTTGTGCCTTGACTGTGGTTCTTTGTGGCAAGATGCTTTGGTTGGTAAAACAATATGGAACAAAGGATCCACTGAAGTGATCTCTGTGTTGTGTGGTAATTTGACGATGGCCTTGTGTTGATGTGTAAGAATCACTGGTGTTAAGAATGCATGATCCTGGGGTTCGCCCTCAGTGATTAATCAAGGTCTGGGGTGGGCCTGGATGTCTACATTTTAAACATACTCCTCATTTGAATTTAGGGATCCTTGTGAAATTAATCCCAGAGGAGGTTTTGGCCATTTCTTCTGAGCTGGAGGCCTGGTTCCCTGCCTGGCCTGATGGGGTTTGAGAAGGGAGAGAGGCCTTATTCTCTCCTTAATGCTGCCCTCTCCCTCTCTCAAGGTTCATTCATGTTCTGCCCCTCCAGCTCACATCCCTCTACTTCTGACTTCAGGAACTGGTGGTCATTAACTATGAGGCAGAAGTAAACACAGGATGTCAAACAGGACAAATGGGAGACAGGTCAGAGTAAGGGATGTGAAGTATATGATTGGAATAGGGGAGGTGAGGGAGGGGTGAGTTTCAGGGGCAGGAGATGTCAAAAGTTTCTGTGCTCCAGTACCTAAGACTAGAAGTTAGCTAGGATCACCTACTGTGTGTCCAGCACTGCATAATAGGAAGTGGGGTTTTGGGTTTTTTTTTTTTGGTAAGTGGAAAAGAATGGGAATAAGCTGTGCTTCCTTCCTTTGACCACCCTCATGATCCTTTCCAATTTCACTCCCACTGGTACCAGTGCTTTTTTTGAATGTATAACTTCTGTTCCTTCAGTCTGTAGATCTTAGATCTTTCAGCATCTGCCTTTGGCTTCAGGAGCGTAGGGCAGAAGTTCTAGCTGGGTATAAATTGCACATAAGCATCTCCCCAACCTATCTGCATAAAGAGAGCAGTCTTATGTCCTAAAAATGTTTTGCAGTTTAAGATCATCTCCTGTTCACTAGACTTTCCTACCTAGTATAACTGATCATGGGCTTGAGGAAGACTAGAAGGTAGCCAAAACTCAGAAAGGGACCCTGGACTTGGGTTGCAGGGGTGGGTGTGGGTTTACAAATAACTGGGGTCCCTGAGGCCGCAGGGTAGTGCCGGAGTAAGGATCGCGGAGAGAGGCTCGCGGGCCCAGGAACTACACTTCCCAGGAGGCCGTGCGCGGGCGCCTGAGGCGGGGCTATCGGAGGGGCGGGACCTGCGGACTGTCGTGTGTGAGGCACTCGCGCGGCGCAGATGGCTGGGCCGGTGAAGGACCGCGAGGCCTTTCAGAGGCTCAGCTTCCTGTACCAGGTGAGTCGGTGTCGGGGGGCGTACGGGGAGGCGGCCGGATGTGGCCGGCCACGAAGCAATGGTTTCCTTCCCCCAGGCCGCCCACTGTGTCCTTGCGCAGGACCCCACGAACCAGGCGCTGGCGAGGTTTTACTGCCACACGGAGAGGACCATCGCAAAGCGGCTGGTCTTGCGGCGGTGAGACGCTCAGGGAACCTGGCGGCGGGTGGGAAGCATTGGGAGAGGGAGCGCGGGCGCTCGGACCACCATCCCCTTCCGTCCGCAGGGACCCCTCGGTGAAGAGGACCCTCTGTCGTGGCTGCTCTTCCCTCCTCATCCCGGGCCTCACCTGCACCCAGCGCCAGAGACGTGAGTGCTCCTGATGATGTGGGGGTGATTGAGGAGCACCAGTGGGCTGGGGAGGAGACCCCCTTCCTCGCTTTAGACCGGCGTCTGGCGTGGGATCTACAGCAGCCGGCTTTTTCCAACTCTGGGTTGAATTGCTAACTTCACTTGGACCAACTAAGGAAAGCCAGTAGGGAAATGATGTTGCCATAAGACGTAACCCAGCCATACATACTAATAGATGTTATTTTGCATGGTGGAGGACAGAATTCACATCACCATTCGTTCATTCATTCGACAAATATTTTTCTAAGATGAGTCAAGTATTGTACAAGATCCATTATTCTCATTGAAATTATAGCCTGATAGGACAGACTAAGAAACAAGATAGTGTAGAAAAATGCTTTACTTGAGGAAGTAAAATGCTAAATTACTTATACTAATAGTGGTGCGGTTCATGATAAGCAAAAGGAGTGAGAAATGGAAATTCTAGGCCTGTATGAGGACCCTGAGACAGGAGAGCTTGTGGTGCTGTCAAGGAGACCAGACTTCAGGAACCTGGAGTTTGAGGTAGGCCAGGGCAAAACATGAGGCTGAAGAAGGAAACAGGGCAGATCTTGAAGAGGCTTGTTAGGGAGTTTGGACTTTATCTTAAGGGATACCAAGAAATTGACAGACTTTAAGCAGAGGTAAGAAACCTCAAATTTGTATTCAAACTTGGGGAGTGTTGGAATTCTTACTGAGAAACAGTGGAGGCAAAACTGGGTGCAGGAGACCTTTTCTTCTGCTAAACCTCGGCACTTCCCTCCTCCTCCCCACTTTCACCCAGGCTGCAGGGGACAGCGCTGGACAGTACAGACTTGCCTAACTTGCCAACGCAGCCAGCGTTTCCTCAATGATCCTGATCATCTACTCTGGGGAGACCGGCCTGAGGCCCAGCTGGGGAGCCAGGCAGGTGAGAGGTTTGTAGAGAAAAATTGGGGATGCCCCAGGAAGATAGGCGTGATGGGGGGCATAGAGCTGAAGAGAACACACAGGTGGATTCTGGATTGGTGTGAGAGGTGCCACAATCTTAAAAAACTCAAATTCTCATCTACCCAGATCTCAAACCACGACAGCCCCTGCCAAATGCAGCTCACCCCGTTCCAGCCCACCTCCCTGAGGAGAAAGTGTAGCCTCAGAGCTCCAGTCACCAGTGATGGATTCACCCTATCTTTCAAATAAATAAAGTATAATTGTGTTTCACTTTGTGTGCTTCTGTGAGTATTTCAGCCCTTTATTTTCCTCTGTTTCAGTTTGTATTTTTCAGTCACTGGCTAACCTCTCTTTTTACCCATGCTCATATTCCTACCATTAAGGAAGATCCTGATTTCCATAGACCACTTGACACCACTAAGCAGCTTCCATTGCCAGGGCCCTGACCCCAGTGTTCCTTCATCCCTGCTTCCTCAGTACAGTGCCACATTTGGAACTCATGGTCCAGGGTTGTCTGTAAGAGCTTGAGCCTTCAGAGAGCATTTTTTATTTAGGTAGCCCTAACTGTTGACTAAAGGGCTAGACAGACTACTGATGCCACTGGTGTTGTTTTTATTTTTTTTTAAGGTCTTTATTTATTTATTAGAGAGAGAGAGAGTGAGAGAGAGCAGAAGTGGGGGTAGGAGGGGAGGGGCAGAGGGAGAGAGAGAAGCAGACTCCCTGCTGAGCAGGGATTCCCAACTTGGGGCTCGGTCCCAGTACTCTGGGATCATGACCTGAGCTAAAGGCAGATACTTAACTGACTGAGCCACCCAGGTCCCTGGTGTTGTTTTTATTTATTTATTTTTTAAAGATTTTATTTATTTATTTGACAGAGAGAGACACAGTGAGAGAGGGAACACAAGCAGGGGGAGCGGGAGAGGGAGAAGCAGGCTCTCTGTGGAGCGGGGAGCCCGATGTGGGACTCGACCCCGGGACCCTCGGACCATGACCTGAGCCGAAGGCCGACGCTTAACGACTGAGCCACCCAGGTGCCCTCTGGTGTTGTTTTTAAACAAGGAAAAAAGTTTAGGGGGTCAGAGTGGCTTCAGATCCTCCAGACTCACTCAGCCTTTCCCACTCTCTCGGTTTTCTTTTATAAAAACCTAACAAGGGAAATTGTACAAATCTGAACTAACAAGGTCAAAGGTGCTAATGAAAGGACACTGGTGGACACTACACAAGTATGCCCCATAGGTAAACCCTCAAGGTTTTCTTGAGAATGAGTAAATAACAAAAATTGTTTTATTTGCTATCCCTAGGAAACTTATTCAAAGATAAAATTTCAGACTGACCACTTTGCTAGGTGCCAGCTAATCAATTTACCTCAAACATACAAATAAAATTCACTGTTCTCAGAATGCAGTATTTTTTTTTTTTTTGGTCCCTTTCTCTTATAAATCCTGTGTTGTACTTATTTATTGCTGCATAAAAGTCACCACATAATGTGGCTTCAAACAACAATGATTCTGTGGACTAAACTGTCTGAGAGCTTGGCTGGGTAGTTTCTTCTGTTCCATATGTCGTCAGCTGGAGTCACTCAGCTGCATTTAGCTAGTGGCTGTGGCACCTGATCTGGAAGACCCAAGAAGCTTCTTTTGCCCCTTATTGCTTTTCAGTGTGGCCTAGCTACATAGCTGGTTTTGAGGTCCTCACAGCATGGCTGTCTCAGGGTGGTTGAACCTCTTACATGTTCTGGCTTCCACAGAGAGCATTTCAAGAGGACAAGCTCCAAGGTGCAAGTACTTATCAAGCCTCTATATTCATCACACTTGCTAATGTCCCCTTGACAAAGCAAGTCAGGTAACCAAGCTCAGACTCAACATGTAAGGGGCTACTATGGGGCATGAATACTGGGAGGTTCATTCATTCCCTGGGGACCACCAATGTAGAAATTTACCACATCTTTATTTTGCCTTCATCCCTGACTCAGTCTCTCTACTGATTGCTTCATATGTCAATAAGTTAGGTGCATGAAAAATAGTAATTAGTGTGCAAGTAACTAAATGCTTCTGAATTACTTTTTGATCACTTATTTCTGGAGATAATGTCTACCTGGGTCGGGGTAGATCTGGACCCTTTTTGTCTTCAGTTCATATTCCTTGGCTACACCCATGAGTCTCATTTCTGAGCTCATTGGCTCTTGCACACTAGACCTGATTTTTGGCTAAGTTTGTTTTAAGTGTGCTGTTGGTTGCACATGACTGAACATGCATGCCCACAGTGGGATAGTAATGGGGGAACTTGTGAGTTCTGATTTAGTGACTGAATCATAAAGTGATACCTCTCATATGGGAGACTATAGGAAGAATGTCCCAATTAGGAAAATAGATGAAACAATGCAGAATGTGGTTCACTTAGGAGTTTGTGGTTCATTCAACTGTTTTATGTTTTTATCAGTATAGATTCTTCTAACTAGAGGCATACTCCTATTCCTCCTTTCTAAACTCTGTCCTTTTTCATGTTTACTTTTTTTTTTTAAGATTTTTTATTTTGGGGGTGCCTGGGTGGTGCAGTCGGTTAAGCAGTTGTTTAAGCATCTGCCTTCAGCTCAGGTCATGATCCCAGGGTCCTGGGCTTGAGCCCTGGGTCAGGCTCCCTGCTCAGTGAGGAGTCAGCTTCTCCCTCGCCCTCCCCCCACACACACTCATGCTCTTTCTCTAGCTCTGCAGTCTCTCTCAAATAAAATCTTTTATTTTTTTAAAGATTTTATTTATTTATTTATTTGACAGAAAGAGACACAGCGAGAGAGGGAACACAAGCAGGGGGAGTGGGAGAGGGAGAAGCAGACTTCCCGCTGAGCAGGGAGCCCGATGTGGGGCTCGATCCCAGGACCCTGCGATCATGACCTGAGCCGAAGGCCGAGGCTTAACGACTGAGCCACCCAGGCGCCCCTAAATAAAATCTTTTTAAAAAGATTTTTTATTTTCAAGTAATCTACACACAACATGGGGCTCGAAATTACAACCCCGAGATCAAGAGTCACATGCTCCACTGAGCAGGCCAGGTACCTCTCATGTTTACTTATAATAAGATAGTTGTCAATATATGCAAAAGTGGACTCCCTGTAACAAGGAAATCAAATCCTAGTATGCAATAGCTTTCCTTAATGTTTCTAAACAATTTAGTAATTCAAAATGTGTGCCCTTTGCACTGGGTGTTGTATATAAGTGATGAATCACTGAATGCTACTCCTGAAACCAATATTGCACTATATGTTAACTAGAATTTAAGTGAAAGTATTTTTAAAAAGCCAAAACAAACAAAATGTATGCCCTTTTTGGTTTCTTTTTTTTTAATTTAAATTCCATTAATTAACATATAGTATATCATTAGTTTCAGAGGTAGAGCTTAGTGATTCATCAGTTGCATATAACACCTAGTGCTCATTACATCAAGTGCCCTCCTTAATGCCCATCATCCAGTTACCCCATACCCTACCGACCTCCCCTCCAGCAACCTTCAGTTTGTTTCCTGTAGTTAAGAGTCTCCTGGGGCACCTGGGTGGCTCAGTGAGCTGGGCATCTGCCTTCAGGTTAGGTCATGATCCTGGGTTCCTGGGATCAAGCCCCACATCGGGTTCCCTGCTCAGTGGGGAGTCTGCTTCTCCCTCCCCACTGCCTGCTGCTCCACCTGCTTGTGCTCTCTCTCAAATAAATAAAATCTTTAAAAAAAAAAGAAGAAGAAGAAGAAATAGAATCGAGTAAATAAGAAAATTTGGTATGCCAGTAAAGTGGAATCTCAAATCTCTGGGGGAAAGATAGGCTTTTTAAGTAACAGCATTAGAACAACTGGATAGCCTCTGGGAAAAGATAAAATTAGAGCCACACTTCACATCACACACTAGAATAAACTCCAATAGATCAGAAATTTAAATATAAATAATGATACCATATAAGTATTAAAAGAGCACACTGATTAATTCCTCTATAACCTGTGGATTGGGAAGACCTTTCTAATTATTATTCAAAATACAGATAAAAGAAAATATTAACAAACATTATATAACAGTAAAAATACATGTGTTTTGGAAAAAAATAGACAAAATCAAAGGACAAATTACAAAGACGTGTAACATAGTACAAGTAACTTGTAGCTTATCTTCCTGCTCCAGTTCTTAAAAATCCAGAACACAAACACAAACACCAAAAAAAGAAAACTTTTAAGCAAAAGACATCAGTGGAGATTTCATTGAAAAGGAAAGGCAAATGGCCTTGATACATATGAAAAGATGTTCAGTTGCATTCATGATAAAATAAAACTATACCAAGATAACAATATCCCATTGATCAGAGTGACAAAAGTGCCAAACTTTGTCAAAGCACCCTGTTAGTAAGGCTGTGGAGAAACAGTCCCATTATAACATTGCTGACTGGGGGCAAAACGTTTAATAGAATCCCCGTGGAGTAGAATTTAGCACCATCTAACAAAATTACATCTATAATTACCCTTAGACTCAGAAACTTCATTTCTAATTATCTACTCAGTATATATTTCCACGGTGAACATGCATGAGGGTATTCATTTTGGCATTATTTGTCATAACAAAACACTGGAAATGACACAAGTCCATCAGTAGGAGACTGAATAAACTGGTATGTCCAGACAACAATGCTATGCAGCTGTAAAAAGAATGAAAAAGACCTGCATAACTAATATGGAGCAATCCTCAGGATATATTATTGAGTGACAGAAGCTGATGTGGGAAACAAAGGCAGAAGAGAAATAATTGAATTTCCTTACTATCTACAGTCCATTGACAAGTCCTTGAAACAGGCACAGCAACATTCCTCTAGGGACTCAACTGCCCGGCTGTTAATACTTTGCTAAGGGCAAAACACAACCCTAGCCCAACCCCTCCGCCTCAAGGATCCTGTAAATTTACTCTATTTTTTTTTTAAGGATTTTATTTATTCGAGAGAGAGAATGAAAGAGAGCACGTGATGGGGGAGGGTCAGAGGGAGAAGCAGACTCCCCGCTGAGCAGGGAGCCCGATGTGGGACTCGATCCCAGGACCCCGGAATCATGACCTGAGCTGAAGGCAGATGCTTAACCATCTGAGGCCACCCAAGGTGCCCTAAATTTCTATTTTTATATACAAATTATATATATGTTATTTTTTAGTTTTTGTTTCCTTTTATTGAATTTTATTTTACTTCATTTTTATGTATATGCAAGTTGTTCTACTTTCTACATTTTATTTTTTATTTTTTTTAAAGATTTTATTTTATTTATTTATTTGAGAGAGAGAGAGAATGAGAGACAGAGAGCACGAGAGGGAAGAGGGTCAGAGGGAGAAGCAGACTCCCTGCTGAGCAGGGAGCCCGATGTGGGACTCGATCCCGGGACTCCAGGATCATGACCTGAGCCGAAGGCAGTCGCTTAACCAACTGAGCCACCCAGGCGCCCCTAAATTTACTTTAACATATAAAAATTCCTTTGGAAACTTCCTTTATCTCTACCCCCCAAGATATGTGTTGGCAATCATCCCCCAAGTGTATGGCCCACCAGTATACATCTGAAGGGTCTCATGTCTAAGGCTTTATTAGATGCTAATAAATGACCTTTTCCCAACAATAGCTAGCTCCTTCAGGATCCTGGAAACCTCGTTTCCAAAATTCCTTAGAGACTTAATGCTGTCCCTAACCCCCTCCCAACTTGAAAGTATGTAATGGGCCACTCCTCATGACCCCATTGCAGCTCCTTCTGCCCACGGGGCCTGTCCCTGGGCTTTAACAAAATCACCTTTTTGCACCAAAGACGTCTCAAAAATTCTTTCTTGGTCGTCAGCTTCGAAACCTAACATTCTTTCCTACATCAACAGATATCCTGCGGGGCTGGGTCGGAGGGGCATTGTGGGGTGTCAGCTTGTGCTTCGTCATCAGCTTGGCTTCCGCTTCCTCATCAGAAGCAAGGTGCAGGACGCCTGGATGGCTCAGTTGGTTAAGCGTCTGCCTTTGGCTGAGGTTGATGAGGCAGCAGAAGGCAAGCTAAGGACAAAGCACAAGCTGACACCCCACAACCTACCTCCCCATTCCTGGAAGGGGTATGTGTGACATTCATCCAGGAAGCTCCCAACTGTCTTAATGGTAATGCCTTGCTAGAGTGGAAAACAACCTTAACTTGACAATGGCAAGGCCTGCAGTATCCTGTGAGACTTTAACATATGAAAATCCTTCTGAAATCTCCCTTTTCCTTACCTCCCCCAACTCCCAAATATAGAATCAGCCACCCCTCACAACCCCAGTTCAGCAGCTCTTTCTCCCCACGGGTCCTTGTCCCTGTGCTTTCATAAAACCACCTTTTTGCACCAGATGTCTCAAGAGTTCTTTCTTGGTCATCGGCTCCGGATCCCACCCCACCAAACCTCACCTACATTCCAAAACCAAATCGAAGTCATGATCCCAGGGTCCTGGGATCGAGCCCCGCATCGGGCTCCCTGCTCCGCGGGAAGCCTGCTTCTCCCTCTCCCACTCCCCCTGCTTGTGTTCCCTCTCTCGCTGTGTCTCTCTCTGTGTCAAATAAATAAATAAAATCTTAAAAACAAAAAACAAAAAAAAGAAAGAAAGAAAAAAGAAAAGCAACCACTTTTTGGAAGGTAGGTGGTGCGGAGATGTGAATCAGGGGCAATATGTAGGATACCGCAGAAGGGAGGGAGCCTGCCTAAGGAGGCCACCGCAAAGTACTACAAGCAGCAGAGTGCAAAATCAGAACTTCTATAAGTCTGCTCCAGTGGTGCTCAGGTGGCAAAGTGGGGCAGATTCCAAGTGGGACAGCGTGGTCTCAGGATTCCCGGGGTCACAAGAAGAACGGGGGGTGCCTGAGTGTGGCGGAACTCCCAGGCATCAGAGCAGAGAAGCCAGCTGAACACAGTGAGTCTAGGTGCCAACTTCCTGCTCAGTTTTGTCATAAATCACGGAAGGCTTTACACTTGCACAACTGCACTCCAGGTAGGTGCCTGGTACAAGGCAGAAGCCTGGAAAGACTTCTCTCCCTCTCCACCAGTCCCCCACTGGGAATGGCTCAGGTCCACATCACAGGAACCTGTAAAGTTCAGAGACTTGAAACTGGGTCACGTTCCTGAGATAAAAATGGTCAGTCACAGGTGAAGTGAACAGAGTTCAGACGGAAACCAGGGAGACAATTGGTGATTGACTGTTTTTCTGTGAAGGCTCACTGAAGAGTGGGGGGACGTGAACTTTCAGTTCCATGCTAGAGATCCTGGTGCCACCATTTTCATCCCCCTGTTGAGTAAGGGACAGGCGGGGCTAGGTAGGGAGAGATGGGGGCTATGTGATCAGGCTCACAGAAATCCCAAAAATGCAGAAGCGGAAGGAAACTAGAGACAAGGGAACACTCCAGACCACCCTGCCCTAGGTGTCCAAGGGGGAAGTCTTATTTATGACAGTCTCCTGTGGTCAACAGAAAATAACCAAACCCTAAAAAGAAGTAAGCCATTAACGATGTTATCACTAGTCCTTAATCATTGGTGCTGCCAGTAGAGAAGTCGAAAAGATTTAAGTTCCCTCCCTGGTTAGCCTTCAAAAACCGTAAAAGCCCTCAGTTGCAACCCTGTCTGAACTCCTCTCACTCCTGGGAGGTTTTTCTGTATCCTTGTTTAAAACTCTATCACTTTACTCACTCTCCTTTATCCGGGAGATTGAGTCTTTGACTCCTTGAGACAAGAACCTTCTCTGTAGCTTCACCATCAATGCTGAAAGCCTTCAAGGAGCAAAATAGCACCACATGATGGAATCCAGAGCTTCTTACATTAAGCCCAGCCCCTTTGCAAGGGAGGCCCAATTCCACCAGGGCAAAGACACCTGAGATTCAGCACAACAGACCCTTCCCCCAGAAGACTAGCATGAGCAACTCACTAGCATGAGGCTTACTGATAATAGAAAACTGCAAAACTTCAGCTCTTGGGGAAACAGTGTATACCATTCGTGGGTTTTTTTTTTTATTATTCCTTAGTCTTCCAATTTTTTTTTCAGCTATTTTCTTATTTTTTTCAATTCTTTTCTTTACTCATTTTTATTTTTATATATACATTATATATATTTTCATTTTACGTTTCCTGTCATTGTATTTTATTTTATTTTTGTATATACATAAATTTTTCTTTCCAATTTTGGTGTCTAGTTTCTTTTAACAAACAGACCAAAATACACCCAGGATCTAGTTTATTGTTTTGTTCTGTTTTATTCTTCTTTGATTTTTTTCTTATTTTGTTTTGTTTCGTTTTCTTCTGATTTGTTTTGTTTGTTTTTTTCTGTTGTTATTTTTGTCTTTTCTCTTTATTTCTTCTATTCTTTTCTCAACATAATGATGAGACCGAGGAACTCACACCAAAAGAAAGAACAGGAGGTAGTACTCACTGCCAGGGACTTAATCAATATGGATATAAGTAAGATGTTGGAACTAGTTTTCAAAACAACGATTATAAAGATACTAGCTGGGTTTAAAAAAGCATAGAGGACCCTAGAGAAACCACTACTGAAGAAATAAAAGAACTAAAATCTAATCAGGTTGAAATTAAAAATGCTATTACTGAAATGGAGTAAAAAATGGAGGCTCTAACAGGTAGGATATATGAGGCAGAAGAGAGAGTCAGGATACAAAAGACAAAGTGATGGAAAATAAGGAAGCTGAGGAAAAAAACTACTGGATCACCAAGGCAGACACTGAAATCAGTGATACCATAAAGCGAAATAATATCCATATGATAGGGGTCCCAGAAGATGAAGAGAGAGAGAGGGGCAGAAGCTTTATTTGAGGGTGCCTAGGTGGCTCAGTTGGTTAAGCGACTGCCTTCGGCTCAGGTCATGATCCCAGAGTCCTGGGATCGAGTCCCACATCGGGCTCCCGGCTCAGCAGGGAGCCTGCTTCTCCCTCTGACCTTCTCCCCTCTCATGCTGTTTCTCTTTCTCTCTCTCTCTCTTAAATAAATAAAATCTTTAAAAAAAAAAAGATTTGAACAAATTATAGCTGTGAACATCCCTAATCTGGGGAAGGAAATGTGCATTCAAGTCCAGGAGGCACAGAGAACCCCCCTCCAAATCAATACCTCCACATATAATAGTGAAGCTTGCAAATATCAGAGATAAAGAGAAAATCCTGAAAGAAGCTCGGGGCAAGAGGTCCTTAAGCTACAAGGGTAGAAACATAAGGTTGGCAGCACACCCATCCACAGAGACCTGGCAGGCCAGAAAGGACTGGCATGATATACTCACTATGCTAAATGGGAAAAATATGCAGCCAAGAATACTTTATCCAGCAAAGCTGTGATTCAGAACAAAAGGAGAGATAAAGAGTTTCCAGAACAAACAAAAACTAAAGGAATTTGTGTACACTAAAACAACCCTGCAAGAAATAGTAAAGGGGATCCTTTGAGCAGAGAGAAGCCCAAAAGTAATAAAGACCAGAAAGAAACAATCTACAATAATAGTGACTTTACAAGTAATAGAATGGCACTAAATTCATATCTTTCAATAATTACTCTGAATGTAAATGGGCTAAATGCTCCAATCAAAAGACACAGGGTATCAGATTGGATCAAAAAAGACAGGACGAGGGATGCCTGGGTGGCTCAGTCAGTTAAACATCTGTCTTCAGCTCAGGTCATGATCCCAGCGTCCTGGGGCTGAGTCCCACATTGGGCTCCCTGCTCAGCGGGAGACTGCTTCTCCCTCTAGCTGCCACTCCCCCTGCTTGTGCTCACTCTCTTTCTCTCTCACTCTCTGACAAATAAATAAATAAAATCTGGGGGAAAAAAGAATAAACGAAGACCCATCAATATGCTGTCTGCAAAAGACACATTTTGGACACAAAGACACCTCCAGATTGAAAGTGAGGGGGTGGAGAACCATTTATCATGCTAATGGACATCAAAAGAAAGCAGGGGTAGCAACCCCTATATCAGACAAACTAGATTTTTTTTAAAGAATTTTTATTTATTTATTTGACAGAGAGAGACACAGCGAGAGAGGGAACACAAGCAGGGGGAGTGGGAGAGGGAGAAGCAGGCTTCCCGCGGAGCAGGGAGCCCGACGCGGGGCTCAATCCCAGGACCCTGGGATCATGACCTAAGCCGAAGGCAGACGCTTAATGCCTGAGCCACCCAGGCGCCCCAGACAAACTAGATTTTAAACCAAAGAGTGTAGGAAGAGATAAAGAAGGACACTATATCATAATAAAAGGGGTCTATCCAACAAGAAGATCTAACAATTATAAATATTTATGCCCCTAACTTGGGGCACCCAATATGTAAACCAATTATTACAAAATTAGAGAAACACATTGATAATAATACCATAACAGGAGGGTATTTAACACTCCACTCAGAGCAATGGACAGATCATCTAAGCAGAAGATCAAAAAGGAAACAAGGGCTTTGAATGACACACTGGACCAGATGGACTTCACAGATATATTCAGAACATTCCATCCTAAAGCAACAGAATACACATTTTTCTTGAGTGCACATGGAACATTCTCCAGAATAGATCATATCCCGGGTCACAAATCAGGTCTCAACTGGTACAAAAAGACTGGGATTATTCCCTGTCTTCCCTGCATATGTTCAGACCACAGTGCTTTAAAACTT
Organism: Callorhinus ursinus; assembly: GCF_003265705.2. Lineage (NCBI taxonomy): Eukaryota > Metazoa > Chordata > Mammalia > Carnivora > Otariidae > Callorhinus > Callorhinus ursinus. Next base: position 495,375 of record NW_027397088.1, on the reverse strand, counting down.
GAACTCAATCACAAGAAAAAATTCGGAAGGAACACAAATACATGGAGGTTAAAGAGTATCCTATTAAAGAATGAATGAGTCAACCAGAAAATTAAAGAAGAATTTAAAAAATACATGGAAATAAATGAAAACGAAGAAACAACTGCTCAAAATCTTTGGGACAGGGCCCCTGGGTGGCTCAGTCGGTTAAGCATCTACCTTCAGCTCAGGTCATGATCCCAGGGTCCTGGGGTCAAGCCCCGCATCAGGCTCTCTGCTCAATGAGGACCCTGCTCCTCCCTCTCCCTCTGCCTACTGCTCTGCCTACTTGTGCTCTCTCTCTCTGTCAAATAAATAAATAAAACCTTAAAAAAAAACTTTGGGATGCAGCAAAGGTGGTCCTAAAAGGGAAGTATATAGCAATACAGGCCTTTCTCAAGAAACAAGAAAAGTTTCAAATAACAACCTAACCTTATACCTAAAGAAGATGGAGAAAGAACAGCAAATAAAGCCTAAATCCAGGAGTAAAAGATAAATAATAAAGATTAGAGCAGAAATCAATGATATAGAAATTAAAAAAAAAACAGTACAACAAATCAATGAAACTAGGAGCTGGTTCTTCGAGAGAATTAATGAGATCAATAAACCTCTAGCCAGACTTATCAAAAAGAAAAGAGAAAGGACCAAATAAATAAAATCATAAATGAAAGAGAGGAAATCACAACCAACACCGAAGAAATACAAACAATTATAAGAACATATTATGAGCAATTATATCCCAACAAATTAGGCAATCTGGAAGCAATGGATGCATTCCTAAGACATATAAACTACCCAAACTGAACCACCATGAAGAAACAGAAAACCTGAAGAGACCCATAACCACCAAAGAAATCGAGGCAGTAATCAAAAATCTTCAACAAACAAGAGCCCAGGGCCAGATGGCTTCCCGGGGAAATTCTACCAAACATTTAAAGAATTAATACCTATTCTTCTGAAGCTGTTTCAAAAACTAGAAATGGAAGGAAAACTTCCAAACTCTTTCTATGAGGCCAGCATTACCTTGATCCCCAAACCAGACAAAGACCCCACCGAAAAGGAGAATTACAGACCAATATCCCTGATGAACATGGATGCAAAAATTCTCTCCAAAATATTAGCCAATAGGATCCAACAGTATTATTCACCAGGACCAAGTGGGATTTATTCCTGGGCTGCAAGGGTGATTCAACAACTGCAAATCAATCAATGTGATACACTACATAAATAAAAGAAAGGACAAGAGCCATATGATCCTCTCAATAGAGGCAGAAAAAGCATTTGACTAAGTACAGTATTCTTTCTTGATTAAAATTCTTCAGTGTAGAGATAGAAGGTACAAGTATGGAACTTGACTGGATCCTGGTGGGTTTTTTTAATTAATGCTATAAAAGACATTTAAATTGGGAAAGTTTGAATATGGATTAATGTTAGATGATAGTAGAAATTATTAATTCATCATATAATTCCATTGTGGTTGTGTAAGATATATACCGAAGATTTAGGGATGAATGGTGATGGTGTCTGTAAGTTGCTTTCAAATAGTTCAGGAAAAGAAAGATAACTATACAAAGAGATGAAAAGATACAGACAAATAAGGTTAATATGGCAAAATATTAAGATTTGTTGAATCCTTGTATGTATGTATGTAGGTATGTATGTATTTTGGCGCAAAAAAAGGTGATTTTATTAAAGCATGGGGACAGGACCTGTCAGCAGAAAGAGCTGTTGCTGAATCCTTGTATTTAGTGTTTGGGTGTTTATCATCTCTTTTTTCTGTTTTTCTGTATGTTAGTTTTCAAAATAAAACTGGGTGGCTCAGTGGGTTAAGCACCTGCCCTCAGCTCAGGTAATGACACTGGGGTCCTGGGATCGAGCCCAGAGTCTGACACCCTGCTCAGCAGGCAGTCTGCTTCTCCCTCTCTCTCCAACCCTTCCCCCTGTTTGTGCTCTCTCTGTCAAATGAGTAATTAAAAAATCTTTTTAAGAAATTTAAAAAAAATTAAGTTGGAAAGAATGTTCATATTATTCTAATTTTCACACAGTAATTTTTACATATTCCAGGATGCATCCCATTAATATTATTTTTTTTGTTCTCCTCAGGCATCAAGTGATTTTCACTTTGATATTTCAAAAGACACATTAAGAAACATATCCAAACTTTGTTCTCTTTACCCAAGTTTGGTTTTAATATTTTATTAAAAATTCTTGAGTTTGTAAATATTAAAACACTGCAACTTAATGGCACAAGAATGACAATGTGCTAGCAATAAAATAAAAATAGAAGCTAACTATTTAGAAGCAGTAGCAACTCCGTACTTCAAAGATAATTTAAACAGGCAATTTTAAGAGTGCTTCATATATGTACAAAGCCACTCTCCGCCTGCAGTGGTGCTGCCACACCGGCAGAGGACGCTGCTAAGCGTCTTAGATGCCGCTGCAAACCCTTTAACCAATAGCTGTTGCAAGCTCTTAATTAGCTTGAATCGAGGAGTTCATATCAAATTTATTTTATTAATTATGTTTACCGCTTATTGCACTTACTTATACTACGTACTAACTGGTACAGAAGTGTTCTAACTGGTTGAGCCGTACCAGTGCAGACCAGCTGAATGTCAGTGCTGTTTCCTTCTATTAAGACAGCAGCCACTCGGCTCCTGCAGGAGGGTACTCCGCACCGGAACTTTCAGTACCACCAGCTTCTGCTCTCCAGGGCTTGTCCCATTCTAATTCCTACTTTCCCGCATTTCCAACTTTTCTGCCTCACTTGATCCTTCTTCTTAACAGCATATTAAAACACTCAAAACTTTACCAAAAAAAAAAAGTTTCCTCAATTCTATATACTCTGCTCCCTCCATTTTTCTTCCCTTGCAAATACGGCCCAATTTATTGAGAATTGTATCCTTTCCTCCACTGCCTCCATTTCCTTCCTCCAAATTATTCCTCTATCATCTGACATCTGGGGCTTCTGATCTCACCCGTCCAATCGAACTGCTCCCACCAATACCATCAAGGCTCCTTGCTGCCAAATCCAGTGGCCACTCCTCATTCTTGGTGTCATCACTCCCCAGGCGCATCTCACACTTCGCCTTCCTACCTGGGCTTCCACCGCACCACACTTTCCCGGTCTCACCCTGTCAGCTGGCTTCTCTTGCCCTGCCTTCCCTTTGGTGTATGTTCTTTATTTTCTTCCTTAGCTCTCTTCTCCTTTAATGCTACACATTTTCTGAGGGCTATCTCCATTACTCTCCTCCCGCTGTGTGTTGATGCCACCCAAATCTGTGTGCAGCCATGACCCCCCTTCCTCCAAGCTCCACTGTCGCAGAAAATGGTGCCACCCACCCAGTTGTCAAGTCAGAAACAGGGTACACAATCTTGACTTGTCTCTCTCCCTCCTCCACACAGCAAAACGATTCCCCAGACATTAACTTTACCTCCTAAGCACCCCATAAAACTACTTCTCTTCTTTCCATCAGCCACTGCCTTAATTCCAGTTTCCATTCTCTTCCCCCTGGGATCACTGCAAAAGCCTTGGATCTCTCTCCCCTTTCCAAACCAGTCTCTATACTGCAAAGTGATCTAGGTCACAAATCTCTCCTTGTTCTTAGGCTTAAAGTTCTTCACTATTCCTCTGGATAAAGCCTCCATCTTCAGCATGGCTGACAAGGCCCAAGCCTCCCTCTCCTGCTTCACCTTCCCCCACCTCTCCCTTGTACCATAAGCTCCTAAGTCACACTGAATACATTGGTCTTCCCAGTTTGTCATGTGTTTGTTCCTTAACCTTGGCTGTCCCCTTTGGAATGCTCTTGCCCTCTCAATGCCTGGCTAACTCCTAATCAGTCTTCAGGCCTCGGCTTGGACCTCTGTTCCTCTAGGCTTCTTTTGACTTACCAAGACTAGTTTAGCTGCCCCTGTTGAGTATTTTCATAGCAATTATTTACCATAGACTACTGATTTTTTTTCACAGTCTTACATAACTTGCTATACAAACACAGCTTCCAGCCCTGTCCACCACTTCTTCCTGATAAGCATCCAAGACACCCCCCACCCCCATGGAGCCACCACTAACCCATGGGATCCTGTATGACCCTTCTCACAGCATTTATTATACTTTTTTTGTAATTGTCTATTTGTTTCCATTCTCCAATAAACTGTGAGTCCCACCAAGGACCACTTTTTTTTTTTTATTTTATTTTTTTGACAGAGAGACACAGCAAGAGAAGGAACACAAGCAGGGGGAGTGGGAGAGGGAGAAGCAGGCTTCCCGCGGAGCAGGGAGCCCAATGTGGGGCTCGATCCCAGGACCCTGGGATTATGACCTGAGCCGAAGGCAGACGCTTAACAACTGAGCCACCCAAGCGCCCCCACAAAGGACCACTTCTACATCACTTACCACTTAGCAGCAACTGGCAGATAATGATTGCTCAACAAATGTTCAGTGGGTGAATGAATTCTTGGGGTGATTATAGTTCTAGCCAGCTTAGTTATGAAGTTCAATGGACACATGTAATTAATTTACATAGTGCTATAGAATCATTGTATTATTAGTATCTAGCTGTTTTAGTCCTTGAGGGTACAGTCTATGCCTTATTCAATTTCTTTGTTCCAGAAAACTCAGCATGCCTGGCACATATTGTTTTCAACCAACTTTTGTTGATTGTATCAGTGATCATAAGAAATTAAGAAACAGAGGCCCAGATAATTGAACAACCCGAGACTGCACATTGTCCCAGAAGCAGGATTAGAACTCAGTCTGACGTGGTGCCTGGGTGGCTCAGTTAGTTACGCATCTGCCTTTGGCTGAGATCATGATCCCAGGATTCTGGGATTGAGCCCCTCGTCGGGCTCCCTGCTCAGTGAGGAGTCTGCTTCTCCCTCTCTCTCTGTCTGCTCCTACCACCCCCAACCCACTGGTGCTCTCTCTTCTCTATAAGTCTCAAATAAATAAAATCTTAAAAAAAAAAAAAACTCAGTCTGAAAAAAGGGACGCTTGGAAGGAAGTTCCTCAGTGTCTAAATAGAATGCCAGTATGAATGAAAGAAGCACTGAGTTCTCTCCATCAATAGACTCACCAGAGAAGTGCCTGGCTGGCTTAGTCGGGAGAGCATGTGGCTCTTGATCTCAGGGTCATGAGTTCAAGCCCGACATTGGGTGTAGAGACTGCATAAATAAATAAATAAATAAACTCTGAGAGAGACAGAGACACTGGCCAGAAGCCATGGGAACTGCCAGGGCCCCAGACCTCCATGGTCAAGTATCCTCATAGTAGATGTGATGTAGGCCAAGGAATGTGAGGACAGGGGTCTTGGATATTTCAGCATGGAAGGGAGATTGGACCCCTGGTTTCCTTTGTCCCTTTTAGTTTCAACTCTCAGCCCCAGGTACTGGTATTGGGGTATTATTTGTCCTTCTCTGAAATCTGTTTGATGCTAAGATAGTTCTTTTCCCAGTCTTTCTTTGCTACAGTGAGTGAGTCACTGACAGGTGCCTGGGAAGAATCATTTACAGTATAGCCCGTGGGGGATGTTACCTCCTTCTAGGTGTTCAGCATAAAAATCCCCCCTCTTGGGGCACCTGGGTGGCTCAGTCAGTTAAACATCTGTCTTCAGCGCAGGTCATGATCCCAGGGTCCTGGGATCAAATCCCACATTGGGCTCCTTGCTCAGCAGGAGCCTGCTTCTCCCTCTGCCTGCCGCTCCCCTTCCTTGTGATATCTCTCTCTCTCTCACTCTCTCTCCCTGACAAACAAGCAAAAAAAAATAAAGAAAAGAAAAATAAAAAAAAATAAATAGTAAAATCTTAAAAAAAAAAAAAATCCCCACTCTTCAGCTTCCCCTTCAGCTCCAGGTCTCACCTTTTCATCCCCACACCCAGACTCTCTCAATAGCCCTGGTAAAATTCATGACACACCAAAGAGATAAAAGTGGAGAGAGGCAGCATTGCAGAGGAGGTGGGGAGGGGACAGGTGGATTTCTGATTTTCTCCTTTTCCTCCATTTCTTGAGAACACTCCAATGTCCCTACCTCTAGAAGCAGATAAATCCGCTGCTTCCCTAAACATCATGAACCCTCAGAGGAAGCTGAGCCTTAGCTCCTTTCTTCCACCAGAAGAGTCAGCCTCGAGGCTCAAGAGCCCAAGACGGGAGATAGGTGGGCTTTTCTCTAACTGGGACTTTTTCTTTTACCACACATTTTGAGTAACCTTCAAGCACATTCACATGCTGATGGTATTTTATCTTTGCACTGGACTAGAAATTCCAGGACTTATGTTTTCACTGGGACCAGCAGACGGTGAGCTTGGGAAAATGTGACCAGGACTCAAAAGCCAAACATGTCAGCCTCTCCTAAATATACTTTGTTTCCTTCACTTCTGGATTGACCAGGTTTCTACTGGCATTACAGAAAATTGCCCAGGGACCCAGATCCTGCAGGGGATGCTTTACAGGGAAGAGAAGGAATCTGGTACTCCATCTTCTCCTCACCCCTGCACCTAACAGTATAGGTTTGTCAACCTGTTGAAAACACTTTTTGCTACCACTTAACTCACACAACACTGTGGCAACCAACAAAACAAATCCCATTTTCCCTCTTACCTCCAATAATTAAGTCTAGGAGTCTAGCTGCCTGCTTAACAAAGAAGTACAGAAAGTCTTCAGATGCCCTGACTCACAAGATAACTGACTGCTGCTGAGATACACAGGGCTCCATAAGATAGCTTTGGCCACCTGCTGAGTTCTAGCTCAGACCCTGCACTGATTATCTCTGTTCCGTCCCCAAACCAGGCTAACTGGGATTCAAAACACCGGCTCGGGGCGCCTGGGTGGCTCTGTCGTTAAGCGTCTGCCTTCGGCTCAGGTCATGATCCCAGGGTCCTGGGATCAAGCCCCACATTGGGCTCCCTGCTCGGCGGGAAGCCTGCTTCTCCCTCTCCCACTCTGCCTGCTGGTGTTCCCTCTCTCGCTGTGTTTGTCTGTCAAATAAATAAATAAAATCTTTAAAAACAAAAACAAAAAAAAACAACAAAAAACAAACCACTGGCTCTGTGCCCTCTCCTATGAATCTCATAGACCTTTAGTGCATGTGGGCCTTTAAATAATAAAGCTTAACACTGTACTTAAGGGGCTGGTCTGCTTAAATCATAAATGTGCACACTAGTTGTTTGCCAGTAATTAAGATGCTACTTGTACACATTTAATCACCATTTCCACAAACGTTGTCTTAACTAAAAATTTCTATCAACAGGAAGTCCTAAAATTATAGTGTATGAGCCCCAAAGATTTGGAGAATATCACACACCCTTCTTAATCCAAAAACTTGGGTGCCTGAGAACGGGGTCTTAATCATGGCCAGGCTGCATGCACATTTAGGTCAGGCCCTGTCTGCGCATCTTTATATGCTCAGTGCTTAGCAGAGATCCAGACACACGGTCGGTCCCTGATAAGTATTTGTTGAATTTGAATAAATCCTATAAAAAGCTCACACGGAGACATCAGCTTGTCCCACCTCTTATCACTTCTGCTCCAAAAAGCTCCTTACTAGTAGACCTTAGTAGACCCAGGTCTAGCAGCAGGGGGGCATACAAGAGAGAAGGAATGGCACAAACTCCGAAAGAGGGTTGGATTCAGACCAGGCCTCAAAGCCTCAAGTGACTTCCCCTCCCCATGTTGATAATGGGATTCATACGGTGCAGAGTGGGAGAGTGAGCAGAGACAGTGGACTTCAGGGCCTTACAACCCAGTGAATTAACCCCTAAGAGAACTCTTCCTTCCCCAAGAGGGGAAAGAAAGGAGGAGAGGAGAGAGGCCTCCTGCAGCTGGTGGCTAAAACAGCCGCTCTCACCTCAGTCCATTCGGGGAAGGGGCTACAAAGCAGACAATCTTTATTCACAACTGGGGCAGCAGAGGGGAGGTACCCCCAGGTCAGTCCAGAAGCAGAGACGCTGGGGGGAGCAGGTGGAGCAGGGCAGGGACTCAGCACTCGTCCTCTCCCAGTAGGGCGTAAGGGTTTCGGGCAGCCAGGCCGGACCCTGGAGCTGAAGTTGGGGTGTCCTCATCCCCTTCCCCCTCCTCGTCCGCATCCCGGTCCTCCTCTCCCTCCTCCTCACAGGAGCTGCTCAGCTCTTCTTCTTCCTCCTCCTCCTCGTCACCTGCTGGCCCCACCCTGCCCTGCAAAACCACCAGCTCTGTGGTCTCCGGATGGGACTCCCAGGTGCCTGGGGAACGAAAACAATAAAGGAAAGTTTTAAGCAAAGAACTACAGCCAAAGAAAGGTGGGGAAGAGGCAAAGACTAAGAAGTGACAATTGGTCTTGCAGCTGCCAGCATCCGCCCGTTCATTCATTCAGACTCCCAGGTGCCGGGCACTGAACAGCAGCTCCGCCTACACGAGCTCTGCACCGCCGCCTGGCCAGGGGGCAACTCCCACCCTGCCTTTGCAGATCAGGAAACTGTCTCAAAGACGCTTAGGAACACAGGGCGGGCCGACAGGTACAGAACCCAGGCCTGACCCTTGTTCTGTGTGGCCACAAAGCCCACACCCTTCTGCCTACAGTACAGCACAAGAACACTGGCTGTCTGACCTTTCTGCTCACTGTAGCCCGGGGGATGAAAACACAGGCTGAGGCGCCCGTCCACTGCCAGCCGTAGGAGGCTATTGGCTGCTCTGTACACATCGTTCCGCGCTGCCTTAGCTGTCTTATAACCACGCTTCTCTGCCCAGGCTGGAGAGAGAGAAGAGAATAGTGCAGAGGGAAGCCATTAACTGGGCCCAGTCACCACCACCACCCCATTCCCATAACACAGCCCTTCCAGTTTTCTCCAGAACATCCCAGGCCACTGATCTTGCAGGCCCCACGACAGAAATCCAGGCATGAGTAGCCAGGTGCTTCATCAATGGCAGAAGCTCTGAGGAGAGGTGAGGAGATATGGCAGGGTTCAGGGTAAGGGGAGGAGAAACCAGGGACATGGAGCCCACCTTCACAGATGTCCCAGGCACACCAGGGGTGTTCCGCTGAGGGATCCTTGGCCTCTGGGTGGCGCAGGTGGAGCAGGACCTGCACAGGGATTCGAGTGGCCAGGTAGCCCACGGCAGTGTATGGCTCCTGGATTTGGGCAATGGGGTAGATCCCTGCCAGAACCTGAGGGGAAACAAAATGCTCGGTCTGTTCCTGACCTCCTGCCTCCTCTCCCTTCCTGCCCACCTCCCCCCCACCCCGCCTGCATACCTGTAACTGCCTGGGCAGAAGGGATGGGAATATGAGGCCAGGGCAGTCACAGAGCTTCACAGAGGGGGTGAGAAAGTAGGTCTGAAAATATCTGGTGTGGCCGGGAGTTCTGGAGACACTCACAACCTTCCTGCCCACCAGCCCGTTGATCAGAGAAGACTTGCCCACATTGGGGAAACCTAAGGAAGGCAAGAAAAACTAACATCGGACAGTTCCCTACTCTGCGACAGGCAGGATGCAGTGCTGTAGCCATAGATAAAAAGGGAAGTAAAGCACAGAAATTAAGGAAGCAATATAACCGTGCAAATTTCAAATCAGACTCTGGGCCACCAGGGCTGAATCCTGGCCTCTCCACTTATCAGTTTTGTAACCTCAAAGCAATTCATTTTCTGAGCCTCTGGTTCCTCATTTTACAAGTGCAGATACCTTCAAGCTCAAAGTGGTCAGGATTAAAGATGACTGTGTGGTTCACTGCCTGCAGTACACTAAATGCCCAAAACAAGTGAGACATGCAGCTCATAATCATCGAAACTTCTCCACGGAGAAGACTGAAAACTCTGAGGCTCACTGTCACTCTCTTCAGGAGCCCCTCCATCACTCTGGGTGACTTTGGTATCTGCACAGGTGGCCTGTTTAGCACCTTGGCCTCTCGGTGCCAGCATCTATCTGCCAAAAGTCATTTCCAACTACCCACTACCGTGGTCATACCCTGGATCTGGTCAATTCACACCTCCAAAATCTCAACTGCAAGCACCACTCTCTGCCCTGATATCCTATCGTTCCAGCTCACTTACTCTGTTCCTCAGTTCCAATAAATCTTCACTATTCCATACTGGACTCTTGTCCTCACTTCCCTTCTCACCCAACTGAGATACCACGACCCAGCTCTACAGCCAGCCCCTTTCACAGACCATGAACTCCCAAGTCGTGCGCCTCTCCTCCGCCTTACTTATTCCCATGGCTCCCATCTCCCAATGCTCTGACACTCTGGCTTGTCCCATAATCACCAAGCTCACTCCCACATCAAGATCTTTTCATTTACTGATCCCTTGGCCTGGAAGGCCCTTTTCCCCTATCTCCAAATGGCTACTTCCTCTCAACATCCCAGGTTTTCTCAGAGGGGGCTTTCCATGAGAATCCCCCTCTCTGCGTCACTCTCTGCTCCCTTTCGTTGCCGCTAAATAATATGATTTCAAATCATGAATCAATTCACTTCCAAGGCAATAAGCTCTGTGATAGTAGGGACTTTCCTGCCACTTTCATGACAGCATAATGTGCTCCTGGAACACCTCCTGGCACTTAGTAAATATTTGCCGAAAACTATTAGTAAATCTAAGCTCAGCACTGCCTGTGCCACAGAAAATGCTCTCCCTTACATAACTGTGAACACAGAGAAGTTACTGTAGATGCTTAAAGGAGTGGACACCCCACCTCCCACCCTTGCCAGGGAGAAGCAGGAGGAAAGGACTGGAAAGGGTGCCATCCGTCAGCAGTCAGGTAGGTTGTTCCCAGGACAAAAAGGAGACTAAGTCAGGAGCGTTTCCAAGGAGTCCAACTAACTACTCTACTCCCCTTAATTTGATTCCCCTATCACCTCAAGATGCCACAACTTTGCCCAAGTCGCTTCTTACCTCTGCCACCAACAAAGGAAAGAGGCCCTGGGCCCGAATCATACATTCCTTTCTTCCCCACCAAGAGCAGAGACAAGGCTCTTAATTCAGGGAAGATTCTCCTTGATGACAGACTTAAAGGGTAAGTCTCAGAAAGATACTAATGCTAACTAAGCTCCTGCTAGGACTTAGTGATTTCTCTACTACAAACTGACGAATACCATGGAACAGTTAAGATGGATGTCATTTAGAACAACGCCTGGTACCTGGTAAGCACCATGTAAATATTAAATTGTAACAATTGTGATCATTACTATTAACACTATTTGTCAGTCATCATTAGGCTATCCCTATGCTAGTCTCTTCATTCCTCACATCCGTTCTTCTAATTGTGTGTCAGCATCTTCATTCTAAAAATCAAAATAACTAAGACTCAGAGTGGGTAAATAACAGTAAGAGCTAAGAAAAGCCTGAATTTAACTCAAGGGTGCCAGGATCTTTCCACTATTGCCGACACCTTCCTTTTCTGAAACTCTGTACTTCAGAGGAGGCCGCCATGCATGGGCCACCACTTCCTTACCCACACAGCCAATGGTCACCACCCCATCTTTGTAGCGTTCCCGGGTCGGGCCGGTGGGCTCCATCGCTGAGTCAGTCTGCTGCTCCACCAGGACGGCAGGTCCATCCTCTTCTTCATCCTCCTCCCCAGAGCCGTTTCCCCACGTGGCCCCTGCCACATCTCGGGCAATCTTCTCCCGCCAGCTGCTCAAGTCCACTGTCAGGGAAGGAGAAGCTGAGGAAGGTTCTCCCCAGGGCCACCACAGATGATTGCACAGACTACGCACGGCACAGCTGACCTAACTGGCACCCTCTGGAGTTGGAGAGTGCCAACCTACATGACAGATCGTCCCTAGCCTTCACTTGACCCCACCTAGAAATCATGTCAGTTTTTGAGTTTCAGAAAAATACTGGGAAGACTGAAGACAACAGACCACTGGGGCTCCTGCCTACCTGCTGCCTTTGTTGCCGCCAAGTCAGTTTGCTCCCTCTTCTATCCCTCCCCCTGGCTGCTCACCTACCTCCGTAATAGAAAGGACTAACTTCAGGGAAGGTAAGCAAAATGACTCCAGGCCCTGGGTCGCCCCCATATCCTTCCACAGCTCCCCTCTTAAGAGTGTATACCTTTCCCTGCAGTGATGGCTTCACAGGCTCTCAGCAACTGCTCCGGCCCCAGGGCCCGAGTCCATCCTCTCCCCCGCCTCCGACTCTTCTTCAACACTGGGATCAGAGGGCACAAGTGTTAGTGCATGGGCTTATGCATCCCACCTCACCCACCACCCTTAGGCCCAAGATCAGGACTCCTTTGTCAACAAGGCTCTCTGTTCTCCCTGTTGTCCCCTGCCACCCCACCTCTCCCATGCTGCCTTCCTCATTGCCCACTCACCGCTACTAGGATCCTGTGGGGTGCGGGGGTCCCGAGGGAAAGAGGTAAAAAGGACTATGTGGAGCTGGGGATAGTGTTGGTGAAAATAATGCTTCCAGGCAACCACAAGAGCCGGTGGGGCTAGATCCACCTTGTTCAGGACCAAGATCAAGGCCAATCCAAGTTCTCCAGTCACATACTCGTAAAGTGCTGGTGGGAAATTCACAACCTGGGATAGGGTTGGTGAGAGGAGAGAGCAATGAGAGGTCAACCCAGAGTTCTCTGCCTCCAGCTCCCCACTCACCAGGCACCACTCAGAGACAAGACTGGTGGTTAGCAGATTCTGGGGCAAAAGGGTAAATCAGCAAAACCGAACTAGAAAAATAAAGCAGCAGTAAGCAATACCTGTACATTTGTCTTGGGGGGACTTCTTACAGGTCCTGATTAGGGATAGAAATGAGCCAAAAACAAGACAAGAAAACAGTGATACCTAGTATACTAGTGTAAAGGTTGGGGTCAGGATAAAACTTAATACCTGTTTTTGTGTGCACACAACTATCTACACGTATATACGTGCATGTACGCACATGTACGTGTCTGCAGGTTTGTGATGAGCATGTGTGGCTGTGTGAGTGCATATGAGCACACACATCCGTCTGTGTGTGTAGAAGTGTATGTATACGTGCCGTTAAGGACTTCCAACCTAAATGTCCCCACAGACCTCCCTTTCTCCCACTAGAGGACAGCAATGGAGTGGTAGAGCCAGGTTAACACAAGGGTTGTCCAGCAGCCAAGTTTAGAGCCTTAACCACTATCCTAGCCTTCCACATAAGGCTGATGTGGTGGGGCGGGGGAAGCCCTCAGTTGCCTTCACAGAATCCCCTGAAGCACCACACTAGAACTTTCTACTGGCCTAGTTATGGTGGAATGAAAACGGGATACACAGTTTTTCACCAAAGGAAGTAAAGAAGAGCGTCTGTTAACCAGAGCAGGAGTGACAAGCTGCGACACTGATGAATAAAGTATTGAGTTCCTGACTGCAGACATCACTACGAGGTAGAGAAGACTAGAAAAGAAAGATACCTCTCCATCTCCCAACTCCTGCCTCTGCCCTTTACCCCACAAGAATCCTCCTCCCCCATCCCCCTTGTCACCCTCACCCCCAGTACTCACTGGATGTCGGGTATCAGTGATAAGCAAGACAATGTCAGACATCTCCAACACACGCCACAGCTGCCGCCATGTCTGAAAAGGCAAGATCAGTGGAAGAGTACCTAAGGCCAGAATTCCTCTCCTGACTGACCCCAGACCAATTTGACCAAGGGTCACTATGCCAGACTCCTGTCCCTACTCCATTCTCACCTCCAGATTATGCTCAAAGTAGCTGAGTTTCTCAGAGGTGTAAGACCCATGAATCTTCCCAAGATACTCCTGGAAGCTCCGTTCCTCCTGGCTCATTAGCTGCTCTTTGGACATCTCATAGCTCCAAGGAGGACGTCGGGGAAAGTCCAGGACTGGGAAGTTAAGAAAAAGACCAAGTAAGTCTGAGAATAGTTTCAGGGCTCAAGAGTGGATCCCAGACCTCTCACCCCTCACAGTCAGCTCTTCCTCTTCCAACCTCCTTCCCCCAGCCCATTGCCTCTCCCAAACATCCAGCTGTTGAGCTCTCACCTGAGCCAGGCTGATAGACCTCCCGGATGTCCAGCTCCAGCAGCTCAGCACTGACCGGCTGTAGCACTTGCTCGCGGGCTGCCCTCTTTCTCCTTTCCACCTCCTCCCGGCTATCTCGCTCAAAATGCAGCCGGTATCTAATGGGACAGGGACCACGGCATCTCTTGCAATCCCGTGGCCACAAACTCCCCTCCTGGGCAGACAACCTCGTAGAGCTTTCTCTCCAGAGTTGTTCAAGTCTCCTCTCAGTCGACTCTCCCTCAAGTACCTCTCCCCCAACATTCGGCCTTCCCCTAAACCTCGCCCTTTTAAAAGCCAGGAACTCTCTCCAGCCCCTCCGGAAGGAAGGATTGTGGCCCGCTCCGGTGAGCCAGCTGCCTGCGGAGACTCGGCATACCAGTCCCACCTCCTCCACCAGCAGCAGCCAGCTTTTCCCCCCAACACTCTCGCTTCCGGGTAGGCGGGGATGCCCCAGCCAGCGCCCCCTGCCTGCTCTCACCGATTTGGGTCATAGCTTCGAGGACCCAGCCCCTGGGAAGGCTGCTGGTTGAGCCTGCGGATATGATGGGTCACAGATTCCCCGTCCGAGGTGTCGGTCTGCTCCTCCCGCCGCTCCCTGCTCCCGCTGCGGCTGTTGGAACTGGATCGCAGCCCATCTTGGAGCCCTGCGGGGAGGAGGCGGTGACGCCACTACGGGACGGCTCTAAGGGGCCGTAAGACCCCTTCCCCGGTCTGTGTGACTTCCCCTCACACCACCCCACTTCTTTTGAGGCCCGATCCTTCCACCATCCTGCCCAAGACCCTACCGGATGTGCGTGGGGGGGAGTCATTCCTCCTCCAGGGACCTGCGGGGATGGCGCCCCGTTCGAGCTGGAGGGATTCCCCTCCCCCAATTCTCCATCCTTTCCCACCCCTTCCAGGGAGACTGGGGTGAGAGAGAATCGCGATCTTCGGCGCGCTGCCAACACCCACTCCCACGCCCCGCGGGGATGCGGCGGGCACACCCCTCCTTCCAGAGGTGCGGGAGCCCGAGCCCCGCCCCCTCCCCTCACTACCGCACTGACCTCGCTTCCGCTCCCGCTTGTCCTGCAACTGCTTCTTCTTTTGCTTCACGCTGAAGGGCTTCTTTCTCGGCATGGCCTGGACCAGTCACCTGGCCCACCCTCCGCCGAGCTCCCGCCGCCTCAACTGACTCCCCCCCACCCCCCCGGGCAACCCCCGCCGCCAGGGCCTGGGACCCTAGAGGGGGCGGGGCTATGAGGTGACGTCAGCGGGCGGGCCTGGCCGATTTGCCCCCCGTTGCCTGGGTGAAGGCGAAGGAAATACGGCCACTTCCTTATGCGAGCGAGGCCAGACGAGGATGCGGGGTGGGCTACCCGCACGTGAGAGTCAGTGGCACCGAGAGGGCGCAGCGGCGGCGAGGAAGGAGGCGCGCGTGGGAGGATCAAGCTAACTTCGTCACGGACGCTACCAACTCGCGTTCGGAGGAGGGGGGACGTGTGTCACCGCTACCTTGCGCGCTGGGAGGGAAGCTACCACTCACCTGGAGGGGGCGGTGGAGCGGAGGGCGGGTCCTACCACCTGGGAGAAAGAGGAGCGTGGATGCGCTGAACCTACTCTACCCACCCCTACCCCGGGCTTGACCTTAATGGAAAGACGGGACTGCGCGTCCCGGGAATGAAGTCCAGTTGCTCGTCTACGCTGGGGGCGGGGTCAGACGTCTTGGGGGGCGGGTAGCGGTCTGAAGAGTCCTGGGACCCAAATTCCTTGTGGGAGCGATAAAGAGCAGGTTTACAGATCATAGGGGCACGCGCAGGCGAGGAAGGAAACCCAGGTGGGACAAGGATTTTTGGAGAGAGGTCAGAGGGCATGAAGTTGTGCCTGCAGCCGTTACCATAGTAACCGGGAACCGGATGTGGCGATCTTAAGGGGCGACAACTCTCTCAGGTCCTCTGGCCCGAGAGCCTATCGACTCTATGGCACACAATGAGGAGCCGGTTGTGGGATTTTTTTCAGCGAGGGGCGAAGAGAGGAATTTTTCAAGGCATTTATAGGAACGCAACAAAAAGAAGGCTTGAGACTGCCTCTATGCCTGGCAGAGACCGAGGGAGACGTTTTATGAGAGAATGAGCCGCACAAAAGCGCCTCGGAGCCTTCCGGAAGTGAAATGGCGGGAGCCTCAGCCTCTCCATCCACCTCCCGGAAGCGGAAATAGAATCCCAGCGTGCCCCTTCCTCACTGCCCTCCAAATCCCGCTGCAGCCATTGCCGCAACCACGATGCCGAAACGAAAGAAGCAGAATCAGCAGCAGCCGCCGCCACCGCAGCAGCCCCCGCTGCCAGAGCGGGAGGAGATTGGAGACGAGGAGGATGGGAGTCCCATCGGTGAGGAGCCCGGGAGGGGTGTGCACATGCCTGTCAGCTGGTCGAGGCGAGGGGTTAAGGTCTGGAAAAGGTGCGGGGGAGGGGGCTCTAACGGAAGGAGGAAGGGCGCAAGCGCTGGGGCGGGGATAGGAGGCTGTCCGGTGTGGAACCCTGAGCGAGTTCTCTTCCTTGACCCCTCAACTTCGGTCCGGCCTCTAACCTTTCTGAAGAAGGCAGGGGAGGAGAGGATAAAAAGCTCGTGTGCGCAGTCGCAGAACGGCAAGGGAGAGGGGGCCCTAGAGAGGTTGCAGATTGCGATGACTAGGATAACACTTTGTTACCAGACTTGCACAGGGAAGGTAGAAGTGCTGCCTTCTCTAAACTACTCTGGGGCGGGGGGGATCGTTCTGATTGGCCAACAGTTAAAGAGAGGGATTGGATTACTTCTGGAATCACCTGGGATGTTTTGGGTAGCAACTATGTAAGGGAAAGAGAAAGATACCCTTCCCGCATTATCTTTTTTTTTTTTTCCCCCAAACGAATCGCTTTTTTGAAGAAAGAGCAGGGAGATTTGCCTGAGAACTTGTTAACACTGCTGAGAATGTATCAGGCTTTACTGATTGAATTAAGAAATGAGTAGTAGAAAAACATAGGATCATCGGTACGTTAGTCCATTCTGATGACTATACTTTCATATCTACTCTTAGGACCACCCAGCCTTCTGGGCCCTCCCCCCATGGCCAATGGAAAGCCTGGTGACCCCAAGTCAGGTGAGGATGAGGGGGCTCTGATTCTTTGATTAGGTCCTGGAGAAGGGAGCAACGGAATGGCTAAAACCCAGGAGGACTTAAAACCAAAAGATCAGGGATTCTGTACAGAAATGAATGGAGAGATGTTGTATATTCACAGATTGGAAAGCTCAATGTTGTAAAAATGTCACTTATTCCCAAATTGATCTATAGATTCAATGCATTTCCAGTTACAGTCCCTATAATGGAAATAAGCATTCTATGTTATTACACGGAAATGCAAAGGATCAGGCTGAGACATTGCAAATACAATCTTGAAGTAGGAGGACTTACCCTGAATATCACCATTTAGAACTATAATAGTTATGGTGTGGTATTGGCACAAGAACAGACCTAAAAGTCAATAGCCCGGTACAAAAAGTCCAGTAACAGGCCTGCACATACGTAGACACCTCATTTATGATGAAGATGGAACTGAAATAGTGGTCATTTCAGTAAATGATGCTGGATTAATTGGATATTCATGGGGGGGGATGAATTCTGACCTCCTATTCATATTGTATGTAAACATCAACTCAGTGAACTGTAGATCTAAGTGTTAAAGGTAAAGGAAAATATTTTCATGGTCTTGGAGGAGATAGGAGTTCCTAAACAGACAAGAAACATTATAAAGATTGATAAACTGAACTACATTAAACTTTTATTAATCAAATGACACCATTAAGAAATTAATTGGAAGTCATAGAGTAGAAAATAGTTGAAATAAATAGAACCAATAAACAGCTCGTATCTAGGATATACACAGGACTCTTTTAGACAACCTGTTAGAAAAATGGGCAAAGTATCAGAACTCTCTCAAAAACTGAGCTCTAAATGATCAAGAACATGTGAACAAAACTCAGTATCTTTAGTTGTTAAATAATTGCAAGATGAAAACACAACACTTAAGACCCTTGTGCATGTTGGTGAGATTGTAAAATGGAGCGATTCTATAGAAAACACTACGGAGTTTCCTCAAAAAAAATTAGAAATAGAACTACCACGTGATCCAGCATTCCCACTTCTGGGTATATATCCAAAAGAATGGAAAGCAGGATCTTGAAGAGATATTTGCACACTCGTGTTCATAACAGCACTATTTACAATAGCTAAGAGCTGGAATCAACCCAGATGTTCATTGACAGATGAATAAACAAAATATATATTCATACAACGGAGTATTATACAACCCCCAAAAGGAACGGAATCTTGTCACATGCTACAGCATGGGCGAACCTTCAAGCCATCTTGCTAAATGAAACAAGCCAATCAAAAAAAGGCAAATGTATAATTCCACTTAGGAGGTACTTAAAGTAGTCAAATTCATAGAAGCAAAGTAGAATGGTGGTTACTAGGAGCTGGGTGGAGGGGGAAAAGGGGAGTTGTTTAGTAGCTATAGAGTTGCAGTTTTGCAAGATGGAAAAGTTCTAAAGATCTGTTACACAACAATGAGAATTTACTTCACACTACTAAAACATGCATTTAAAAATAGTTAAGATGGCAAATCTTTGGCACCTGGCTGGCTCAGTCGGTAGAGCATGCCACTCTTGATCTCAGGGTTGTGAGGTCGAGCCCCACGTTGGGCGTAAAGTTTGCTTTAAAAAAAAAACAAAACAGATTTTACGTTATATTACATGTACAAATTTAACGTTACATGTTCCCCAATTTAAAAAAAAAAAAAACCTCTCCAGAATGGCAAAAATGAAAAAAATTGACAATACTAAGTGTTGTCAAAGCTATGGAACAGTTGCCGGTGGGAGTGTAAATTGGTACAGCCACTTTAAAAAAGTTTGACTTCATTAAACTTTAGCATACATATACCCTAGGACCCAACAATACCTCTACTACGTTTATACTCAACAGAAATGCATACATATGTGTAACAAAGACATGTATAAAAATGTTCATAGCAGCATTTTTCGTTATAGCCCCAAACTGGAATCCACCCACATGTCCACCATCAGTAGAATGGATAAATAAGTTGTTGTGTGTGCATGCAATGGGATACTACACTGCAATGAAAATGAACGAACTCCTGCTACAGGCAACCTGGATGAATCTCACAAACACGATGTTGAGCGAAAGGAGCCAGACAGAAAAGAATGCAGACTGTATGATTCCATTTATGCGAAGTTCAAAAACAGGCAAAAACTAACCTATGGTGCTAGAAGTCAGGATAGTGGTTACCTTTGGGGAGGAGGGTGGAATAGTGGGGTAGGAGGGGCACAAAGAGGGGGGAGGAATTGGCGAGTGCTAAGAAGGCTCTATCCTTTCACCTGGGTGGTAAAAACACAGGTGTGTTTACTTTGACGGTAATTGAGTTGTACACTTAAAACTGGTGTATTTTTCTGTATGTATATTGTACTTCAATAAAAAGTAAAAAAACAAAAACACAGGGCTTCCTTATCCGGATTAAACTGGCCACTGATCACCTTTCCATGTCTGTCTGTCTCTCTCCTTCTCTCCAGCTCTTCACAGAGGTCCTCCAGGATCAAGGGGACCAATGATTCCACCACTGCTGAGTCTCCCACCTCCTCCCCGGGGCAGAGGCCCAATTCGGGGAGGTCTAGGCCCCAGGTGTGGCCCATATGGTCGTGGTTGGTGGGGGGCCAATACTGAACCTCCTTTTCCTGGACCAGGCCATGGGGGTCCTTCCAGGGGAGGCTTTCACAAAGAGCAGAGAAATCCTCGAAGGCTCAAAAGTTGGTCTCTTATCAAAAATACCTGCCCGCCCAAGGATGGCCCCCAAGTTGTGGAAGGTGAGGTCCATTTTTTAATGCCTATACACATTTAATACCCATCACTCCCAGAATGCCTGTGAGTCTACCATTCTAAAATGTCTGGAAATGGTAGGGAGTAGAAAATCTGACTGCCCTCTCTATCTCTGCTTTTTGTTACGTGTTTCCTTTCTTATATTTTAAATATACCAATTTTCACTTGTTTACAGACAAATCCAACCGCCCTGTCTGCCGACACTTTGCCAAAAAGGGCCACTGTCGATATGAGGACCTCTGTGCCTTCTACCACCCAGGCGTCAATGGACCGCCTCTGTGAGACTGTGCCTTCCCATCGAGGCTGGAAGGAGCCCTCTGACCTAGCGGCCATATGTTTCCCTGTGGCCCTGTGATGGCTACTGTGAGGCTGTTCCACCCACCACCCTCAGTCAGTGACACCCACCCCCATCCGCCACCTCCCCAATTTGGGGTCCAGAGCTGTGTTTCATCATTGATACCCAGTGTGTGGGCTTTCTTCTGATCCAGCCTCCAGAGACTCGCCTTCAGGACCCCATCTTTGCTCCCTTCAACTGCCTCCTGGATCCTCTTCCCCCTCGCCAACTGACTGCTGAACAGGAAACCTCTTTGGTGCTGTTTCTTGTGCATCTGTCCACCCAGCCCCCAGTACTGCCCTCGATTCCTGAGAGCCCTGGAGCAGTTTCCTACCATTCCCTTCTTCTAGCTGCTTGTTTTAAGTCCTTTTTATGTGACAGCCCCTACCCCCAAAGTTGCCAGTTGCTCTGTGAAACTCACCAGGTTGACCTGGGGTCAAGTATGGATGACTGGTGCAGAGTTACTCCCTGAAAGGCCACTCTCCCTGCTTTTGGATTTTGTAGTTTCTACGTCAGTAGCATGATCCCCACCGCTCTGGTCTGTGATCACTGTGCTTTGTGAAACTGTGTATCCCCTCGTACGTAGCCTTTCTCAGTGTCCGTGGCATCTTTGTGACTTCCCAACACTAGAGTAAGTTTTTCTGCCAAAATGAGTGAGGCTCTTGGTGCCCTCTAGACTTTCCACACCTCCCAACATGGGAGAAATGTGAAACTTTCCACAAGACTGCCTCCCTGGTCTCCCCATTCTCCTGGTGTCAGTTTTTCTGGGTTTGACACAAGCCCATGAGATGTCCTCTGAAGCCTCTGACGGGCTACCCTATTTGCTCTCCAGCCCACTTTAGTTAGAGTACGTCATTGTGAGGCGACCAGCCCTTTCGTCTGAATTCTGTGAATCTCCACCCGGCCTACCTTTGGGTGGAACCTGGACAGTACTGTCGCCCTCATCTAAGCTTCTTCCCTACATCCCTGGCACTGGTTGTTTTCTGTGAAAACGGCAGTGAACAGGTTCGGTTTTGAACTGGCCCTGAGGAAATGGGTCAGGAGTTGTGTGGGCAAGATGGAAGGATGAGAGCCGTTGGAGAACTGAGAATGAATTTTTTTTTTCTTTTTAACATTTTTTTATATTAGTAATAAATGCAGTGGAAACAAGCATTTTCTTCAATCCCTGTGTTCCAGTCATCTCTGGAGGTGCAGATAAGGCTGTTCTTCTTGTAGTCACTTTATTCTTCCATTTGTTCATACACAGTGGTGATGGAGAAGGGAAAAGCTTGAGTTTCTTTCAGTCCGAAGGAACAAGCGAGGTCCCATTAACCTATAAGCATAAAACACACCAGGCTGCATGACGTTCAAGGGTAAGGTTTTAGAGGAGAAAGGAAAGGCCAACTATCCATGGAGTAATTTTTTAATATTCTACCCATCTTTGTAGGTTTGATGTTTTTAGAGTTGTAATGGCTAAAACGGCCTTTCAACAAATATTTGTAGATTTGACTGCGGGCCTGACAATATATTAGACACTAGAAATAACAGAACTAAAACCAATGAATTTAAATCTACAGGGGAGATATGTTTATCAAAAAAATCACGAATATGTGTAAGGTCACACCTGTCAAAAGTGAGACAATGAAAAGGGAGTCTGTAATAAAGGGAGACTAGGAAGGTGACATCTGAGACAAGCTCTGACAGAGAAGCAGGAGGCCTGAGGTGGAAGAGCAAAGTCCAAGCAAAGGTGTTTGCTAAGAGATGGGAAGAATAGGAGACAAGGCAGAAGGAAGAAGAGCGAAACCACTCAGGGCCTTGCAGAACATAAAGATTTGGGTCTTTTTCTTAATACCAAAGCCTTTGAAGGATCTTAGGCAGGTTGATACGGATTAGATTTGTTTTCAACAAGATTGACTCTGTATGGAGCTGACCAGGTTTGGAAGTGCCTTCAAAGGTAACTTAAGTAGTCCAGGTGGGTTATGATGGTATAGACTGGGTAGTGGAACAGGAGAAAAGTAGGTATTTGAAAAGAGATCAAAATGAAAGTATTTTAGGTTTATCAGGGTAGTTCTGGCTTACATAACTACCATTTAAAAAGAAAGGGAGAAAACAGAATGCTAGGAATTTGTTTGGAATTACTGAGTTTGAGCTGCCTTTTAAGATCTCTGGTAGGAGAGAGAAAATAGGTGGGTATACAGGCTTGGTATTCATATTAAAACTAGGGACAGAAATGTCTAATGCATATCTGAGTGTTTTACAATATAGGTGGTAAACCATGAGCATGGAAACACTAAATATTAAGTACCTACTATGACCCAGTTTATCAGCTTTTAAGTTCAGTTGTAACAGAAACCAAAGGTAGTCTTAAAGCAAAATATAAGTTTATTTTGTACAGTTCAAGAGGTAGACAGCCCAAGGTATCAGGCCACCACCTCAGGTATTCAGAACCCCTCCCCCCAGGTTTCAGCTCCACAATTACTGGGGTCAGATCCTCCTATTCATGGTTTGGGAAGTAAAGATAGCTTATCCATGTTCCAATTCTCAATATGGACCAGGAAGGGCAGAGGACACCAGCTGTCTTGGAGGAGATTTCCTCAAAGCTAATACAGCTCTTCAACTTTATGCCACTGACCGTAATAACTAGTCTTTGTAGCTGCCACTGAAGCTTGGATAAGTGATCTTTATTAAAGCAGCTATGTGCTAAGCAAAATACTGGACTTTCAGGATGAACATCCTTTATCAGCCCCTCTGCTAAAATTTCAGGATGCAGTAGAGAATAAGACTAAAAGTGTCAATGCCCTCCAGCCAAAGACCACCAGGAACACACCCATAGTCAAGCAACTGGGTATACTAATTCTGCGAAGGTTATCTCACTAGAAGAAGTTAGGAATGACAGGACTAGGGTTTGTGCTAGGTGATTTGGGGGGAAGGTTCAGGGAAGCGAAATTGTTCTGGGTTGGGTGCTATCAGAAAGTGAGGGCAATTACAATTGCACATCTTAATCTCATATAGAAGGAGAGAGGAATGAAACATGGCTAAAAGTGTAGCTGGTCAAAAAAAGCCACCATTTTAGTGGAGAGGGGGCTGTTTAATATTTATGATGTTTGCAGAGTGACCTTATCTTTGTGCTTAGAGAAGATTATGAACTTTGTCTTCATGACAGTCACAGTAGCCTTGTCTGACATTGGTGTTCTGTGAGATTATGTTCAACCTGAGCACCATGGCCAAGCTGTTAGAATCAGGCCAATTCCCAGTTGTCAGGGGCTGTTTTTCTCAAAAGTGAACACATGAATAATTACAGGTTGTGATTAATGATATTAAGGAAATAAATGAGGTACTGTATAGAGAATAATGGTTGGGGGCTACTTAAGATGTGGTGGTTGGGTAGAACTCTCTGAGGAATCCGTTGTTAAAGTCACCTGAGAGGAGAATGTCAAGTGGGAAGAGAGGGCCCAGAACAGCCTGGAGGATGGCTGACATTTGGTGGCCAAGCAAGAACGAGGGTGAAACAAGGAGAGGGGGGAGGGTTGGCCAGAGGGGGTTGGGGAGATATCTCAAGAGTGTCGTGTCTTCTCTTTGCTTAATAAATATATTTTTTGAATAAATGAAGTAGACATGGCTTGCTGATGAGGGGGAATGAAGAAAGAGAATGACCTTTCAGTTTGGGCCCAAGTAACTAAATGAAAGGTGGTATGATTTTTTGATGGGAAACCTGGAAGAGACACAGGGTTAAGGAGTAAAAACAAGAGCTCGGTTTTATACATATTAATTTGAGATATTTATTAGAGATCTCAGGACGTCCAATAAGAAGTTGGATTTGTGAGCCTGGAGCTTACGGCAGAAGTTGGGGTCAAGAAGTGAAATTTGGGGGGCGCCTGGGTGGCTCAGTTGTTAAGTGTCTGCCTTCGGCTCGCGTCATGGTCCTGGGGTCCTGGGATCAAGCCCCACATCAGGCTCTCTGCTTGGCAGGAAGCCTGCTTCTCCCTCTCCCACTCCTCCTGCTTGTGTTTTCTCTCTGTGTCTCTCTCTGTCAAATAAATAGATAAAATCTTTAAAAAGAGAGAGAAATTTGGGGGTCTTCATCAGTTATGGATGGTATTTAAAGTCATGAGACAGGGCGCCTGGGTGGCTCAGTCGTTAAGCGTCTGCCTTCGGCTCAGGTCATGATCCTGGGGTCCTGGGATCAAGCCCCGCATCGGGCTCCCTGCTCCGCGGGAAGCCAGCTTCTCCCTCTCCCACTCCCCCTGCTGGTGTTCCCTCTCTCGCTGTCTCTCTGTCAAATAAATAAAATCTTAAAAAAAAAAAAAAAAGTCATGAGACATGAGTGCTAAGTCTAGAATAGAGAATGTCAAAGAATGTGCCTCAAAACATTTAGACTTGAGGAGAAGCCAGGAAAGGAGGGAAAGGGAGCAGCCACTGAAATGGAAGGGAAACCTACAGAGAGCAGGGTCCCTGAAAAAAAAAAAAAAAAAAAAAAAACAAGGAAGTGGGAGTGGTCATGTATGTGTGTCAAATGCTGCTGGGAGAGTAAGATAAGGACAGAGAATTGGCCCCCTATCTGTTGATCTTGGCAAGAATGGACTCATAATGGTATAGAGACAAGAGCATGGTTTTAATGGTTTAAGGGGAGAACGGGAGCTGAAAGAGCTATGGGAGCGTCTTGCTCCCACGTCTATTAAGTGGTACAGTTAGAAGCAAACCCAAATCTTGACTGTGGTGGTGGTTTAATGGTTATATATATGTCAAAACTTTGATCCAAGTGTACATTTTGCAGTTTATTCCCTGACAATTTACTGTATGTGCAGTTTATTGTGTATCAATTATACCTCAGAAAAACTGTTAGCCCCACCACCAACCCCCAAAATGAACCCAAGCTTCACCACTCTGTTAGGGGACAGTTCATCGTTTACGACTCTACACTTTATGGCCTTGCAACATATCTCAACACCAGGCCTCTTCCTAAGCAGATGGACTGCGTCTTTCTGCTCCTACTACTTAAAAAACAAAAAGGAAAAATGGATGCCTCTGCCCCTCCGCACTAGTCCGAAATTACTATGTTCAGTACTTAGTCATGCAGCGTCGTGGAGTCACCGGCTCAGGATTCCCCGACAGCCGTTAAGCGCTTTGTTGACGCTGTGGGACTAGGCGGACACCGGCTCCGCCCCGTCGCCGCAGGCACGCCCCCGAGATGACGGCGCGGCGCGCACGTGCACTGCCGAAGTACAGGGCCGGCAGTGGAGAGCCCGCCCCCTTCGGGACCCCACGCTGCCGGAAGCGGAAATAGCGCCCGGCGTCTCCAGAGTAGCTGTAACTGCCACCGCGATGCCGAAGGGACCCAAGCAGCAGGCGCCGGAACCCGAATGGATCGGGGATGGGGAGAGTACGAGCCCCACAGGTGAGGCTGATAGGCAGAGAACCAACGAGGGAGAAAAGGGGAGAAGAGAGTACGCGTGTTTTAGGAAGGGGTTACGGGGTGTGTGACAGACCGGGCCGTGAGGAGGGCCACTGCGCATGCGTATAATGGGGCCGGAAAGCGTTTACCCAGGCCGGGGGGAGTTGGGTGGGAGCGAAAGAAAAAGTGCCGGGCTGTCGCGAACGAGTTGCAGTGGGACTGGGCAAGAGACGAGGAAAAGCATATGGTGCCTTGGGAGAGATGGGGAGAAATGAGAAAGTCCTCCTTCTCTTTTGGACATCTTCCCCACCATACTGTATTCCACATTCCACAGGAATCTGTAAGCGGTGCCTCGATACCCCTCCCAGTGCGCGCTCATGCACGCACGCACACATACCGCGCCACCCACCTATACCCGCTCCGGAGCGAGAGGATGACTTCCTCTTGAGCTCTTGCATAATACACATCAGGCTCATCTGGAGCAAGAGTGTGGTATAGCTAGCTACTGGGTGTTGGAATGAGAGTTAAGGTTTACTTAAAAGTAGTGAATGTTTGTTGAGCAGCTGCTTTTAATCACGATATATATTGTGCTTGGGGGGCGGGGAGAAAAAAATAGGAAGACATGCTCCCAAATTTGAAGGCACTCCAAGGGGAGAGAAAATGGATACAAATAATTACTAGGTACACAGTGACTAATTTTTCAAGCATTCATTGGGTGCCTCTTGTATACCTGGTACTGTACAGAGAACTGGGAAAGTAGAGATAAAAAATAAGACTTGCCCCAAAGGGGCACCCAGTTTAATGGAGGGGACAGCATTAATCAGAAAGTAGTTGACAGAGTGATGAACGTGCTTGAGAATGCTGTGAGACTAGAGCAGAGAGGAGAAGCATCTATTCAGACAGATAGGGTAGGAATGTCCACAAAGCCTCTCAGGAATATGTGGTAGCTGAGTTGATTCTGGAAGGATCAGTGTGTGTTAGCCAGGGGAGGAGCATTCCAAGCAGAGAAAGAAGTCTGTGCAAAGGTAAAGACAGGTGAGCCTGGCTGGTTCCCAGTATTGGGTGACTAACGTGATGGGGTTGGAAAGATATGCGGGAGACAAATAATGGAAGACTTCATACACTATTCCAAAGACTTTAATCCTAAAGACATCTGATCTGATCAGCTCATCCTGACAACACTGAGCAGTGGAGAATGGCTTGAATTGGTCAAGATTGGAGGCAGGATGACCATAGAATAGGCTCTGGCGATGATTTAGGTGAGAAGTAGTAAGAGAGTAAGCCAAGGCAGTGAAGACTAAAGAGTTACTGAGGAAAGGGCGCCTGGGTGGCTCAGTTGGTTAAGCGACTGCCTTCAGCTCAGGTCATGATCCTGGAGTCCCGGGATCGAGTCCCACATCGGGCTCCCTGCTCAGCAGGGAGTCTGCTTCTCCCTCTGACCCTCTTCCCTCTCGTGCTTTCTATCTCTCATTCTGTCTCTCAAGTAAATAAATAAAAATCTAAAAAAAAAAAGTTACTGAGGAAATAATATTGAGCAGGTCTGAGAACTGAATGAAGGAAGAAGAAGAATGACACTCAAGTAACTCAGTGGGTAGTAGACTATTGCTTGAAATCAGGAATGGGCTGTAGGATTGGGAGTGGGAAGAGGTAAGATCAACTTTTGAATGCCAAGTTGGGGATTTCTGGGAAACTTCTAAAAGCAGATGGCAAGAAGAGAGATCTTAGGCTGGAAGTAAAGATACAGGTGTGTTGTTGAAACGTTGGATGCAGAGAAGTCTGCTAGGGAGAGTATGCAGATTGAAGCCAAAAGAGGACAGAAGACAGGAACCTGAAAGAACCTCAACCTTTCATTACTTCTTCTGCACATCTTTTCAACTCATGATGTGGGGATCAAATTTTGAAATATGTTCTGGATGGAAGACACAGATTAAGCAAAGACAGACTACGTATGCCTGGGAAGGAGAGGTTAATGTCCAGAACATAGGTGTGGGTAGGGAAACATAGCAGAAAAGATAGAATAGGACCCTTTTAGTTTGCAAAGCTTTAAATTACAGGGATTGTCCTTCGATGACTCCAGTTTTAGGTAGAGTAGATGTTCACTAAAATGGTGAGGAATCCTGAATAGTGGATTAGTATGGACTATATGGACTATATGGAATTTTAGCCTAAAAATACTTAATGTGGGGGACGCCTGGCAGTCTCAGTTGGCAGAAAATGTGACTCTTGATCTCGGGATCAGGAGTTCAAGCCCTACATTGGGCATGGAGTCTACCTTAAAAAAGAAAAAAAAGAGAGCTGGGGCACCTGGGTGGCTCAGTTGTTAAGCATCTGCCTTCGGCTCAGGTCATGGTCCCAGGGTCCTGGGATTGAGCCCCGCGTCGGGCTTCCTGCTCCGCAGGAAGCCTGCTTCTCCCTCTCCCACTCCCCCTGCTTGTGTTCCGTCTCTCGCTGTGTCTCTCTGTCAAATAAAAAAATAAAATCTTTAAAAAGAAAAATACTTAATGTGGTTGGTAGCAGAAAGCCTTCCTTCCTTCCTTCCTTCCTTTCTCTCTCTCTCTCTCTTTTTCTTTCTTTCTAGCTAAATGATTACAGGAGCGCTCCTGGATAGAACTGGATACCAGTGGATGGATGGGATTGTTTGGAGGGGAACATGATGGTGGGTAGGCCTGGACAGGAAGAGAACTTGTGAGGCTCCTGGTTGCGTCCCTGTCTGATGGGGGCAGGGAGAGAGGAAGTTAGGCAGAGTAGTAGAGGGAGTTGCCTTCAGGGAAACAGGGTTGGATAGAACGCAGGGGCTGGAATTTGTTCAGTTAGTCAGGTTTTATATAGGACATCCCACTTTGGTCCATGGGAACCCAAGCCAGACAGTCTGTCAGGTTGTTCTCTGGGGTGAAACACTGATGTACAGACAGTTAAATAAAACGCAGTGTGATTTGTGCTAGAATGTTATGTGAGCAGAGCAGGTGGGGCATAGACCCAGATACTTGTTTACTTACCAGAGAGCTCTGTTTACATGATCCTGTGCTTTTCACAAATGATACAGGAAACTGAATTTATAATATTTTTTGTCCTACTTTTCTCCTCATGGGTGGCAGGGGTGGGGAGAGGGGACCTTCTCTTCCAGTATATTCTGAGTTAATAAATTGTACCACTAGTGCAACTAATTTTGCCAAGCTAAAAATATAGGAGTCATTGGGGCACCTGGCTGGCTCAGTCGGTGGAGTGTAGGACTCTTGATCTCGGGGTTGTGGGCTTGAGCCCCATGGTGGGTATAGAGATTACTTAAAAATAAATAAAATAATAAATAAATAAAATCTTTAAAAAACAAAAAACACAGGAGTCCACTCTGAATATTGTGACTGCTTCCCACCTCTGTCTCTGCCATATGAATTCTCCTTCTCCCTTCCACTGCCACCAAGGCACCATTGTCTTTTGTGGGACAGTGCAGATGCCTAGAGAATGATAGAAAATAGTAAAATAGGGTGGAGTCACTGAGAGCTTTGCAGGGAAGGTCGTGCTGCTTTGGAATTTGTAGATAAGCATTCACAATGTCTGCTTAACCTTCTAGACAGAGTGGTGAAGAAGGGGAAGAAGGACAAAAAGACCAAAAAAACGGTGAGGAAATGAGGGTTGTGGGTGAGAAATGACCATGGGTGTTTCCAATCAAAATAAGGCCATGTGGGGCGCCTGGGTGGCTCAGTTGGTTAAGTATCTGCCTTCAGCTCAGGTCATGTTGATCTCAGGGTCCTGGGATCGAGTCCTGCATCGGGCTCCCTGCTCAGCGGCGAGTCTGCTTCTCCCTCTCCTTCTGTGATCTCTCTCACTTTTGCTCTCTCAAATAAATAAAATCTTAAAAAAAAAAAAAAAAGAATATGGCCATGTGAAGGAGGCGGGGGGTTCAAGGGAGGAGGAAGGATTTTGTCAAGAGAGGAAGGAAGGTGAGAGTGGACTGGAGGGTCATTGGGCCTGTGTGTGGCAGAGAAGGGCTTGGTTGGTCTCAGAGACACATTTACCTATATCTAAATTCCTTTGCAGTTCTTTGAGGAGCTAGCTGTAGAAGACAAACAGGCTGGGGAAGAAGAGAAAGTGCTCAAGGAGAAGGAGCAACAGCAACAGCAGGTTCAAGTGTCAGGGGATCCATCCACCAACCCCTGCCTAGCTCACATTCGTTCCCTGAGCTCATGGGGAACTCTGGGGCAGAGATGCAGCAGGGGACTGGGCTTCATTGTCTTACTCTGTTTTCCTTTCAGCAGCAAAAAAAGAAACGAGACACCCGAAAAGGCCGGCGGAAGAAGGATGTGGATGATGATGGAGAAGAGAAAGAGCTCATGGAGCGTCTTAAGAAACTCTCTGTGCCAGCCAGTGATGAGGAGGATGAGGGTAAATGACCTGAGGAGAAATGGGTTCTCAGAATCCCTGAATCATGAATAGTAAAGTGCCTCGTTCCTTGATCTTTGAGTTGGATTAGACTGAAGAACCAGACATTATAATCATTTCCTACCTCATCGTCTCCCCTTATCATTTCAGTCCCTGCCCCCATACCCCGAGGAGGGAAGAAAACTAAGGTAAGCCATCTGTGTTGTAAACAGGGACCCCAAGGGGGCAGCCTTGACCATCCCACTGACTTCTCCGGCCCTTTCATTCTCTAGGCTGGTAATGTTTTTGCAGCCCTGATTCAGGATCAGAGTGAGGGTGAGGAGGAAGAAGAAAAACATCCTCCTAAGCCTGCCAAGCTGGAGAAGAATCGGATCAATAAGGTAAACTGGCAGCTCTGCTGGTCACTCCCACCCCATATAGCGCCTTCTGGCTGTGGTGTGGTAATTCCCTTGCCTTTTTCCCTGCTTTTATTTATTTAAATTATTATTTTTTTAAGATTTTATTTTTAAGTAATCTCTACACCCAAGTGGGGCTTGAACTCACAACCCTGAGATCAGGAGTCAGATGCTCCACTGACTGAGCCAGCCAGGCCCCCCTTTTCCTGCTTTAAACCAGTTCTTGTAGGGACTTCTGGGTGGTTCAGTTGGGTAAGCATCCAGCTCTTTATCTCAGCTCAGGTCTTGGTCTCACGGTTGTGGGTTCAAGCCCCGTGAGTTCAAGCCCTGCTTTGGGCTCCATACTGGTCATGAATCTTGCTAATTAATAAGTAAATAAATATATACATACATCCATACATACATACAAACTAACTAGATCTTCTAGGTCTGTCTCACTGACACTATCAAATTAGCTTTTTAATATCTCTTCTCATCACTCAGAAGTCTGTAATGATTCTGTGGCCTTCAGACTCAAAATCTGAAACAAAGGGCCTCAAGTCTTTGCTCTTCCACTTGGACCCTTCTGCAGGGTTACTTGGGATTCTTCCATGTGTATGTTTTAGATCAGCCTGTTCATGCTTCAGCATTCATTTCTATGTCTTTTGAAGCATTTTTTGGAGGTTTTTGTTTGTTTTAAGTAATTTTTACATCCAATTACATCCAAAACCCCGAAGTCAAGAGTCGTGTGCTCTACCGACTGAGCCAGCCAGGCGCCCTGAAGCCTTTCTTTGTTCTTTATGCTGTGTCTTCCCTTTTCCTTTGAATGCCTTTTCCAAGCTCAGCATCCATTATCTCCTCTCAAAATTTGCCCTCCCAAAGCCCTCCAGTGCCAGTGCCACCCCACCCACATTGCTTGCTTTCCTGATTTCACGGTCCTTTAGCTTTGCTGACATCATCTAATTAGCTCTTCACTGTTTCATCTGAAGCCGGAAGCTAGGGTTTTCCTAGAGCTCGTTTTGTCTTCAGCAGCACTCGGTATAGTTAATTCCCAGTTCTAGATTCCTTAGAAATGCTTAGTAAACAACAAGGTAGTAAATTAATTTTCTGTCTGTGTGTGTTCTCCAGGCTGTATCTGAGGAACAACAGCCTGGGCTGAAGGGCAGAAAGGGCAAGGAAGAGAAGTCAAAGGGGAAGGCCAAGGTGAGGGAGCATTGGCAGGAGGAGGGTCCCCTGCTGGGTCTCAGGAATTCGAACATTTCATCAGACCTACTGTCTTCCCTGTTAGCCTCACAGTAAATTTGCCGCTCTGGACAATGAAGAGGAGGAGGAGGAAGAAGAAGAAATAACAAAAGAGAAGGAGCCACCCAGACAGGGGAAGGAGAAGGCCAAGAAAGCAGAGCAGGTGTGTATTTTGGTGTTGGGAAAAGATGAGCTGAGGGACTAGCACTCTGTGGCCCTTGGTTTGGGGAGGGGAAGAGAATCTGGGGGTGTTTCTACTACTACAGGAGTTGACAAGCATCTGTAAAGGGCTACGTAGTAAATATTTCTGGCTTTGTGGACCACGTACAATCTCTGATGCATACTCTTTTTTTAAAAACGACTCTTTGGGGCACCTGGGTGGCTCAGTCGGTTGAGCGACTGCCTTCGGCTCAGGTCATGATCCTGGAGTCCCTGGATCGAGTCCCGCGTCGGGCTCCCTGCTCAGCGGGGAGTCTGCTTCTCCCTCTGACCCTCCCCCCTCTCGTGTGCTCTCTCTCTCAAATAAATAAAATCTTTAAAAAAAAATAAAATAAATAAAAAAAAATAAAAACGACTCTTTGAAAATGTGTGGCTCAGGTGGTTAAGCGTCTGCCTTCAGCTCAGGTCATGATCCCAGGGTCCTGGGATCGAGTCCCGCATCGGGCTCCCTGCTCCTTGGGAGCCTGCTTCTCCCTCTGCTTCTCTCTCTCTCTCTCTCCCCCTCCCCTCCCCCTCTGTCTCATGAATAAATAAATAAAATCTTTAAAAAAAAAATGTAAAACCATTCTTAGCTTGTAGGCCATATAAAAATAGGCATCAGGTAAGGTTTGGCCCATGCCCCATTCAGCTCTTGATTCAGAGAGGAAAGGACCGTGGTGTTAGCCTCAGATGATCTGGGTTCTGGCTCTGCCATTCACCAGCTGTGTGACCTTTGCACCTCGGGGGCGGGGGGGCGCAGTTGTCTGTGTGATCTAGTGATTTCTGAGGTCCCTGCACCTCTAGCACTTTCTGATTCTGGATTCACGTAGATTACTCGGTGCTGTATGTTAGGATTCCTGGACCTTTTCTTTGCATGTTAGCATGTAAGCCACAGAAACTCATTTGATACATGAAGAAAGGAACCTGTTTCATTTATTCCTCTCCCCCCCCAGTGGTATGGGTAGTTAAATTTGTAGGTATGTAGAATTGTTAATATTTTATACATGCACGTTCATACCATTTATTTATATTATTCCTGGTGGCAGAAGTGGCTGAAGGACTCGAGGGAGCCCAGGGGTGTGTATGAGAGCGAGAGGACCCAGCAAGATATTTCAGGACGTGGGTGGAGAAGGAACAAGCTGTGGGACTGGGTGAATGACATGAAATCTGGGTTCTAGAAGGAGTCTCTTGTTTTTTTTTTATCACCCCCTGGTTCTCACAGGGTTCAGAGGAAGAAGAAGAGGAAGAAGAGGAAGGGGAGTCTAAGGCTGATGATCCTTATGCTCACCTTAGCAAAAAGGAGAAGAAAAAGCTAAAGAAACAGGTAAGACCTTGGTCTAAGTTAGGAGCATTTGATTTTTTTAATATTTCAGTGGGGTTGAGTCGTGCACCTGGCTGGCTCAGTTGTTAGAGCATGCGACTCTTGTTCTTGGGGTTGTAACTTCAAGCCCCACCTTGGGCATAGAGATTACTTAAAATCTTTAGAAACATGTATTTTCAAATAGGGGACATCTGAATTGGGAGGGCAAGAAAAGAGAGCTTCGGGGGTTACTGCAAGAAAAACAATTGGAGTAAGGAAAGAAGTGTATCCTGTTAGCTTTTTTTTTTTTTTTTTTTTTTTGGTGGCTGATGACATGTGGCTGTGTTGTGACGGATAACTGGCAGACAGTGGCCTCATAAGTGATTTCCTTCCTTCTCAGATGGAGTACGAGCGCCAGGTGGCTTCATTAAAAGCAGCCAATGCTGCTGAAAATGATTTCTCCGTGTCCCAAGCAGAGATGTCCTCCCGCCAAGCCATGTTAGAAAATGCATCTGACATTAAGGTAAGGCCTGAGGGGGCTCCCACCCAACCATTTTGCTCAGGGAAGTGCCACCTTTCCCTGAGCGGCCATGGCAGCCGAGGGAGTAAGGTATGAGTGGCTTAGTCCACTGGAAGAAAGCCTGGAGGTGTGTTCCATACCTTGAGTTCTGCCACCTTCAGCGAGAAAATAAGAAAACCAACAGAAATAGAGGGGCCCCCCCTCGGGGGCGAAGTAGGGTGGGATGGGCTAGACTGGCTTAGAATCTGGGAGACTCCTGTCCAAAGCAGTGGACGGGAAGGAGACCAGCGTGGTGAGGAGAGGGTCGTGCTGCAGCTGTCTGTCAGAGGCTTCCCAGCAGAGAGAAAGTTGCAGCTGCTGTGTGAGAGGGGGGCTCTCGTATACTTGTTCCTTCCCTCTGCCACTGTTTCCCTGATGACTACAGCTGGAAAAGTTCAGCATCTCGGCCCACGGCAAGGAGTTATTTGTCAACGCAGACCTGTACATTGTAGCTGGCCGCCGCTACGGACTCGTGGGGCCCAATGGGTGAGGAGAGGGGCTGGAGCTGTAAAGGGGAAGGGGCTGGAAGGAAAGTAAGAGATTTTTCAGGGGTGGCTTGGTCTCAGTAGTTCTCATTCCCCAGCAAGGGCAAGACCACTCTCCTCAAGCATATCGCCAACCGGGCCTTGAGCATCCCTCCCAACATCGACGTGCTGCTGTGTGAGCAGGGTGAGGCCAGTGGTGGGACAGGGGCTGGTGGGGGAGGTGAAACGGGTCTGAAGGGTGGGCAGTTGGGGGAGAAGAGTCAACCAAGAATAGAAGAAATTGTGGTTATGGAGTGGGAAGGGCTCTGGGGGAGATTGGGGACAGGGAGATGGATGCTAAGGAGAGGAGAGATTAGAGAATATTTTATTTG
The DNA here is from genome assembly GCF_003265705.2 of Callorhinus ursinus. Classification (NCBI taxonomy): domain Eukaryota; kingdom Metazoa; phylum Chordata; class Mammalia; order Carnivora; family Otariidae; genus Callorhinus; species Callorhinus ursinus. The sequence continues at coordinate 460,898 of NW_027397088.1, read as the reverse complement.
GAACAAGTACAAAGTGTTGGGCACGGTCAGGCAAACCAGAAATAGAGCTGAAGGAAAGAAGGAATGGGAGTCTTGGCTCTCTGGGCGACCTGTCTGTTCTCCCCTTACCCCGCATGGTTCTCCCCTTACCCCCCAGAGGTGGTAGCAGATGAGACACCAGCTGTGCAGGCTGTTCTTCGAGCCGACACCAAGCGATTGAAGCTGCTGGAAGAGGAGCGACGGCTCCAGGGGCAGCTGGAGCAGGGAGACGACACAGCTGCTGAGAGGCTAGAGAAGGTAGAGGAGATGGCGCAGGGGACATGGGCTAAGTCTTGGGGGTTTCTGGAACCTTCGGACATGTGTCCTCTTCTCCCTCCTCCAGGTGTATGAGGAATTGCGGGCGACCGGGGCAGCAGCTGCAGAGGCCAAAGCCCGGCGGATCCTGGCTGGTCTGGGCTTCGACCCTGAAATGCAGAATCGGCCCACACAGAAGTTCTCGGGGGGTTGGCGCATGCGTGTCTCCCTGGCCAGGTGGGCCACCCACATCACCACCCTCCCCCTTCCAGCCTCCATCTGCTGGGGGGCTTTCCCTTCTTCCTGTTCTAAGGCCAGGAGGGAGTTTTAAGGCTTTCTGCTTCCTCCCATATCGTCTGCATTGTCAGACTCAAGATCTTTCCTCCCTACCTGGTAGTACATTTTCAACGACATCTCCTGCACAGTAGCTTCTCTGCGGAGAGATGGGGAAGGAGTGTTCATGGTCTCACCTACCAGAGGCTTTTGTGGGGTTTTCTGAGCAAAGACCTTCCTACCCCGAGCCTACATTCTGCCACCCCACCCTCTAGGGCGCTGTTCATGGAACCCACGCTGCTGATGTTGGATGAGCCCACTAACCACCTGGACCTCAATGCTGTCATCTGGCTCAATAAGTGCGTCACCCTCGATTACAGTCCTCGTACCCTTGGTTCCCATCCTGTCCTGTCTCCTCTCGCTGTTCACACTCTATCCTTACCGTCTGGCACTTCCTCTTTTCCTCCCTGTTTTCGTTGTCTGTCTGCTTCCCCTGACTTAACCCTAACCTGACCGTTGTGACATGTCCACACTCTTTTCTAAAACCCAGCTACCTCCAGGGCTGGCGGAAGACATTGCTCATCGTCTCCCATGACCAGGGCTTCCTGGATGATGTCTGCACCGATATTATCCATCTTGATGCCCAGCGGCTCCATTACTATCGGGGCAATTACAGTAAGTAGGATCATTTGTAGGAGGAGGAAAGAGATGAGGCCTCAAGGAAAGGCCTCAGAGGAAGGCCGCCTAGGGATGTGGTGATAAGCTAAGTCTTCAGAGTCTAGACAGTAATGCCCCCGTCTGTCCTTACTGGTCCCAGTTGTCCCTCTGCTCGGGAGAAAAACAGCGGTTGATGCCCATCCTCCTTTTCTGCTGTAGTGACCTTCAAGAAGATGTATCAGCAGAAGCAGAAAGAACTGCTGAAGCAGTACGAGAAGCAGGAGAAAAAGCTGAAGGAGCTAAAGGCAGGCGGCAAGTCCACCAAGCAGGCGGTGAGCACCTGAGGATCATCCTGGCCTGGGGAGGGGCTCTTCTCTCAGCACAGAGAAAGGGGGGCCTCTGGGACACCGCCCTTCATTTCAGGGACTGCTGTGAAGGGTGCGGATTTCTCCTTTTTCCCTTCCTTTCCAGGAAAAGCAGACAAAGGAAGCCCTGACTCGAAAGCAGCAGAAATGCCGGAGGAAAAACCAGGATGAGGAATCACAAGAGGCTCCGGAGCTCCTGAAGCGCCCCAAGGAGTACACTGTGCGCTTCACTTTCCCCAACCCCCCGCCGCTCAGCCCTCCTGTGCTGGGTCTGCACGGTGAGTGGCTGCAGAGTCCGGCAGCACGGGGCGCGAGCACGTGCACCCCGCGTCCTCCACCCAGCATGGGAGTCATTCCTCTTCTCCAAGGCCAGGACAGGACCTTCAGGGTAACCCTGAACAGGAAGTGAATCACTTCTTTTCCTGGTTCTCAGGTGTCACGTTTGGTTATGAGGGGCAGAAACCACTCTTCAAGAATCTGGATTTTGGCATTGACATGGACTCCAGGAGTGAGTTGGTGTCGGGTGCTTGGGGATGGGGAGCTGGACCGCAGGGACAATTTCTGGGGCCCTCTTTAACTCCCTGTCTTCCTCCCTGCAGTCTGCATCGTGGGCCCCAACGGCGTGGGGAAGAGCACCCTGCTCCTGCTGCTGACAGGCAAGCTGACCCCAGTAAGTCCTGGAGCCGGGACAGGTGTGAAAAGGCGGTGTTCACCAGGTGCTAGAATCAGGGCGCCCCCTTCTGTGCTGGAGATTTTAATACAGCACTCCTCACCGAGGCCTCACTGTCCTGAGAGGTGCTGCAGAGGAGAACGCCGTAGATGGGCGTGGTGGGGGAGAGCCAGGGGAGGGCTTGGACTGGGGGTGCCCCTCCCCCATGTGTGTCTTGGTTACACGAGAAATGCAAGTCCACTGTAGAATGCTTAGAAATTGCATAAGTCAGAGGAAGCTCTAGAGATCGCTGGTATTAATTTTGATGGATTGCTTTTTCTTTTTCCTCTGCAAATGTGCATATAATTTTTTTTAACCAAAATGGGCTCTCAGATGAATTGTTTTACAGCTAGTTCTTTCAGGTAACGTACATTAAGCATTTTTCCATGCCAGTAGTTATCTGCGTCTTTTGTGGGTCTGCTATGATTTATTTGATGTCAGTCACTTCGATCATTTCTGTTTTTTTCACTGAAGGTCAGTTGTATAGTAAATACTCTTAGTGTATGTGTTCATGAACGTAGTGTTTTTTTAGAATATCCTCCTTAGATTCGCTTTCAGCACTTTTACAGCACACTGCCATACCATGTTTTAGATTGGTTGTGGCCCTCTCTACTCCCTCCAGGAAAGTGTTGAGAAGGGCCCTTTTCTTCACACACCACAGGGTGTTTTTAGGTCCTCTCACAAACTGTCTCTTAACCCTTATTTGAGGCTGAAAAAGATGCCATTGGTGGGTCTTCCTGGGTGGGAAGGGGGTGTTCTTTGGTTGTGGTCAGTCCCCTCCTGGTTCTGAATCTGTGCTTTTTGTCTCCCCTCTTTATTCTCCCTTCACTCCTCTTTGGCTCTGTACTCTTCTCTTTTCCCGGGTGTGCCGTTGTCACATTAGGGAGAACATCTGGGTTCCCTTTCCTGCATGGACTACCGATTTTGGTATCTGTCTCCCCTCCAGAAAAGTTGGGATGTGGAGCGGCAGCACCTCTCCCCTTTCCCTTATCTTCCCACGTATTTTTTCCTTGCAGACTCGTGGAGAAATGAGAAAGAACCACCGGCTGGTAAGTTGGCTTTGGAAATTAAGGAATAAAGAATCTGAGAGAGGAAGTATGATTTTCACAGACCACCTCCCCTCTCTTGGGCAGAAAATTGGCTTCTTCAACCAGCAGTACGCAGAGCAGCTGCGCATGGAGGAGACGCCCACTGAGTATCTGCAGCGGGGCTTCAACCTGCCCTACCAGGATGCCCGGAAGTGCCTGGGCCGCTTTGGCCTTGAGAGTCACGCCCACACCATCCAGATCTGCAAACTCTCTGGTACCACTGTAGCGGGCTAGGGAAGGTGTCGTCCCCCTTAATTTTCACACTTCCAGACTATACTTCAAGTCAGAAGAGAGGAGGGGCTACGACTTGGGGAATCTCTGCATACACATGTTCAGCTTACCTTCAGAAACATAAGGCAGTGAAGTGTGATGGCCCTCCTCTTTCCTTTGCTACAGGTGGGCAGAAAGCCCGAGTTGTGTTTGCTGAGCTGGCTTGTCGGGAGCCTGATGTCCTCATCTTGGTGAGTGAGGTGGACTGCAGGAGGGGCTAAATGTGACAGTAATGAAAGGAATTGTAATGCTTGGTCATGGAACGTCTCCTCCGTAGGATGAACCCACCAATAACTTGGACATCGAGTCTATTGATGCTCTCGGGGAAGCCATCAATGAATACAAGGGCGGTAAGTTGGCTCAGGGTGCGCCCTCTTCCTTTCCTTGGGGACCAGGCTGTAGTGTCCTTTCGCCAGAGCTCCCTTCTTTCAGGTTCTGATTCCCCTCTACCGCCTCCCTCCCTGCCCTCCATTCTCTCATCTTTTTTCAAAGCTGTGATTGTTGTCAGCCACGATGCCCGACTCATCACAGAAACCAACTGCCAACTGTGGGTGGTGGAGGAGCAGAGTGTTAGCCAGATCGATGGTGACTTCGAGGACTATAAGCGGGAAGTGTTGGAGGCCCTGGGCGAAGTCATGGTCAACAGACCCCGAGAGTGAGTTTTCCTTCTTGGAAGTCTCCTGAACGACAAGCTTGCGTGGCCTACAAGTCCCCTGTTGTCTCCCTTTCTCCGCTTGGACACCTTCCTCTGGTCTGCAGCTGACCCAGCAGCCACTCAGGCACAGGAAGGCGGAGCATGATCTTGATGTGACCAGGGTACCACTTTGATCGGTTCCTTGTCTCTGAAAGACCAGTCTGTTTCAGTTTTCTTCAGATAACTAAGCTAGCCTTATCACTGACGTCCCTCCGTATACACAGAGGTGACCTGCATTGTGTAGGCCTCATCCAGCCAAGCTTAAGTAGCCAGTTGTCTCGAGATGCTTTTATCATTAAGAACCCTGCCTCTGGTCCACCTGAAAGCTTCAGGCCCAGCTGGCCTCCTGGTCTTTGAGCGGCGCTGCCCATTTCTGGTGGATTTAATGTTGACTCACGGACACCGACAGCTGTTTCAGTGCAGTGCTGGAGGCAGGTTCTGAGGCCTGTGCTATTACTCAGCCCAGGGTTTGGTGCCTGCAGTCACTTGTCCAGTTGGGGACTTGGGGGCAGGAAAGAATTGCCACTCAACTTGAATCTCCCTTTACAAGGGGAAGAAATAAAGGAGTTGTTGCCACCCTATCGCTGTTTGGAGATTTCGTGGGAATTGGGACAGCTTTTGGTCTGTTTCCTGGCAGCATTCGGTATCCACTCTTCCCCACTAATACCGATGGCCCTAACTTGCAGTCTTAATGCATTTTAGATGGTGCTTGCTGTTTGAGGGGCCTCCCTCCCTTCCTCCAACCCTTCAGACAGGAAGGAAAAGGTTCATCTCTCCCATCAGGGACTCTTGGGCCTCTCACTGTCCAAGCTGTGCCCTGTGGCAGAGCACCGATCCTCTCTAAAGTTTCTGAGTCAGCCATCGTGTACAGCACCGTGGGGTATACAAAAAGGAAAAGACAAGGTCTGCGTCCATCAGTAGTCTGGCTACAGAAGACTTAGAAAATGAGACTTGAGCGTGAAGGTGATTTAGTTAGTTGCCAAATGTGTGGTACTCTAGATTCTATAAGTTGCCAAATGCTCGTAGAAGGGAAAGATTATCCAGAACTTGATTATTTGACTGACAGGATCACTTCAGGGTGGGCCTTTTATTTTTATTTTTTTTTTAAAGATTTTATTTATTCATTTGAGAGAGAGAGAAAGAGAGAGCACGAGAGGGAAGAGGGTCAGAGGGAGAAGCAGACTCCCCGCTGAGCAGGGAGCCCGATGCGGGACTCGATCCCGGGACTCCAGAATCATGACCTGAGCCGAAGGCAGTCGCCCAACCAACCGAGCCACCCAGGTGCCCAGGGTGGGCCTTTTAAAAAAGAAGAATTTGAATAATGAGAGAACAGGGAGCCATTTTTAGAATCTAGGAAAAGAGCAGACTGAAGGCCTGGAAAGAAGAAAAAACTATTTTGGGAGTTAATGAGAAAGAATGGCTGGTGTGGCCATTTTTCTTGCTAGAGTTAGTTCGGAGAGGTAGCTTTGGAAAATAACCAGTGGTGAGTGGTTGGTGAGTTTAGGTGGGTTTAGGTGGTGGTGTGACTATTAGAAGCGTGTGAAGTGGAGCCCATGACTTGTTGCAAGTGAGGTAACTAAATGCTGAAGTGGGCTGCGGGAGGGATGGGGAGGAAAGGACGGGGGAGAGGCGTGGGGACTGGGGAGAATTCTAGAAGAGAGTGAGCTGATGTGTCCAGCTCTGGAGGGAATATGAGGAGCTGTTTGGTTAAGACTTAGCGTGAACACCTATTTTTGGTGAACTGTTTTTTGACCAAGTGAATAAATAATGGGCCTGAAGGACAGATTTTATATTGGAAGTGCAGGTTTGGTGTGGAGATACCATTGTTGGGAAACGTCTCAAATTAGAGGGGAACCATCCCTTTTATGGAATTTGAGGGGAAAAAAATCAGGGTCTTGAACCAAGCACCTGAGTGAGATGTTTCATGTAAAGTAATTTCCACACATCTGTGAAGTAAATCTGTCACAGGACAGTGGGAGCCAGGGTTCAAGTCCACTTACTAATGGCATGATGTTGGACAGGTTACTTCACCTCTTGGCACCTGTTTCCTCATCTGTGAAATGAAGATGATAAAAAATACCTATCTCATAGAGTTATTAAGGGATTAGATATGTAATTATTTTGTAAAATGCTTTAAATTTTTTGCTTTTGTTACACGCTTCACGTTACATGCTACACTTAAAATTTTCAGTTCACTAGTCTAGAGGAGATGATACGTAAAATACGTAGGACTGTTATTTATAAAATGAATGCTGAAATTTTGCATTTCAAGTTTTTGATCACTAATTTCACTACAAGTACTTCAGATGCTCCAAAATAGCTCCTGTCCATGGATGCAAATTGCACTTTTTCCTTCAATATACATAATAATGGAATTACTAATAATGCACTTAAATATGGGCCAAAGGCCCCTCCTCCTCCTCCAAAAAAAAAAAGCAACATAGAAATTAAATTCAAAAACAAAACAAAAAAAAGCAAAAAAGAAAAATTAAATGCAAGAAGAACAAAAACGGTGTGCCTGGATGGCTTAGTCAGTTGAATGTCCAACTCTTGATTTTGGGTCAGGTTGTGATCTTAGGGTTGTGAGATCGAGCCCTGCGTTGGGCTTCCCGCCCAGCACAGAGTCTGCTTGGGATTCTCTCTCTCCCTCTGCCCCTCCTCCTGCTTGTGTGTGCACACACAAGTGCACAGTCTTTCTCTCTGTCTCAAATAAATAAATCTTTTAAAAACATACACAGTTTACATGGTACAGTATATATGGGTAACCCAAAGCCTGGAAAATGGAATTTCGTTAACAGAATTAAATATTCTTATTCATAAGCAACTTTTGTTATCTATAAGTCATGCACTAATGTCCATAATAAGTACCATAGAAATGTTTTTGAAAAGCAGAGTCTTCTGCACACCTTCCTAATGAAATGAAGACTCAGAGGACAGTGACCTGCCCACAGTGACCCACCCTCAACAGAGAGGGTTGTTGCTGATATGATGGCTGTTTTTTTGGTATGTTTTTTTGTTTTTATGATGGCCCTTATTTATCTGACTCCAGTATCCTGGACCACTTCGCTCTTTGTGTAAAATGTGGACAAGGTGACCAAAGCATGAGTCCTGGAGGGGCATGAGAACCAGGATAGCACTGTTTTAGGAACACACGGGGGTTTTAGGGAATAGTGTCATATTACAATTGGAAAAGTGAAAACCAGGAGAGAGCCCTGTGGCCATCCAGCACTCAGAGGAGGCCGGGGAGTGTCTGAAATTGCCATCGTGTGGCCAGTGCTAAGTGCAACGTCGGAGACACTTGAACTAGCTGCTCTAGGGTAGTGGTTTTCAAAGTGTCCCAGGCCAGCAGCATGAGCATCACCTGGGAGTCTGTTAGTGCAAAGATAGGAACTCCGGTGCCTTTAGAGCATGTCAAAGGAAACATGGTGCTAGGAAAGTAGGGGGTCATCTTTAAATCTCGTGAATAAGGAAGACATCTCAGGAAGTAATGTTAAAGCCAAGGCCCGAAGGTGGTGAAGAAACTAGGTGAGTGGGAAAGAAGGGCCCTAGGGAATGTGCAGAGGCCCTGAAGCTGGGAGGAGCTTGACATAGGCAAGATACGTGGCTTGAACTTAAGCAGGGGGGCCAGGACACTCCAGGCTTGTAAGCCTTGATGGGGGTGGGCCACAATTTGAGGAGCAACAGGAGACCACTGGCATCTGCACGGTGGTGAGAATTGATCTGTTCTCATTTTTACAAAAATTGTCCTGGTTGCTGGGTGGAGGACACAGGAGATACTGAGAGAAGGGTTGAGCCTTGGAAAAGAGCTACCCTTCTTCCTCTAAGGAAGAAAATGTAGACTCATATTTTCAGGTGAAGGGGAAATGGTGCTCACATTGAATGGGGCTCACTCAGGAGTTGTGGTGCCAGATGAGCAGCAGTAAGTGTTGAGTTGGTGTTAGCAATTTGTACTGAGCCAGGATGGTAGGATTTCGTGTTTTTGCAACATTAGGTTTACCGCCCAAGAGTAGGAATGGGAGAACTAGAGCAATGATTATCCAGAATTGGAGATGGAACTGGTGTGCCTGGGGAGGGATTGACAGAATGTTTACAGCGGGAAGGGTATTTTGAGGGGACGGGGGTGGATGGGAGCAGAAAGAACAGACCAGCTGCAACGGAGAGAAGTGCCTGTGGGGACTTGTTGAAGGTGTGGAAATGGGCCAGTGGCTGAAATGTAGATGATCAGCCTTGTCCAAAAAAAAAAAAAAACTCTTAACAGGTTACTTTGGATTTTCATGCAGAATTTGAAAGAAAAATGGCTGAACTCATTTTTAAATTAAAATAGAAAAAACTTTTGAGTTCTCTTTAAAGGTTCTTGTGGCCTGATGCCAGAGATAGAAACACAAGTCAGAGAATGACCCACTAGGTCGTGACATGTTTGTTCACTTTTTCCACTTGAGATGGGTACTGCCTGTTTTTTAAAAAAAAAACTTTTCTTAAACTTTAAGTAATCTCTACCCCCATCGTGGGGCTCCAGCTCACAACCCCAAGCTCCAGAGTCGCACCTTCCCCTGACAGAGCCAGCCAGACACCACTACTTCATTCATATTTTACCTCTTAGTTTGGCTCTTACGTTAGGTGCTCTTCTCAGGTCCTGAGTGCACAGAGCCGCTATAGGCGGACTGAGCATAGTCTGGGCGGGCTGGGCAAAGGGAAAATAAAAATATGCTCCATTGGCCTTGCTCAATGTAAAGGAGGCCTGTGAAATTTAGGTTATTGCCCTCCTGTGGCCAATTCTGGAAACAGCAGTCGAGAAACTTGTGTTCTAAGTAATCTCCATGCCCAACATGGGGCTCCAACTCATGACCCCAAGATCGAGTCTCACATATGCTACTGAGCCTGCCAGATGCCCCAAAATGAGCTGTTTGTAGTCTTTTGTTTACCCAACCCAACATGGGGCTCAAAACTCTGACCTAGAGATCAAGTCACATGCTTTACTGACTGGGCCAGCCAGACGCCCCCTGAAGACCATTCTTCTTAACCCATGCCCCCATAGCCCCCCACCTTCCTCCCCAAAATGCACTATCCTTCTAATTTCTAGTTTCAAGAATAGCAGAAATTCCTATTTGAAGTTAATCCTATCCATGTTCTGATCTCCAAAACCTATCTCCAAGACCTTACACAACTAACACCTGTCCTTAAGAATCCAACATCATGGGGTGCCTGGGTGGCTGTCGTTAAGCATCTGCCTTCCGCTCAGATCATGATCCCGGGGTCCTGGGATCGAGCCCTGCATCAGGCTCTCCACTCTGTGGGAAGGAAGCCTGCTTCTCCCTTTCCCACTCCCCCTGCTTGTGTTCCCTCTCTTGCTGTCTCTCTGTCAAATAAATAAATAAAATCTTTAAAAAAAAAAAAAAAAAAAAAGGGAGCCTGGGTGGCTCAGTTGGTTAAGCGACTGCCTTCGGCTCAGGTCATGATCCTGGAGTCCCGGGATCGAGTCCCACATCGGGCTCCCTGCTCGGCAGGGAGTCTGCTTCTCCCTCTGACCCTCCCCCCTCTCATGTGCTCTCTCTCTCTCATTCTCTCTCTCAAATAAATAAAATCTTTAAAAAAAAAAAAAAAAAGAATCCGACATCATCAGGCAGTAGGCCTAGTGATGTCTGCTCCGCAGAGCCACTTTCTGGGGGGAAGAGCAGCCTACGCTGTTCTGCTTTTCTTCTTTGTCCACTGAAACTGCTCTTAAAAGGAGCCACCAGTTTTTCCTTCCCCCAGAAACTGCTCTTCGGAGTTTTCCCTCCTTCCACCCACCCTCACTTAAATTCCTTTCCTAGGCAACTCCACGGGGATGGTAGGTTCAACTAGAGGTGGAACGAATGTCCACCCACACCATCAGCAGCTCCAGCATTCTGTGAAAAGCTGTTTCCCTAGGTCCCAAGGATTGCTCAAAGAATGTTGACCCATGAGATTTACCCTGTACCTGTGGTCTTTTATGTTCACAGTATTCCTTCACCAGTATTTCACTTAACACCCACACTGACCTCACAGCAAAACAAATGTTAGCTACTCAAAGGGACTGAGTAACGGATTCCACAGAGGGTCGTACTAACGTACTTAAGGCAGCAGAGAATGGTTGTTTTTTTTTTTAAACAAAGAGCCCAAACACACTAGGGGTTAAATAAGCTGCTTCTCTTTCCACTGTTTATTATTAATGTACAAAATATACAAAACCAAAAGAAAAAAAATACTCATCCCTCAAATCCATCGTGGCTCTAACCCAAGACCCTGCACAAAAGCCAACCAATCCACTGTTTTCATAGAAAACAAACTGATGCCGAGACCTGGGAAGGAGAGGGCTGGGGAAGGGCACGTCAGCTTGCGGCACCCACCCAGGAAGGCACCTGGTGGGACTCAGAGGTGGCTGACAGGGCAAGGGAGCCAGAGGCCTCGCACCGACAAGGCTCCAGGTGGGGGCAGAGCGGCGCCAGCTCCTGAAGGCAGTGCGTGTAGTGTGACTGTCAGGCCCAGAATGTGGCCAAGTTGATGGAAAGCTGGTCTCACTGAAGTGTTTTACAGTTTCCAGAATGAGCTGCAGGCAAGGGTGGGCCGACACCACTAGCCTCACCCGTGCCAGCTGCAACTTCCACTGGATGCAGACGTGAATTGACCATCACTGAACCTAGCAGACCCATGACGCAGACCTGGGTGTTCACAGAAGGTTGCGAAGTCTTACTTGAGAAGAGACTCAATGGAAAGCCTGTGCCAGGGCAGAAGTGGGGATGATGTATTCCAGAACTCAAATCCAGCCTGATTGAGCCCTCTCAGTGCAGTGGGATATCTAATACCCCTTTTACCATCTCCCCACCCCATGAGAAGAATGAACTTGGCTGGGATGATTTCATAAGTGCAGCTGATCCCGTGTCAGTTCTGTGTGCATGTGGAGGACCCACAATAGGAGAGTAGAGGTGTTCTCCAGGATAACCAGCTTTAGGTTCTCAGGCATAAAGGGTAATACTGGAAAGGGGTTTGGGGTTATAGGGCACATCTCCTCAAAAAAATGAAGCCAACTGGGTCTTCTCTTCAGCAGTCCAGGGTACAGAATGTAGCCAGTCTCTCTCCTCCTCAGACTGGAGGAAAGTATGTACATCAATGCGCACCAGTGATCAGAAAACCCCCAGCAACCCAAGCAGGTGGGAACTGAGGGGGCCGGCTCCTCCTCAGCTGGGGACAGGGGAACGTGGGCCTCACAGAAGCCATAACAGGGTGGAAGGAGCAAGGCTGCAGTCCACAGGGGTGTGTGTGGGTGGGGCAGAGGCGGCGGTCCCTAGGGCAGGGGGGGCCCATTAACACCCGGGTGGTAGAAGGCACAGTTGTTCTCGTAGCGGCAGTTGCCCTTCATCATGAAATGTCGGCAAACAGGGCGGTTTGACATGTCTGTGGGAATGAGGGCGGAGTCGTTAGAACACGGCTAAGAGGCTGATGCCACCCTCGCACCCCATCCCCACCCCGTCCATAGCATCCTGAAAACTATCTTTCAGGGAGACATGGAATCTTACGGATTTGAGGAAAGGGCCAAGGGTAGCAACTGCCAGGCATACTGAACACAGGGTGATTTCATGTCTGGCCTAGCACACCCAGGGTAGTGATGCTCCCCCAACACTTGCAGGGGACACCAAAAGCCATGTAGTACCGAGCAGGAACCATTCTCACCTCCTCCATGGCTGTGGCCTCCATCGTGCCCTCGGTGGCCCCCTCCTCCGTGGCCAGGGCCATCATGGCCACGGTGCTCATGAGGTGGTGGCCCTCGATGGTCATGGCCTCGGTGACCAGGGACATCATGAGGCCGGTGGCCATGGGGCCCCCCATGTCCAGGACCTTCATGGGGGCGATGTCCACCACTTCCACCCATGCTCCCACCAGGGCCTTCATGGGGGCGATGTCCACCTCCAGCACCCATTCCTCCACCAGGACCTTCATGGGGGCGATGTCCACTGCCTCCACCCATGCCACTGCCAGGGCCTTCATGGGGTCGATGGCCACTTCCACTGCCCATGCCACCACCAGGGCCTTCATGGGGACGATGTCCCCCGCCTCCACCCATGCTACCGCCTGGGCCGTCGTGGGGCCGGTGCCCACCACCCATGCCGCTGCCAGGGCCTTCGTGGGGGCGGTGTCCGCTGCTGCTGCTCATGCCCCCACCAGGGCCTTCATGTGGACGATGCCCACCACCTCCAACCATGCCCCCACCAGGGCCCCCTCGTCCATTTGGGGGTCCTCCTCCAGAGCGACCTCCTCTGGCCCCCCGGAAGGGAGGAGGAGGAGGTGGTTCATTTCCTCCTCGGCCACCACGGCCTCTATGGTATGGTCCAGGACCTGGTCCTGGACCCCCCCGCATTGGGCCACCCCGCATGGGGTCACCTGGGCCATCCCAGAAGGGATCACCCCCTCGTGGAGGGGGTGGGGGACCCAAGAGACGTGGACCCACTGGCCCACCAGGGCCTCCATGAGGACCTGTGAGGGAAAAAAAGAGACAATATCAGCTACCTGTTACACTCAGGGACGGCGTCTCCCAGCCTAAACCACCTCCCACCTTTGGGTCAATCCTACACTATTACCAGGCCAAAATTAAAGCAGGTAAACCCATTCCAACCTCTCACCACTTACCTGGCATAGGTCCCCCAGGCCCAGGGGGGAAGTGTTGCATGGCCTTGGGGCCCCCAGGGCCTCCTGGTGGGAAACCATTGGCTATTGGACCAGGGCCTAAGAGTCCATGTGGCACTATTTAAAAAAAAAAAAAAAAAAAAAGTAGAGCAGGAGGATTCTAGAAGAGGCATGACTTCCTACTTAGATGTGCCTCTCTGGCCCTCTCAGACCAACTTGGCAGAGCAATGCTCTGTCCAGTCTTGCCCTCCCACCCAGCAGCAATACCCCTGGCTTCCCACTCACCCCCAACTCCACAGTAGGCTTCCTCCCCCGGGCCCCAGGGCTGGCCCTGGTGATTACCGAGCATCTGCTTGATCTTGTCTGAATAGTCTGGTTGCTTTAGCAGTTCCTCTGAGGGATGACTATTTGGGCTACCCTGTGAGGCAAGATGATTAAAGAGCAAGGTCAATAAAATGCAAAAGAGCCAGATGAGAAGGTAAGTGAGAAGATGAGTACTGGGGTAAAAAGAGAGGCAGATTCCAGAGAAAGTGGAGAAGAGGAAGGCATGCTCATACCATGATGGAGGTGAGGATCTCTTGGACATTGATGCCTCCTCCTCCAGGACCCTGGGGGCTCTTCCCAGCACCCATGCTTCCCATGAGATTGGCCAGGACAGGAGGCAACTTGGAGCCACCTGGCCCATCAGGTGAGCCACCAGCTCCTCCCGGCTCCAGGGTCTCAATATATGGGGTCTCATCCATGGAACACTCCTGCAAGAACAGAAGAACAATCAGGACTAACTTGAAAGAATGAAGAGACATTCCATTAGAAATGGAAATGAAATGTTGAAAGACTCATTAAAATCGATCACAATCTCCATCACCACATAGCGTGTGCTCACCTCATCTAGGGGGATGAGCTTCGGGGGGACAGGTTCATAGGGCTCAGGATCAGGTTCATGAGGACTATCAGGAATGTCACAGGTGATGGGGAGGAAAAAAAAAAAGAATGACAGTCAAATTACTTATTCAAGCCCTCACATTCCCTCCTAGCCTCCACCTGTGTCTGAATTACCCAGGGCATGTTCCCTTCAAGGGTCCAAGCACTTAACACAAACATGGTTCATGCCGCCCAGGGTGTGAACCATGTTTTGCTCACCTTTCCTTGTTTAGGAAGAGCTCCTGGAGGATTCCTTTCTCCCGCTCAGCCTGGATATATCGCTCCTGGCTGTTGCTTCCAGGGGTGACAAGGGGTGAGGGCAGAACCAGGGGCCGTGGGCACACCCAGGGCACCTTCTCCTCCATGTTGTCATGGCTCAGACGCCGGGCCGTCTCAAATGCATGTCGGTCTGACAGTATCTCTCGCTTAGCTGCCTCGCCAAAGTCCTTGATCTTATTCACATTTACTATTGGCAAGGAGAAAAAAGAGAAAAAATAAACACAACCCAGTCCTTTTTAAACTCTCTATACCCACTTTCTTTCTACACAAGAATCTTGACCGCTAACCTCGTTCAGTTTCATCCAGTTCAAAATAGAAATATTCTCTCAGTTTGCCCTCCTCCGGCCACGTCACAGTCTTCCTCTTCCTGCCTTTCCGGGTCAGCTGGCTAGGCTCTCCAGGACTCTCCACTGGCTTTGCATCCAGCGCTCCTGGCTCCAAAGAGGCTGTAAGCAGGAGAGGTTTCAGACCCAGATCCTTCCTTTTATTTTTTTTTTATTTTTTTTTTTAAAGATTTTTATTTATTCATTTGCGGGAGAGACAGAGAGAGAAGAAGCAGGGGGAAAGGCAGAGGGAGAGGGAGAAGCAGACTCCCTGCTTAACAAGGAGCCCGATGCGGGACTCGATCCCGGGACTCCAGGATCATGACCTGAGCCGGAGGCAGTCGCTTAACCAACTGAGCCACCCAGGCGCCCAGGTCCTTCCTTTTAGAAAACACCCAAACCTAAACCAATTTCTAGACTTACCTGTATCCATGAGCTCTGGGACTTCAACAGGGGGAACTGGGGTGCCTGGGCGGTCTGTGTCCATAGCCTCACAAAGAGGTGCTGGTTCTGGGGAAGAAGGTTTGGCTGTGCTTGGTTCTGTGCTCGCTTTGCCTTCAAATGGGCTTGGCTATTGAGAAAGAAAAAGAAGTTAATGAGCAGACATGAAAGCCAAGGTGAAGGTAAGGCAATTGGTCCAGGGTCCTAGACAGGATTCCCCATGAGTTCCTCTAAAGGAAGACTCTGCCCCCCACACTGCCGCCCCACACCCGCCCCACCCCAGTCCACATCTTGTTGTCCTCCCCAAACACTCGTAGCTGCTGGACCCTTCCTTCTACTTTAGTTTTGACACCCGGTCAAGTGACACCTACAGCCCAGGGCTCATACCTTGGCAGCTGTAGGTGACAGCACCTTCTTCTTCTTCTTAATTTTGATGCCTGGAACAGGGGCTGAATTGAGCGCATCCAGAAAGCCCAGGCCCTCCATCGCTACAAAAGGAAAAAGCATAAAAGGGAATCATCAGACCTCTTTCACAATCTTATTCCTATAGACAAAATCTGGGCAGTAAGTGGGCCAATGGAGACCCTGCCCCAACTGAGGACACAGTAAGTTCAAGGTGACCAGGAAGCATATGCTGGATTCATACAAGAAATTCTTGTTGTTCTTTTGTTTTTAAGTAATCTCTACAACCAATGTGGGTCTTGAACTCCCGACCTGGATAAAAAGAGTTGCATGCTCCTCCAACTGAGCCAGCCAGGTGCCCTTTCTTTTAAAGGCAGGCAACTTGAGGCTCTGAGTATGAATCAGAGCTCAGGTAACTGAAGAAGCCAGCCCCCGTGGACAGGACCGAATATCCCAAAGCTGGGAGTACCCCTAAATCAGTCACTGAATAGCACACCTCCATCCCTCATCTCTAAAATTACTTTTAAGTAATCCTATGAAAGGGGAGCTTCAGAGGTGCAAAAGTTAATTAAGACACCAAGAAATCCGTCCCCTACCACCCCCCAACATTCACTCCCATGAAGAGTTTGCTCCCGAAGTGTATTCCTCCACTTTAGACTCACGCTGTGGTGGGATGATCTTCACTTTGATCTCTTTGGTGGCATTCGGTGTGGTGTTCAGCGGCTTGTATTTCTTCTCTGCAGGGGGTGCAGCATCTCCTGGAGCAACTGTGGTGCTGTCAGAAGAGGAACTGTCAACATCTCTGACTCACCCCTTCTTTCTCCCTCATGTCCACAGACCTAACCCATGCAGAAACCCAGGAGGTGGTCCATACCTCTGACGCTTGAGGGGGATGGGTTTAAGATTGTACTTGTCAGAAACTACCACTGCACTGGCATTCTTCTTCACAGGCACCAAAGATGGGGTCTCCAGCTCTAGCCCTGTGGGAAGAAACATGCTGTTAGGGTTGAACTCACTCCCACTCTCTTAACTCTTCCTCCCTGGTCCAACCCTAAATCTTCATCCAGCCCAAGCTTCACCCGCCAATCTTCCCTCTTCCACATGTGTGCCCTATCATAAATCAGCTATTCTACTACAAGGTCCTAGGTGTACATCTGCCCACAGACCCTCCCAAGACCAGTAAACAGCCCTACCAGTGGAACGGAATTTGGCGTGACTGGGTGCCGTTGTTCGGAGAGACTTAGGTTTCTCTTTCTTCTTCTCTGGGGCCTCCTCAGCCCGGGTCTCAGTCTTCACCTCAGTCAAGGGTCGCTCAGGAGGGGTGGTTCGACTCTTCCCCTCTTCTTTACGTTTTTTCTTATCTTTCTCTGTTATGAAAAAACAAAGTAGAAAAGGATTTTACTTAAAGAGAAAGACTGTCAGAGGTGAAGCAGGCTAAAGACACTTGAAGGCCATGTCCCACTGGGAAAGAAATAAATACGAGGGATAAAAGACTAAGGAGCTTACCAGCAGGCTGGGTACTGCTCTGGGAGCGGATGACAGCCATCCAGTCACTGACAAGGACTGAAGCCAATTTCCGGAGCTCTGCAGGTAAGAATATAAGGGAAATGCCTAAGTAGCTAAAAACACTATTCTTCCAATAACAGAAAACAGAGATGTTTAAAGATACACTGTGAACATCTATGTAACAGAAAATGTAACCAAGAGTTTTAAGAACATGACACAGGCTCAAAAACCAAACTCTTCAAAATGGAACAATGAATCACATAGCAGTCTTCTATTCCAATCCAACTGGGGGCAGGGGGGAGGACGTTAATTATATACATAGTACATTATTAAAAAACTACATCAGTGTTAATAAATTAAAATTAAATTAAAAGAAACTGACAGTTTTTTACATGTATTTCATGCGGCTGTTATAACTTGAAGATTTTTATTCCTCCTTCATAGACAGACAGCAGCATAAAGATCAGAGTCAGAAAGCTAGAAAGCTGCAGAATGAAGCCAGTGCCAAACTAAAATCAGGAAAAAGGCAGGCAGGGTTCAAGTATCTGAAAAGCTAAGAACAGTATCACTCTATGTTGTCCTAAAGGCAAACAAAGTTTCAAGGAGGCAGATTTAGATCCATTTTTTTTTTTTTTTTAGATCCAGTTTACAAAAGATTTTCTAAGCCACCTTTCTTCCTAGATTGCTACTAGTGATAATGGCTTAAAAAAAAAAAAAAACAACAATTAAGTGTAGCTAAGGTGAAGAGCTTAAAGCAGACCACTTTAGGGATGGGGAAGGCTTTGTTTATTTGGATAAAAAAGATGGGTAGAGAATTTAAAGATAAAGGACAAAATGTTTTTCCAAATATATAGAAAAGAACAAAAACCTTTATAGCTCTTGCCTTTTGTACTTGGCAAATAACATCTCTTATCTATGGCATCCATCCTCTTGCCAACATTTCCACTTATAGACTCATTTAATAATGAAATTGTTGAAAACATTAAACCACAACTAGCAATTTCTATACTTAAGGCAACATGAACTCCAGTGCATCCCCAATACAGGGATATCCTAAAATCTTTTTGGACCAATTGATACTATGGTCTATTGAAACTTTAAGGTCTATAAGGAATGTACAAATTTCAGTATTCAAAGAAGTACTGAACAATTAAATCTATATTCAAAGGTGGCAGCACAACTGAGCTAACTGGAAAACAAGGGACACTATACCCAACAATAAAGAAACAAGAGACGAGCAATGATTTAATAGGAAATTCTATAGTATGTGTTACATTACAAATTATTATTCAAGATGCTGTGTAACGTCACAAATACAGAAGTGCTCAGTATCTAAAAAGACCTAAAACCGAGAATGAATACAACTAAAAGAACAGAAAGCTAGAAAATATTTTTTCACTTAAACACTATGAATTAAACACTTTATCTTGGTAAATATTCCCAGTGTTTTCTCCTACAGCTAAAGGAACTTCAGAAAGGCTTACCCAGGCCTACATGCTCCTTCCACACCAAACTGCCAAAGCCTCTTTCCAAAAGGACCTAGCACGCCATTCCCTTTAGACAAAAGAGTAAGCCTGTATTCTGATCAGGGGATCAGCTCCGCTAGAATACTGCTCACTTGTGGCCCACTAGTGTCTTCAGTAGTGGTTTGTGCCCTGGGTATAAACCCTTTTCTTCACTAAAGAAAAGGCTGTGACTTTCTGAAGCCAGGCCCTGTCTTTAAGCCAGAACTGTATGGCCCCTGCCAAGGGCTCCGATACGCTTTGTCTTAAGAAAAAGAAAGACTCTGTTGCTACCAAAGCTATGATCTACTCCAGCAGTCAGGAATCTTTCTGCCCATGTCCTAAACGAAGGTGTTTATTGGTAAAACTTTATGTCTATTGTTAGGAAAACACACACTGAAGGTCCCAGAATGTGCTATATTTATTTAGAAAAACAAAAGGAAATGATGATGACACTCTCTTGGATGACACTATTTTCTCCAAAGAATTTTAAGTGTATACCTTTTACACCAACAGATAGTAAGAATCAGCTTCTTGTTAAAATATGGGGTCTTGTCTCACATTCAGTAGCAGAGAAATGGACAAATCCCACTCGGAATTGAGAACAGGAAAGGGTGACGGGTTAGAGAGGCTCCATTTTTAAAAGAGGAAAGTAAAGTGAGGTAAGGAGGAGTGACGGGCAGTTCAAGGCAGATAATGAGGAGGCAGTCGTGAGGAAGGATGGCCCCTACCTTCATCCTCACTGGACTTGCTCAGCTGCTTCACCAGTTTGGCTGTGTTGTTCTACGAGAGATGGGGAGAAAGGTTAAGTACAAGGAGGAAAATGAGTCCTCTCGGAGCTAAGAACTGCACAAATTCCTGCACCATTTCTTTTTTGTGAGACTTTATTTTTAAGTCGTCTCTATACCCAAGCGTGTGGCTCAAACCCACAATCCCGAGATCAACAGTCGCACACTCCACCAACTGAGCCAGCTGGGTGCCCCGCCCATAACTTCTTAATGGTCCCTAACTGCGGCCACCACTACTGTAGTACTTTACCATTTACAAAACCTTTGTAGGCACAATCTTAACCTTAAAACAACCAATGTAGATAGGTACAATCATTCCCAACGACAGACAAGAAAACTGAGGCTCAAATACCCGAACTGCCCTAACCACACACCTATTAATGTACATAAACCAAGTCTTCTGATTCTAAATTCCTATTCTTTCTACCACTCTCCTGCACAGGCTCAAGAATGCAACCACATCACAGTCCGTGTATTTTATCTATTAGGCTAAAGCAAAAAGAAAGCACTAGTGTTGTAGAGACTTAAGGTACCTGCTTGAGATGGTCCACAGTGAGCGGGAGGTGCTGCAGGGTCAACAGAATTTGCTGCAAGAGGGGAATGTTGTTGGTTGTCTTTGAATAGGTCAGCCAATTGTTAAGCAGCTTGTAGCCACCAACATCAATAAACCTGCAGGCAGGTAAGAGAATCTGTAATGCCTTTCCTGGGTTTTGGAGTGCCATATCCCATAATCCTAGTCCCCCAACAATGACCTAGGAACCCCATGCCTCCCCTCACCCACCTTCTAAGTACATCTTCCCAGCCCAGCCACTCAGATCCCCACTTACTTGACCAATATTTCTGGTGACTGGGTCTGCAGGAGAATGTTCAAGTAAGTGCATCGACTCACCATCTTTCGTGCCTCCTTCATCAGGCTGTAGGAGAGAAATTAAGGTTAGAAATGGAGCAAGAGGCTCTTCTTTCAGCAGAAGCATCTCTGATCTGTGGGAGTGCCTAAAAATCCCTGATGACTTGGGACTTTGCCACAGAGTGGGAAGGTCACACAAGCCTCTCGGGGGATGGGATGGATCCAGAGTGAAATGGAATCTTATGAGAGGATGGAAGACAACTGAGGAGACACTGAAGTCTCTGATCTGGGGAGGTGAGCATCACTGCTTCTCTAACCCACAGGCCACACTTGATTCTGCTTCCCAGTGAAGTATCCTAGCACTAACAGCCATCCATTCATAGTCTGTTCAGGACTGGCTTAGTCTTTTTGCCTTCCCCTGGGAAACTGGAGGATCCCTGAAGGAAGACGGCAGTTTGGTTATATGGAATGTGATCCAAAACAGAACCAAGAATTCTGTCACCTGGCTCCCCTGCTCCCTTCCTTCCAAAGCATGACTTCCTCGAGACTGTGGATATCCAAACCCCGAAACCCCGAAACCCCGATTCCATTATGGCGAGGAACCAAGGGATCACCTTTTCCTAGCTAAAATTATTGGATACCAATCTTAGTCCACTCTTTCCCCTCCAAAAACACTCATTCTTGTCAGTCTTAAAGTCATATTACAACATACAGTATCCTCTGCTCAGTGAATCCAAAGATAAGCAGACTCACCTGAAGATCTTGGAAATCCCATCCACACTCTTGACTTCCCCATCTCGGTTAAGGAAGCTATCCAGGCCCTTGAGAAGCTCTTTGGGATCTATGGGACCCGAACCCATGATCGAGGTTTCTAAGACAAGGACAAAATAAACCCACAGGTTAAATGGGTGGCAAGCACAGTCCCACTATACCCTCTAATAAATTCCATTTCTACAGTTGACAAAATTTTGTGACTAATTATTCGATCTATATTCAACTACACTCACCATTTCCTAGGTAAGAAAAAAATCAACCATCACTACCACAAACGAAAAAAAGCCCTGGCAACTTAAGCACGGTGTTAATACAGGACTGAATGGGAAGACAATTAGACTGGAGGACTGGGCAGCACACCTTTCTCTCTCCCTCCCAGTTACATCCTTTCTAGATAGCTGAACTTCACTAAATTGTATTAGAGCTGAGTCAAGTTCCCATAACAAAACACTCAACATTCCAAGGTATTTCTGCTTATTGTTAAGGTCCTATTTCTTCTTAGCTGCTGATAAATAAGCTTGGGGGAAAAAAAAGCCTATAGCTTGATAAGAACTGGGACAATCTTGGACACTTGGGCTAAACGTCTTCTAAGATTAGTCAGTTCCTTTTTATCTTAGTCTGTTAAGAGTAACAGTCACCTCAAGCAGAATATGCTGTTTGCACCAGGAGACAATCAGCTGAAGTGGTAAGTGATAAAAACTTGAAAACATAATCTTTCCCTCAAGAGAGTTGTGGGTAGCTCCCAGAAATGGAAACAAATGGATATAAAGAAAATCAAGCAGGTACTCCTAAGCCATGAACAGAATCGTCACTCATTAACCAAATACTGCACAAATTTTATTGTTTTAAAGTTAAGAGGAAGACTGGTTTGTGATTTCAAAAGCAAAGATGCGAATTTGATTACTACTCCTCTCCAAAATCACACTACCATCCAAGATCCCCAAAAGAAAGGCCTGAAATTAGAAACCACGGAGCCAAAAAGAATGGAATAAAACTGGAAGCTGGAAAAATGCCATTAAATTTTAAGTAGCTACTTTAGACCAGGTTAGAAAAGGAGCTCATTAAAAGCTAACCTCCTGTTATGGGATAAAGTGTGAAGCAATTTCTAGGCCAAAACCCAAGGCAATTTACAATCAATGTGGCTCTGACTAGGATTTTTATGCCTCTAAACACAGGCCTCTGAGAACCGAAAAAGCAAGCTACCTCAGTAATATTTGCGTTTGGAATGTAAGATTAATGCTGGGTAGAAAGGAGGCAAGAAAAAAACAATTTCTTGCCTTCTGCTTATAGTACAGATAACAGACATGATCCCAGTAGAAGGGTGGGGAAATCAGTGTTTTACAAGCTGTGTTTTGTGCAGGAAAGAGAACAAGTTTCTTATAAAACAAACAAAAATTTGTTCTATTTGTTCTCAAATAAAAAGAAAAACAAGCATAACAATCTCAACCTTCTAGTCCTCCCAACAAAAAGGCCAATAAATTTCTAAAGAGATAGACCCTAACCACCTAGGGAAGCAGAAGCAGCAGCAGGGAAGAGGCTGGTTCTTGAGATCTGTGGGCTGAATACAGAGATGAGGTAAAAAATGCTGAGGTGGGCAACTCTGGGTTAAGTGTGCTATTGCGGCTGCTATGGAACCTCCACAAGGACAGGGAGAACCTGAGGTCAGAGGAGAAATACTGAAGTAGAATACTGGATAAGATTAGAGGCCCATGGGCCAAATCCACTGAAGTGTGGTGATTCTTAGAGACAGACACAGAGAGAAAGGCATTCTTCCCATGTAGTAAGACACCATAAAGGGATATAATATAGACACTATACCAAGAGATACACACAGAGACACAACAAAGGGATAAAACAGATTTCCCATCTATCAGAGACTGGAAAAGCAGTAAGTGACTCTAAATAATACGTATCATCAGCAACCACAATATACACAATGTGACAAAAAGACTTCAATTAAATTAACATCACTTCAAACCAGCACCACCGCCCCCACCAGGCCAAATACTGCTGACCTGATTCAAACCCAGAGTAGATATACATCACCTTGGAGAACTACCTTTTGCATATCCAAGTACGAGCTGAGCCAAAAGGACCTCTACCCCTACTTCCTTCAGAAACTCAAAAGAAGTGTCACCTGAGCTCAAATGTTCCTCTTCACGTAAGAGGGTGGGAAAGAAGAATAACCATCCCCAGAAAGAGACCAATGAGTACAAAGCTAAATTCTGTCCAGTGCCGTCTGCTGGGAATGGGACCCAGGGACAACTTTTTCATTCCCATTCACAAGCAAGAATAGTCAGGGGAAGCTAGAAGACAAAGCAGAAATGTTAAATATTCATTTCCCACTAGTATTTTTCCTATTATTTATATTTTGGAAATACAATTAATAGAACTAAGTTTCATCTCACAAGTACCAATCGTGACAAAATGTAAATGGGTTTTTTCATGGCTTTCCTAAAGGCAAATTAGTTCTGACTCATTTAAAATTAAGGACTCCAAGTGTCTTACAACCAAATTTCCTTACTTCGCAGCCAGTACATTTTGAAAGAAGCTACAAGGCACTCGAGTGGAAAGGAATGAAGAGCCTAAATTCCTGGCACAGGCCTACAGTGGAAAAGGCAGAGTTGACCAGGAAGGAGGGGCAGTAACCCAGTGTCAACATTACCTAGTGCTATCTGGAGCCTGGAACGAATGCTTAAGGAAGCTTTCTGGAAGCAAAAATAATCTAGGGCATGGTATGTTTGCTTTTAATTTCCTTGAAGACAGAACATACAGAAGGGGCGGGAGGGAGGGGAACCACCCCAGCCTTATCTCCAGCTCGTCCTAAGCTGTGTGTTCCTTCTCATGGAGGATTTTGTAGAGATGAGCACTACTGACACACACAAGGCACTGGGGAGTTTTCTACATTTCTTACCAGAGAGAAACTTAAAGTTCTTAAGTGACACCAACTCCTGCCTCCAAAATGAATTTTACTTGAGGGTTATTAAATTAACAGGGTGAAAAACATCTAGCTTGGTCATCCATACCCATCACCAAGAAAAAATAACTTAATTGGTTCAGGACAAAATCCCTATGCAAATCAGAGCCCTTTTAAAAACAATCATTAACACTCTTGTAACTAAGGAGGAAGGAGTCTGAATTTACCTTAACTTAGAAGCCTTAGCACTTCGGGAAATGAAAATGCTTTGTACCTGACCCCTGACATTCCACTTCCTTTTCTTGGGTGTTTGAGGTTATGTCCTAATATGACTCAGTGGACTGAATTAGGTCTCTCAGGTGATGCACAAGGTCTTACCTCTCCTAAGGAGTAAGCCCCTATCCCTCAAACTCATTTTGAAAACCTGGTACAGTGATCTCCCCAAAACCTTATCTGCCTCTCAGTGAGAATGTACAATCACCAGCGCCCCCCCAGCCCCAGCGAGAGATCCCAGAATTTAACTGGCCACAAACTATAAGGATCAGGTTCTCCGAGGTTCTCTGGATGGATGTGGTTTCCCTAGAAGACCTTGTTTCCCCATCTCCCATGTTAAGGAAGATCTTATTAGTCCCCCGTTCACTAGAGATCAGGAACCCCAATGGGTGGAACAGTCAGCTCCCAAGGAAGGTATGCTGCAGAGGCACATGGCAAACTGCTTAAAAGATAAAAAACTTGCGGTCAGTAGACATGTTGAAGAGTCCCTCCCACCCAATTCAGAAGTACTAATTTGAGAATCCGTACCCAGCAGAAAATTAGCCCTGAAGTCTCACCAAGTCACCAAAGGACAGCTGTACAAAATGGCTTTCCAATTCTGCCTAGAACCTCCACACTTCAAATCAGGACTTTAAAAAATGAAAAGTATATGGAAAGTCTGACAAAGATTTGACTTTGAAAAAGTTGGAGGAAGATAGAGAAGGGACAAGACACCCAATACCACCCTCAGATTGGGCATGGCTTGAACATGCACCCACTGCCAAAGCACTGCACGAGTTAAAAAATGAAGAAGACATTATTATTCTCCCATTAATGTTTTTAAAAGAATTTCTTTCTAAAGGGAAGGAAAAAGAAATTCAAAAAAGGTGGTTCTTTGGAAAAAAGAAATGAAGGTTGTGAAATGTAATACCAGAAAGGTTTTGCTTACCAGACACCGTAGCTCGCATCCCCCTGCCTTGAGTTTACAACTGCCGCCTCCTTTCCTATTCACTTCTCATCCTAGTACCAATGTAGAGGAGCTACGCAACTGGAGAACGTGACACAGCACTGAACACAAAGAGTTTATCCCCAAACCCAGAGGTGGGAATAAGGGTGATTTAAAAAGAAGTCCTGAAGTACCCACCCTCCCCCAGTCTCATTATACAAAGCGACCGAATGCAGGCCCAAGGACTAGTTCCTGAGCAGCAATGGCACAATTCAGTGTCATTAGGCCCCATTTGTCTATTCAAGTCACTTTCCCAAGTCCTCCTTTCCCCACTATCCCCCCCCCCGCACAGATCCACACACACACACACACACACACACCCACACCCACCCCAGAAGGCTCCCAGTCTTAAAGTATAGTTGGTTTGACTGTTTTCCACCCCTAGCAACTGAAGCGGGGAAAACTTCCAAGCAGTTGTGATGAGTGAAGGAAGGTGAAATTAAAAGCAACAGGCTCTGATTGTTAAATATAAAAACTAGAGCTGCCCAGGAGATGGACAACTTCAAGACCTAATTCCTATAAGCTTTTTCCCTTTAAGATTATAAAAGATAGTCTAAAGAAAAGGTCTTTTCCTGTCTAGCAGCAGCGTGCACAGGAGGCCAGAAAGCATCTGCTCAGGGGTGGAGTTTCAAGAGGGTGGAGAGGAAGAAAGCTGATTACATCACCTTTCCATGCTGCTCCTCCCCCTTGACCAAGTTTCTAGGGCGGCCCTAAGCTCGGGATGGCAAAAGGGGGAGAAAAAAACAACAAAGAAGCAGGACGACGCCATTTTGTAATGGAGAAGAGGAAAACTTAAAAAAAGCTATCCCCGGCACTGCCGGCAGCTAGTTACATCAAAAAAACACCCCTTTTCAGTAAAATACCCCAAACCAGCACCCATCCTGAATGGTCTTTGACCTAATTTGAGTAAGAGAGTTGTGAAAATAAAACCAATTAAAATATTTAAAAGAACAACTTTCTGCGGGGAAGAATTGAATTTGCAATTGAGGTTCAACCTGCTACCATCGACCACCCCCATCCTCCCTATAAAGGGAAAGGGGGGAGGATTTGGACCCCTCTCAACAAATAGGGTTGAGGTGGGAGGACAGGAGAAAAATGGGCCAAGACACAACCTGCAACGCCGCTTGGAAGACAAAAGGACAAGGAAAAGTCGCCATATTGAAGCAGGGAAGAAAAAAATTCCTTTTAACGACACAAATCTTTTAGAAAGCTAGCATTCAATTGCACTAAATGGCTTTTAAAATTATACTCCTGAATTCCACATTTCCCAACCTTTCCACCCCCTATCAGACTGTATTACCACCCACCAATACGTATCAAGTTAAAATGTTAATCATTTTGCTCTTAAATAACCTATGCAACCTGCAACAATTACAAAACATTCTTTACCTCCCCATTATCTTTTATGTACTGGCACTAAGATTATATTTTGTACTGAATAGTGTCTTGCAATCTTTATTCCTAGATTGCCACCTATTTTAACCACACAAATATACCCCAAGCAAATTACATTAAAATTGAGAGGATTTAACAATCATTTAAAAAGTCATAGCCAGTTATTATCTCTGCCCATCTCCTTACCCTGCAATCTTTATGTACAGATTGCTTATTAATCTGGCAAATTGAAAGGCGCCCTGCTTGTCTCACACACAAAGAAGTGGGACTTCTGGGCCACAAGATCCACCATCTTTTGTATGTGAGCTCATTAACCCTTTTGAAGACTGCTAACAAGAGGAAGTTAACCATTCCTCCTTATAAAAAGCAAACACTTATGGCTTTGGCAGTCTGGAAATTGGCTGGATTACGAAGGGTTAACCATCAAAATCCTCACTTGCTGGCCCTCCCTCCACCCTTTCCTTTCCTGCAGCAGGGCAGGAAGGTAGGTGGTAGGGGAGAGAGAACAAGACTGTTTTAAGACCAAAGGCCCTTTTTTAATGGAGATTAAGTGACCGGCTTGGTCCTTCTCCAGTTCTATTTTGTTCTATTGGCTCATTTCTTCCTCTCATTATTTTTGGTTTCACAACGGGAAACGTTGATTTCTTGTTGCAAGGCTGGTTTTGGAAAATTCGACACTTACTATCCAATTTTTTTGCGACGTCAGCACCTCGGGCTCAGGGGGGGAGGGGGTTAAAATTTTGGAGAAAAAAAATAAAACAACCAACCAGGACCCAAAACTCAATTATTTGGGGGGCCTCATTGGATCAAAAAGTCTCTTAAAAAAATGAAGGCCAACTCAGTATTCATTTTCCCCCCACCCAACTCCATTTAGGGAGGGGGGTCGTAGAAAAAAAGTTCTGAGTGGATTCAAAAAAGTAAACGCTGGATGAGTGAATTTGGGTGGGTTTGGGATGGGTGGGTGGTTGATTATTTTTGAAGTTATGTGGTGACGGTCCTTCGGCCACAGATTTCAAGTCCCATGCAGCGTGGGCTGGTGGGGTGGGCAAGATAGGTGGGAAGGGGCAGAAGACACAAGTGGTTGGGCTGGTGGCTGCTGTTTTCCCTTTCCCCCCTCTCAGGATCCTTTCAAGGGCTTAGATGGTGCTGCGGCTTGTTTCTTTTTTTTCCTCGTGGCCGGCCTGTCTTTCTCCGAGAAAATTCAAACCTGGGATAAAAGGAACACAAGGGAGAAAGATGTAATCAAGACGGGTTGCTTTAAACACCCTAAGTACCATATTTGTTGTCTCCGAACACCTCCATGTCCCATCCCGAACACAGCCGCCTTCTATGAGCCATGGTCCTTAACAGAACCCACGCCTAACCCCTGCCCCAGTCCAACGATTTTAACAAAACTTTACCCTCCAACCGACAAAACACCCAAACTTACCTCTAAACGAACCCCAGAATGGCGGCTGCCTGCTCGGGCGGAGTCTTTTATACCCAGACGCCGCCCAACGCGCCCAAACATGCTAGTGAAACGCCCTTGTCGCGAGACATTGTGCGCGAGGCGTGAATTCATTGGCCAACCCGAAAGACAACTCGCTAGATGATTGGCTATCCTTCCTTCACCTTCGCTCAGCCCCTTCCCCCCAGTACCTTCTTCCGCCTCCTTCCTGGCCCCCCCCACAAGCGCGTGACCGAAGAGCCTAGCACCTCCCTTTCCTCTGCTTCCACCACTTCCGTCCTCGAGAACACTTCTCACCCTGGTTGGTAGAACCGGGTCGGCGCATGCGCATTGAGAAGATGTCGGTAGAAATCCCCTTCAAAATTGCTTAAAATGCAAGCTCTAAGTATGAGATCTAGAAGTCGTAGTGACTGGCTTGAGAAAAACTCAATTTTGAGGCCGAATTCGATTGTGACGCAGTTGAAATTGGCCTCTCCCCACAGGCCCCCCCCCCTTTACGCTTCCGTACTGACGCAAGTGCGCGGCCGCCTCCCGCACTGCGGGCTCGCCCTTGGCCCACCCTAGCCAGTTTCTTGGAGCATGCGCAACTGCCTTTCCGGCCTTTCCTGCCTTGGGCGTACGTCAAGATGGCGGCCTCCGTATTGCGTTCGTTGCTGAGGCGCATTCCTAGCTTTTCGCTCTTCAGAGGTGCCTACGGAGTTCAGGTAACTCCTTGGAGCACATTTTGTACAACCGCCACTTAGTTATACTTTCTCTAGGTCATCGCTCCATTGCTGGGAATCCAGGAGCGGAGACTTTCCCAAGTGCTTATTATGCCTTGGCTGTCTAGGCAACACTGCTTCCACCACCCTTTCCCTTCCCCTCATCCTCCTCAATACTGCGCGGATTTTTAATCCCCGGCCAAGGGAAAAGAGTTAGATATTCTTTTCCAAGCTACCCAC
Source organism: Callorhinus ursinus (assembly GCF_003265705.2). NCBI lineage: Eukaryota > Metazoa > Chordata > Mammalia > Carnivora > Otariidae > Callorhinus > Callorhinus ursinus. The sequence continues at coordinate 432,191 of NW_027397088.1, read as the reverse complement.
TCGGCTAAAGAATTAGGTGAAGGATTGGGCCTCTTGGTCGTACACAACCAGCTCTTAAGTATGCATGTAATGTCTAAATCTGTGATGCCCTGGAGTGTCCTTGAGTTGAGGGACACTAACTTCTACCTGCTGAACTATCTCCCGGTAAAGCCAGGATATGTTCTCACGACCTGGGGACCAGTTTCTTAGCTCTCTTTCTGTCACTAAATTAGTTTTGTTTTTTTAATCAGAGCATACATGAGACCTTAACTTAGTCCTTTAGATTGAGATTTCTCTCCAGCCTCATGTACTCACCACACTGGAGGTTCTTGGTAGGGCAGGGTAGGTTCTTGGGGGGGCACGGTGAGCTAGGAAAGCTTTCACAGCTGCCACTCCCTAACAGTGGTGACAGGGGTCACTACAGAGTTAATAACAGCCCTGGTAGCTTTAAAGCTAGCGTTAGGACTCAAGTTTGTTCTGACCTGTGGAATGTTGACCTTCAACTTTTCTAAGGCTGGGCAGTTCAATGATTCAGGGTTGGATTGGGTTGGAGACTCACCTGTCATGCATTCTCTCCCCACCAGACATCTTCCTTCCAAGAAGCTAGACACCCTCCCTATTCCTTTCTTCTCCCTTTTCTTAGTACATCTTCAAAAGCACGAACACATCATGTGTGTCTTCTCAAATAAGACTGCTTCCCCGTCACCTGGGGCGCCTGGGTGGCTCAGACGGTTAAGTGTCTGCCTTTGGCTTGGGTCATGGTCCCAGGGCCCTGGGATCAAGCCCCGCATCGCTTCTCCCTTTCCCTCTGCCTGCTGCTTCCCTTGCTTGTGCACTCTGTCAAAATTAAATAAAATCTTTAAAAAAAAAAAAAAAAGGAAAGAAAAAAGACTGCTTCCCAGTCACCTATCCTAGTTACCCTCTCACATTAGCTTTTCCTTCAGGATCCACTCAGAGACAGGAAGAGTGGTTGTTGATCTAAGTTTTACCCTAACCCTAAGAAAAATGCTACTTTCTATATGTATTCCTGCTATATTCCATTAATACAATGGGCATGTTCTTGTCTCTAACATATGGGCAGTGAAACTATCACGTCCTTTCCTTGAACTCCTTTCCTCATTTTTTGCCTTTATAGGTTCCCCTCCAGACTCTTTGCACCAAAGGACCCCCTGAGGAAGATTCTTTGTCCCCAGTTCCCATAACCCCTTATAAGAATGAACCCTGGAAATATCTGGACTCAGAAGGTACCTCTGAATGGGAAAGGGGAGGATCATGTGGAATCTGAAATAAATGGACAGAGACACTTCTACTATCCCCACCAGGAATAACTTATGTGGTCTTTCAGAATACCAGAACCGCTATGGCTCTCGCCCCGTCTGGGCTGACTACCGTAGAAACCACAAAGGTGGAATACCCCCACAGCGGACTCGAAAGACATGTATTGTGAGTTTCTGCAGGTGGTACATGGATGGGATGTGGAGTGGGGGTGGACGCCATAGTGACAATGGCAGTAGCACTTTTTCTCACAGGACTTTGACCATCCTTCACCTACTAGTTTTTTTTTTCCACAGCGTAAAGATAAAGTTGCTGGGAATCCCTGCCCCATCTGCCGGGATCACAAGCTGCATGTTGACTTTAGGGTAAGGACAGTCTTTTCTCCAGGATAAGGATTTGGAGCCTCTTTGTAGTGCTAAAGAGATTACCATGGGTGTCCCACTCTTCTTCATAAATTAGTTTAGCACCCCTGCGGTCCGTTTTGCATTGACTTTCTAGTAATATAAAAACACTCCTCTTTCCAGCTTTTTGTCCTTCACTGTGGCTCGTACTAAAAATCTTCATTTTTTTACCTATGAAATTTACAGTCTAAATTGCGTGGCCAGAAAAATGTGTATTTCTAATGGGAGAGCAATATCCAAAGGTTTATTTATATCCATTTGCAATTATTAGCAAGTAGGTTGGGTTAGTTTTTTCCTGAGGTTTGTTTTTTTTGAGAGAGTGAGGGAGAGAGAGCACGAGCGGGAGAGGAGCAGAGGGAGAGGGAGAAGCAGACCCCCCGACAAGCAGGGAGCCCAATGTGGGGCTTGATCCCAGGACCCCAGGATCATGACCCGAACCGGAGGCAGATGCTAACAGATTGAGCCACCAGGCACCCCTGAGGTTTTGTTGTTGTCGTTGTTTTTGTTTTTTTTTTTAATTTTTGTCATGTTGATGTTTGGTGGCATGCCAAGATTTAAGGCTGGAGGGCAGATACATGAAGCCAGATACAGAGCTTATTTTTCAAAAAAGCGTTTATTGCAAGGATGGGCAGGACTTGCTCCTTAAAGAGTTCAAAAAGCATGTAAAAATAATAATGGGAAAAATGCTCTTCTGAGCTTGCAGTAAAGGTATTGGAGCAGAAGCTGAATGATTGGTCATGAGGGGAGTTGGAAGGAATTCGTATATCAGTCAGCAGATTGGGGTGTCTGACTGCTCTCAGGTGCCTTCTGACACCACTGTACAAGGGTCCCATAGATAGATAACGTCTCCATTTCAACTGTGTATGATTGGTTATAAAAATAGAACAGGGGCATCTGGGTGGCTCAGTCCGTTGAATGTCCGACTCTTGATTTCGTCTTAGGTCATGATCTCAGGGTTGTGAGTGTGAGCCCCTCATCAGGCTCCATGCTCAGCGGGGAGTCTGCCTGAGATTTTCTCCCTCTCCCTCTGCCCCTCCCCCTTACTCACTCACACATACACCCTCTCAAATAAATAAATCTTTAAGAAAAAAAATAGAACATAACCAGTTGCATACGGTTTAGAATCAATTACATGACCGAGGAAGAAAGATTATAAATTGAATAGTGCATATGATTCTGCTTGCTCTTTTACTCCACAAGTGCATCTCCTTTTTTCCATGGGTGCCATCTCCTGTGATTAACCTGCTGGCTGATAGTCATTCTACATAATTAGACCTCTAAAATTGACATTAGTGATGTATATGTTACATGTAGTATACTATCATATACGTTCGTATTTATATATGCACCTTATAAACACATATTATATTTTCTTATGTGATTTCAGGGATTGCCAGCTGACTCTTCCCAGTTTTTTGCACGAAGGGCTGATTTTAGAACCTAATCCCTGTAGAAGAGGGTTCTATGTGAGTCTCAGTGACAGAATGTAGGGTGTGCATGTGAAATGGTTGCAAGGCCAAGAAAGAGGAAATGTTTGCTGGAGTTTTCAAGAATGTATTCAGCAAATTGATGGGGCTAAAACTGGGACTTGAAGGAGGGTAGCACCTGAAGAGACACAGAGGAGTTAAGGGCGTCCATGCACACATGTAGGGATTGTGCACTTTTAGGATCTCAAGGTCTTGCTGCTCTCCCTGCCCTCTCTTATATTTCCCCACCACTTTCCTCCACAGAACGTGAAGCTCTTGGAACAGTTTGTCTGCGCCCACACAGGTATCATCTTTCATGCTCCATATACAGGTTAGTCTATCGTCCTTGTCACCACCAGAATAGCTTTTCCTTGGAGCACTCCTCATTTATTCAGTCATACAACAGTTATCTGGTGGCCGTTACGTAAGGCATAAAAAGTGTGAATGAACTTTTTTTGGAAATCTTGCCTTAATGGATATATTCACATATGGACAAAAGATACAAGTAAGTACCAATGTAAGTAAGTTACCTAAATGTAGCTGTTAGAAGTGGTGGTAATTATTTCCTTTCTGTAGGGTCTTGTTTGCTCTTGCAAAAGGCTTTCTAGCAAATTGACTGTCCTGTAAATTCTTTTTGCCATCGACAGTCCAATCAGATCTTCCATATTTGGAGTTATAATCCTAACAATTCAAGATTACATCTATTCCTTAATGAAGGCCACAGGCCAAATCTGGCACACCGCCATGTCCATTTATTTTCATATTGTCTGTAACGGCTTCCAGGCTACAATGGCAGAGTTGAGTAGCTGAGACAGAGACTGTAGGACTTGCAGATCCTAAAATTTATGTGGCCCTACACAGAAAAATTTTGCCAACCCATGCTCTAAAGCAGGATAAATTTGCAAAGAATAATCTGAATCCACTATTTTGGGGATGGCAGCATGATCAGTGGAGTTTGGTTTGTCAGGGAGTTTTGAAGAAGACCTTTATAGCCGGGATGCCTGGGTGGCTCAGGCGGTTAAGTGTCTGTCTTCGGCTCAGATCACGATCCCAGGGTCCTGGGATTGAGCCCCATGTCAGGCTCCTTGCTCAGTGGGGAGAGATCTCCCTCTCTCTCTGCAGCTCCCCCTGCTTGTGCGCGCTCTCTCTGATAAATAAAATCTTAAAAAAAAAAAAAAAATGCTTTGGGCGCCTGGGTGGCTCAGTTGGTTGGGCGACTGCCTTTGGCTTGGGTCATGATCCTGGAGTCCCAGGATCGAGTCCCACATTGGGCTCCCTGCTCAGCAGGGAGTCTACTTCTCCCTCTGACCCTCCCCCCTCTCATGTGCTCTCTCTCTCACTCTCTGTCTTAAATAAAAATGAAATCTTTTTTAAAAAAAAAGCTTTATAGTAAAGCTATAAAAAGCTAAAGGAACTATTTTCCTACTCTCTCAGATCACCTTCTCCAGATCGGGAGCCCTTTCTTCCTTTACTGAATCTTTCTCTATGGATTGTTCAACCCAAACCTTTAATTAACCACACTTGCCCTTTGAATTGTTTTCTGCTTTCTGTCTTGGAGGTTTTACCATTAAATAGCTTTTCTGTAGTGGCTAGACCCTCCTAAAGTCTTTTTTTTTTAAATTTTATTTATTTGACAGAGACACAGCGAGAGGGGGAACACAAGCAGGGGAGCGGGAGAGGGGGAAGCAGGCTCCTCGGGGAGCAGGGAGCCCAATGTGGGGCTCGATCCCAGGACCTCGAGATCATGACCCGAGCCAAAGGCAGACGCTTAACAACTGAGCCACCCAGGCGCCTCTAGACCCTCCTAAGGTCTTAATCTCAGCTCTCAGAGAGGGGGGATTCTTCCCATTGGGTAGATGGGGAAACTTAGGCCAATCAAAGGGTCAGAGAACTAGGATTATTAGGTAGAGCAAGTTTTCCAAACCCAGCTCTTTATAACCATATAGAAGCAGTTGTATACTCTTGTTTACTGTGCTTTCTAGAATGAGCACCGAGTATTGCTTCTTGGCCTTTTGGCAAGATCAAGTGTAGAATGAGCACTGAGTTTTCTTTTTCTCCCTACAGGGGTCTGTATGAAGCAACATAAGAAGTTGACCCAGGCCATCCAGAAAGCCAGAGATCATGGTGAGCATGAGAAGGGGTCCAGTGCATTTTTCTTACCCATAATGAAGGTGATTTAGGGCTGGAGAGCGGATATAAATACTCCTACGTGTCTTAGGAGGTGGCATCCAAATCTCCTTTCAGTACTCCACTGTCCCTTTTTCTCTTTCCTGAGTCTCTTACCTTGTCATTGCCCTGTTTCCGTAATCCTCTGTCCTTTTTCTTCCCTTTTATAACTATCAGTCCCAATGCCAGAGACAGATCATGGGAGATCTTTGTATAAATTTCTGGCCCTGGGCTCCATGACACCTTTGCAGAAATTAAAAAAGGTATGCCTCTGCTAGGGCAGATGCAGCTTTGTAGCCCTGGGGCAGGGCTGCGCAGCTTGGCAGACTAAAAAGCCCCAGCAGTATGTCAGTCCACATTGCCCCCTTGGCCAGTTGCCTTTGTGCAGTGTAGAACATGCATAAATATACTCAGTGGTTCTGACTGGTTCCTGCCTCCCTTTATATGTCATTTTACATACTGTCTTAACCCAAACTACCCTTCCTTGCTTCCCTCCCTCACTTTCTCTCTTTTTTTAATTCCCTAGGTCTCCTCAGTTACCACATTCCTCAGGTTGAACCTCGGGACCTTGACTTCAGTACCTCTCATGGAGCTGTGAGTGCTACTCCACCAGCCCCCACCCTCGTTGCAGGTGACCCCTGGTATCCATGGTATGGCTGGAAACAGCCACCAGAGAGAGAGCTGTCCCGCCTTCGACGACTCTATCAGGGACATCTCCGAGAAGAGAGTGGTCCCCCACCTGAGTCAATGCCTGAGGTGCTGCCCACAACCCCAGCTGAAGCCTCCTCCACTGAGCAGAAGCCCCAGAGTGCTCTGTAGGAGCTGTAGACTGGGAAGGAATTAACAGTGCCTAGTGGGGCGCCTGGGTGGCTCAGTCGTCAAGCGTCTGCCTTCGGCTCAGGTTATGATCCCAGGGTCCTGGGACCGAGCCCTGCATCGACCCCTGCATTGGGCTCCCTGCTCGGCAGGAGGCCTGCTTCTCCCTCTCCCACTCCCCTTGCTTGTGTTCCTGCTCTCACTATCTCTCTCTCTGTCAATAAATAAATAAAATCTTAAAAAAAAAGAGATAGTGCCTAGGAATTACATGATGGGATTTCACTCTGAAGAGTTGTGTTTGTATGTGGCCAATGGCAGGCCCAGGGCCAGAGAGAAGTAATGATTGCTGAAGGGAATAAATGCTTCTGAGGCTTAGGGGAGGGCAGGACAGATGTGTATGGGAAACCCCAAACCCTGTATGTTGTGAATAGTAGACAGGCTATAAACATTCTGTACTTGCTTCAGGTTTCTGCTAACTTGGCTTTGCCACAATAAAGCTGTATCTCCTGTCTCTGGGCTGAGTTTCCAAGATTAATGCCATTTGTGTCAGGGGTGGGGGAGTTGGGGAATGGGTGCTGCTGTGGGGAGAGGAGTGGTCATGCTTGAGCCAGACTGGCCAGTGATTCTCGGGACCAGAAGCCACCAGATATGAGCAGTTGGGCCATTATGTCAGGATCACCTTTCTGGCCTCCTGTGCCCAAGGCAGTGGCAGTGTCCTCACCATACCTAGCAGTTTCCTGATTGGGGCGGGGGTGTGGGGAGGGGCAGTTGAAAGGGCTGGGGAATGGGACAGTAGGCTAGGAAAAATGCGTTGCTATGGCACCCGCGGGGTGGGGGGCGGGGGCGGGGGAATGGCGTTAAGGGACTGGCCTGGCGGGAGTTAGGGGAGGAGGAGGGGTGGGGGCGATGAGGGGGGGTGGGCGGGGTGGTAGGGCGGCCCCCCCCAGGGGCGGCCCCCGAGCCCCTCCTGCATAGCGAGGAAATAAAGGCTCCCTGAAGTGCTTCCTCTCCGTCCCCCAACCTCCGCCTTTCAGGGAGGGGCGGAAGTGACGTGGCACGGGGCGGGTCCGTCCACGCACAATGGGCCATGGAGTTCTCGTTCGATGTGGATGCGCTGCTCCCGGAGCGGATCACGGTGCTGGATCAGCACCTGCGACCCCCAGCCCGCCGACCCGGAACCACAACGCCGGCCCGGTGACCTCTCAAACCCGCCCCAAGGCCCTTATCTCCTTGTTCTTCTCAAAAACCTGGTCCAGGCACCACGCCCCCTTCTCACCGACTAGTGACCTCTCCTTTTGTTGCTCTGGCTCGCCCTTCTGGTGACCTTTGACCCTAGACCTAGTGGAGTTGATGGGCACTTGCATCTGTGACCTTTCACTCCTTGGCCTGATTTGTTCTAACCAAAGGATGTGGTTGACCCGCCCTTCCTGCTTCCCCACAATAACCTCAGGGAGGGGGGAGTGTAATGTATTGAAAAGAGGTGGGGCAGAAGTTTGGGTTCCAGAATGGTGGGGTGGAAAATCAGATCAGAGGTCTCCAAGGTAAGGTCAGAGAGTCTTAAGTGCCGAACCTGGGTTGAGCTTGTGGCCAAGGTTCCCAGGACCTTCTAATTCAGTGAGTATCTGACTCTTTGTTTCTTTTTTTCTGTAGTGTTGATCTGCAGCAGCAAATTATGACCATTGTAGATGAACTGGGCAAGGCTTCTGCCAAGGTACTGGGGAGTCTTTAGATGGAGGGGCTCTCTGGGGCCAGTAGATAAGGGAGGCATAGGTCCTTTGAAATGGACTTGCAGAAAGTCTGTCTATCTTCCCGGCAGGCCCAGCATCTTCCTGCTCCCATCACCAGTGCATCAAGGATGCAGAGTAACCGCCATGTCATGTATGTGCTCAAAGACACTTCAGCGCGACCGTGAGTTCCAAATGCCCTTCCATCCCATACTTGATTCCTTCCTCCCCTACCCCCTCTTCCTTTTTTGACTCTCCCTTACAAATAGTTGCTACTAGCTTGTTTTATTATTTTTCCCCATCCTACAGGGCTGGAAAAGGAGCCGTTATCGGCTTCCTTAAAGTTGGATACAAGAAACTCTTTGTACTGGTGAGTGTTACTGGAAGCTGAGAGTTCACATGCCTTGGCTTCTGAGAATAAAAGTGCTGGGAGTTGGGAGGCGGCAACGATGTCTGGGTCCTAAAAGGTACTTGTTTTTCTTTACCTCCTAGGATGATCGTGAGGCTCACAACGAGGTAGAACCACTGTGCATTCTAGACTTTTACATCCATGAGTCACTTCAGCGCCATGGCCATGGGCGAGAACTCTTCCACTATATGTTGCAGGTGTCACTTATCTTTTCACCAGTCCATCCAAAATAGAGACCAAAGGCCCCTTTGCGCTGAGCCCTTCCAGAGGCCCTGCCTTCCACCCTCCTGCCTGCCATGTTCCCATATCCTCCTATTCCCTTCCCAGGCTGCTGGGTTCCTGTTGGCATGCTCTCCCCCCACCTTCTCCTACCCTGAGTCTCCTGTTCCCTGCAGAAGGAGCGAGTTGAACCACACCAACTGGCTATTGACCGACCCTCACCGAAGCTGCTTAAGTTCCTGAATAAACATTACAACCTGGAGACCACAGTTCCACAGGTTAGAGGTTTCAGAGGGTAGATCCTTACTGATCCTTACTAATGCTCAGCAAAGAAGTGGCATCTTCCAAGCACTTCTTACTCCCCATTGTATAGGATTCATTTCATACAGTTAAGCTCTTCCTTTTTTTTCCCCTTTTTTTGTGGTAACATCTTTCATTCTGCAGCTATTCATTATCATCTGTTTTAATTTTTTGCTGTTCTGTATACCCAGTAATATGTTTGTGTCCCAAAAATAGCCAGCTCATTTGCACCTCCTTGTTTTTACAGAGGCCTTTACTGTTTATTAAGGCCCAGAAAAGTATATATTTTTTATCCTTCGGGAGCTTTGGCCTTATATGGAGAATGTGGTTAGTGTGTAAGTAAATACGGTATAACGTTACTAATGCTATCCATTCATTTAGCAGCTATTTATTGAGCACTTGACACTGTTCTGGACACTAGGAATACTTGACAAAACAGATAAAAGTTTCTGCCCTTGTGGAGCTTATATCCTAGTTGGTGAGACAAACATAATATATGACTATGTAGTATGGTTGATGATACGTGCTCTAGAAAGATGAGAGCCACTAAGAAGGCTTGCGAGTACTGCCGTGGGGATGGGAGTGCATGGGGTTGTGAGTCAGATAATGGAGAGTGCAGAGAGGGCATCCCAGGCAAAAGGAATGGCTCATGCAAACTCCATGAGATAGGAATGTGCCTGAGCAAGTGAATTGGCGGTGTGGCTACAGCCGCAGGAGTGAAGGGGAGTGTGTAGATTAGATCAGGCAGCAGCGGGGGAGGAATAATATTTCCAACCTTACAGGTTATTGTAAAGGCTTTGGCTTATGCTCTGAGTGGAAAGAGGAGAGTCATAGTGGGTGTTTGAGCAGAGGGATGATATCATCATACTTTTAGCCAGACCACTTTGGCTGTTAAGGATAGAAGCAAGTAGACCAGTTAGGAGGCAACAATTCTGATGAAAAATGGTGGTGGCTCAAACCAAGATGGTAGCAGAAGAGAGGGTAAAGGGTGGTCAGATTTTAAATATTGTGAAGTTAAAGTAAATAAGATTTCCTGGTAGATTATCTGTGGAGAAAGAGAAAGAAGGAGTGAAGGATGATCCCAAACTCAGCCTGAGCCATTGGACAGATGAAGTTTATGTAACTGAGATGGTAGGTGGAGCAGCCTTGGGAAGATATAGTAGGAGTCCACTTTGATTTTGAAGAGGTTTGGAATAGAAAGGTCTCTGCATACATAGGGTATTGAAAGCAGTGAGGCAGATGAGGTCACCAAGGAGTGAGTATAGAGAAAGAAATGGTTCAAGGACTGGAGCCCTTGAGTACTCTTTTTTTTTTTTTTTTTTAGATTTTATTTATTTATTTGACAGAGACACAGCGAGAGAGGGAACACAAGCAGGGGGAATGGGAGAGGGAGAAGCAGGCTTCCCGCTGAGCAGGGAGCCCAGTGTGGGGCTCGATCCCAGGACCCTGGAATCATGACCTGAGCCGAAGGCAGACACTTAACGACTGAGCCACCCAGTACTCTTTTAAGAGGTGTCATGGACCAGGAGAACAGCACTAGTGAATTAGATGAAAATTTTTAGGTAGGGTGCCCTGGAAGGCCAGTGAAGAAGGTGTTTCCAGGAGACAGAAGTGGCTTACTGAGTAAAATGCTGCTGATCAGTGAGTTCAGAAGAGGCCTGAGAGGTGACCGTTGTATTTAGTTACCTGAGATCACTGGTGATCCTAACCAGCCTTTTCTCTGCAGTGGTGGGTGGAAGTCTGAATGGATTGGGCTTTAGGAGATTGGGAAGCTAGGAGTGGAGATAACAAGAATAGGCCAGTCTTTTAAATGCTGATTTAATGGGGGCACCTGGGTGGCTCAGTTAGTGAGGTGTCTGACTCTTGATTTCAGCTCAGGTCATGATCCTCAGGGTCCTGGGATTGAGCCCAGTGTCTGTCGGGCTCCATGCTCAACGGGGAGTCGGCTTGAGGATTTCTCTCCCTCTCCCTCTGCCCCTCCCCCCACTCGCTCTGCAAGCTCATGCTCTCTCAAATAAGTAAATTTTTTTTTTTTAAGATTTTATTTATTATTTGAGAGAGAGCGTGAGCGCACGAGCGGGGTGAGGGGCAGAGGGAGAAGCAGGTTCCCTGCCCAGCAGGGAGCCCAATGTAGGACTTGATCCGAGAACTCCGGGATCATGACCTGAACCGAAGGCAGATGTTTAACTGGCTGAGCCACCCAGGTTCCCCTTTCAAATAAGTAAATCTTAAAAAAAAAAAAAAAAATGCAGCTTTAAGGGGAACAAGGAAATAGACAAGAGCTAGAGGGGAAAATGGATTGAGAGAGGGTTGATTGTTTTCAGTTGGAAGAACCAACAGCATAAGAATGACTCGGTAGAGAGAAAATGTGATGATGTCAGAGAACGTGAGGAGATTTGCTGAAGCAATGTCATGGGCAGGAGGGGTTGGGATTGGGTTGACAAGTTTGCCTTGGATTCAGAGCATGGACACTTAATCCACTGTAATATGATTTGATTGATGTGCTTACAAAGGAGGCATAAAGACGTGGTGAGTGCTACCCTTGGGGTGGGAATTGGGTAAAGGAAGGCTTGACTTAAGCTTAATCTTGAAAGGTGAATGTCATGGGGATAGTGGACAGGTGGGCAGGCTAAAGTGCATTTCATATACAGGAACCAGCATGAGCAAAAGCAGACAGGTATTCAATTATCTTCTGGGGTACTGCAGGCAGTTTGGTGTGGCAGGAGCGCTGGGCCTGTCCTTGTTTCTGGAGGAGGGTGGGTGGCTGGACAGGGTCAAGGCAGGAAACAGGCAGGGTCTATTTATATTTAGAATGTCCTCCCCTAGTACATTGTTCCATTAAGAGGCAGTGGAGAGCAGTGGAAGGAGCAAAGTATTAGGCATAGCCAGGTAACCTATAAGACCAAAACATTATAGAGTATAAGTAATCATGTAAACAATGATTCATGAGCTCTGTGTGCTAGCTACATGGATCATCTCAGTTGATCCTTGTACATCTCTTTGAGGTGGGTACTTTTATTGACTCCATTTGGGGTTTATACAGATTAGTGATTTGACCAAGTTCACATGGCTAGTAAGTGGCAGAGCAAGAATTTGAACCCATTGCCACTCTTTTTTTAAAAAATGTTAAACATTTTATTTATTATTTGTTTATTCCTTTTTTTTTTTTTTAAGATTTTATTTACTTGACAGAGAGACACAGCGAGAGAGGGAACACAAGCAGGGGGAGTGGGAGAGGGAGAAGCAGGCTTCCCGCGGAGCAGGGAGCCCGATGCGGGGCTCGATCCCAGGACCCTGGGATCATGACCTGAGCCGAAGACAGCCGCTTGACAGACTGAGCCACCCAGGCGCCCCTATTTATTTCTTTATTGCTATTTTTTAAATTTAAATTCAATTAACCCATTGCCCACTCTTGATGACTACACTGTATTATTCCTGGCTGAACTGCTACAGCTAGGGTCTGGGGCTTGAGGCCCAGTTCTGTCACTTGTTAGCTACTTGGCTTTGGGCAGGCCATGTCTCCAAGCCTTTACTCTTTTAACGCAGGGACTCCAAGGATTGTTGTGAAGGCCAAATTGAATATGATAATATAATGAAATCACTCTAAGTCAGTTACTAGTTATCAAAGTGGCACCCTGTTCTCCAGCATATCTTCCCTTGACAGTTCCACCCATTTGAACCCTACTTAAAGCTTAGTTTTTCTCAGTATTTGTATACTTAAGCCGTTTGGCCTGGTGTGTATATGTATGTATGTTTAAGCTTCTGTTTTGAAAGTTTTGGATGCCTCTTCTTCCCTGGTGTTTTGTGCGCTCTGTCTCCATTAGCCTGGGTTCTGGGAGAACTAAAAAGTAGCGTACAGACTTTTGGTTTTTGAGATAAAATGCACTCTTTTAACTATCTAAAATACACAGTTCAGTGGTTTTTAGTATATTCACAGTGTTGTCTGATTTTCCGTGCTAATTCCAAAACTTTTCCATCACACAAAGAGAAACCCAGAACTCATTAAGCAGTCACTTCCCATACCCCTTTCCCCAGCCTTTGTCAACCAGTAATCTGCTCTCTCTGGCAATTTGCTTATTCTGCACATTTTATATAAATGGAATCCTACAATTTGTTTGGCTTTCACTTACCATAATGTTTTCAGAGGGTTCATCCATGTTGGAGCATGTATTAGTACCACATCCCTTTTTATGGGTGAATAATATTCTATCATATGGATATACTAGATTTTGTTTATCCATTCATCAGCTGATTCACATTTGGTTGTTTCCATGTTTTGGTGATGAATATTTGTAAGATTTTGTTTGCACGTATCTTTTCAGTTTTCTTGGGTATATACCTAAGAGTGGAATTACTGGGTCATATGGTAATTCTTCAACTTTTTGAGGAACTGACACAATGTTTTTCCACAATGACTACAACATTTTACATCCTCTACCAGCAATGTATAAGTATTCCAATTTCTTAACATCCCTCACCAACATTTGTCATTTTCCTTTTTTTTTTTTTTAAGATTTTATTCATTCACTTGACAGAGAGAGAGAGCACAAGCAGGGGGAGCAGCAGGCAGAGGGAGAGGGAGAAGCAGGCTCCCCGTGGAGCAGGGAGCCTGACATGGGCCAATCCCAGGACCTGGGATCACAATCCGAACCCAAGGCAGAAGCTTAATTGACTGAGCCACCCAGGCGCCCCACCTTTTTTTTTTTTTTTTTAATTAGCTATGGTAGCGGGTATGCACTGGTATCTCTTTGTAGTTTTGATTTGCATCTCCTTGTTGACTAATGATGTTCAGCATTTTTTCAAATGCCATTTGCATATCTTCAGAGAAATGTTTATTCAAGTGCTATGCCCTTTTTTTTTTTTTTTTTTTAAGTAGTCGCTACACCCAGCCTGGAGCCCAACACGGGGCTTCAACTCATGACCCTGAGATCAAGACCTGAGCTGAAATCAAGAGCCAGATACTTAACCAACTGAGCCACCCAGGCACCCTCCTTGTGCTTATTTTTAAAGTGTGTTCTTTGTTCTTGAGTTGTAACTGTTCTTTATGTGTTCTAGATATAGAACAGATGTATGATTTGCAAATACTTTTTCCTATTCTGTGGGTTTTTTCATTTTCTTGATCGTGTCTTTGGAAGTAGAAAAGATTTTGCTTTTGGCAAAGTCCAGTTTCTTTTTTTTTCTTTTGTTGCTTGTGCTTTGGTGTCATATTTAGGAAACGATTGCCTAATCCAAGGCATGAAGATTTTCCCATTTCTTTCTTTTTTTTTAGGGAGAGTGCATGAGCAGGGTGGGGGCGCAGAGGGAGAGAATCTTAAGCAGACTCCTAGTTGAGTGCAGAGCCTGATGCGGAGGTCAATCTCATGACCCTAAGATCATGACCTGAGCCGAAACCAAGAGTCAGCCACTCAACTGACTGAGCCACCCAAGCACCCCCCCCCCATGTTTCCTTCTAAGAGTTTCATAGTTTTAGCTCTTGACAGATCTTTGGGGTGCCTGCCTGGCTCAGTCTGAAGAGCATGTGACTCTTGATCCTCCAAATTGTGAGTTTGAGCCCCACATTGGATGCAGAGATTACTTAAGTAAATAAACTTAAAAAATTTTTTTAAACCCAAAACATTTAGGGTTTTTGACCCAGTTAAAATTTTTTTTGTCTGATGTGAGGTAGAGGTCCACATTCATGATCTTGCATGTGAATATTCAGTTGTCCAAGCACCATTTGTTAAAGAAGCTGTTTTCCCCCCATTGAATCGTATTGGCCCTCCGTTGAAAATTAACCATAGACATTTGGGTTTATTTCTGGACTCTATTCATGCCATTGGTCTGTATGTCTAGCTTCAGGCCTCTTCCATACCATTTTGATTGCGATACCTTGTAAGTTTTGAAATCAGGAAGTGTGAATGCTCCCAAGATTGTTTTGGCTATTTGAGGTCCTTTATAATTCCATATCAACTTTTAGAATCAGCTTATCAGGGTCTGAGTTTTTGACTGAGTTTGTCAACAAGGACAGGAAAGGTGGCTTCTGTTCCTCCCGCTGTGGTTTTTATGGGACCAGGTTCTGTCCCCATGTGGTGGTGAATAGCTGAATGAACAACATATATTTCACTTGTTTCATCTCATAGGTCAACAACTTTGTGATCTTCGAAGGCTTCTTTGCCCATCAGCATCGTAAGTTTTGTCACCTTGTGTGTGTTGGCCAAGTAGTTGGGGTGAGGGGAAGGAAAGAGGTGGATTCTTGATCCCACTGGCCCCCTCACTGAGGGGCACCGCCGCTTCCTTCCTCACAGGGCCCCCTGCTCCCTCCCTGAGGGCATCTCGACACTCTCGGGCTGCCACGGTTGATCCTACACCCGCTGGTAAAGCTGCAGTGAATGGGCGGAACTGTAGGCCATGGTGGCTAGTTCTTCTGGAGGCCACAGGGGGCACAGTGCAATTGTGGTCAATTTGGGAGAATTCTCAAGCAGCCCAAGTCTCCAGCAGTTGTTACCCATCTGCTTTTGCCCTCATGAGCTTAGTACATCTTACGCTTGTCAGAACTTTTAACTAAGTGAGCTCGTTGGGACCTGTTTGGTGATTGATATTGGTGCGGTCTCTTGTCGCTTCAGGCCCATCAAAATAGGCCAGGGTCACCTTCCTTTGCAGACCCCTCAGGTTTCTGTCAGTCAAGGGACAGACAAGTGCGGTCAGCCCTTCCATTTCCAGTCATAGAATAGTGACATGAATGGTCCAAAGTTTAAATATGAGTTTTAGAAAATAACGCTCAGATTTTATATTTCCCACCAAATAATGAAATCAATCTGGAGAAACCAAATCTAGGAGGTACTGAAATGCTGCCCAAGCTCCCCATTCCATCCTCAAACACACATATTCCCTGCCAGTCTGAGCCCCACGCCTCCTTCCTCACTGCCTCCCACAGCTTGCATGGAAGTGCCCTCTTGCTGAGCTAGCTGGCTTTGTGGCTAGCTCTCCCCTCCTCCGTGGCCAGGAACGGGAGTAACCACTACCCAGAGAACAGTCTGTTACCATTTACTAGCTTTGACCAGTGTCAGGCACTGGGAAGCAATTCATATCCATGACTCGCTTTGCTTGCCACGGCCTCACCCATCCAGCTCCTGCGGGCTACAGGCTGTGAGAGAGAGTGAGGGCCACCTAGGGCAGTGAGGGCCCAAGCCCACAGGGGAGGGGACCATGGATAAAGCTTAAGTGGATTTGCTGAGAAATCTCTCCTTTGCCACACACAGTAGAGAACCTCTTGAGAGGGAAAGGGAGGGAGCAAATAGAAGAGCGAGGGCATGGGAAGCAGAGCTTTGGGTAGTATGTTAGCCTCCCATTTACTCTGCTAACTCCAAATGTCTTTGTTTTCTCCTCATACTTTGTTTTTCCTAATAAAGCTTCAATCTTGCTCTAGAAGGAGAGGTTCTGCCCTACCCTAACCTCCCCTGATCTCTCCAAAGCAATTCCTAATTAACCAAGGACTTTGTCCATCTCATCTAGAGGGCCTGGCTGGGACCATTCCACTGCCCCAGAATACCAGGGGGGCCTGACAGCACCCACTGACAGTAAGAGCTTGCCTCCCTTAGCCGCCTTTCTCCTGCATCTCCCAGGCCTGAGTCTCCCCCTAGAACTTTTCCCCCAACTCTGCATTTGGCCTGCTCCTTCTGGCTCCCCTCACAAGTGCTCCAGCATTTCCCCTGAATTCCCTCTTGGTGTGAAGGCATTGCCACAGGGCTTCTTCTGCGATGGAGCTGAACTGAACTCTCTCCTTCCCCAGGAGGAACTGTGGTGTCAGGGAGCAGAGGTTTGGGGTCAAGGGGGTAGTAGCTGGGAGGAGGGGTGCAAAGTATATCTTCTAATGCTTACCTTGTCTGTGTCCTGTCCACTGTCAGCTCCAGCAAGAAAGCTGCCACCCAAGAGAGCAGAGGGAGACATTAAGCCATATTCCTCTAGTGACCGAGAATGTAAGACTGGGGTAGGGTGGCTGGGCTTGGGGGCGTTAACCCAGGACAAGGAGTAGTTCTCTCTAAAGGCGCTGATTTCTCTTTTTTTCTACCCAAATCTTTCCTGTCATCACTCTCTTCTCCTTTTTCTTCTTTCTCCATCTTGCTGTGTATTTTCCCTCTTGCCAGTTCTGAAGGTAGCTGTGGAACCTCCGTGGCCCCTAAACAGGGCCCCTCGCCGTGCTACGCCTCCAGCCCATCCACCCCCCCGCTCCAGCAGCCTGGGAAACTCACCAGAACGGGGTCCCCTCCGCCCCTTTGTGCCAGAGCAGGAGTTGCTGCGTTCCCTGCGCCTCTGCCCCCCACACCCTACCGCCCGCCTTCTGCTTGCTACCGACCCTGGGGGCAGCCCAGCCCAACGTCGGCGCACCAGGTAATAGGAGTTGGAGGGTTAGGGAGCCTCAGAACTGTCAAAGAGGGTGTTAGCAATGGCAAAGGGCAGTTTGAATCTGCCAGAGATGAGCAGCAATAGGACAGGGGGATTGGAGAGTCCTGACACCTTTTGAGAAGAATATATTGGACCAGATTTGTGGGAGCAGTCTAGAAAGCAGTTACGTGAAGGAGTAGAATAGTACTTTATATGGCGTCTAGGGACTCTCGTTTTTAAAGTGAGAGGTGGGAGAAAGATTGGAATAACAGATCCATTGGGTTGGGGCGAACTGAGTCTCTCATATTGGGGAAATCTTGGTTTAATGCCTACTGGGAAGATGCAATGTTTCTGACAGTTTGGGGAGCCACTGGCCTCATGTTAGTGCTTTGTATAGCAGGAACCCATCCCAGCAAATGGAGTGGGTATCTCCTTGATTTCTCTCCCTAGCTTTCTCTTCACCTCTGACTTCTCTTTCTGTTTTTCTCTCTCCCCCATTTTCCCTTTCCCTTTCTCCTGTCCATAACACCCTTCCACAGCTCCCTTCCCCGTTCTGATGAGAGTCGATACTGACAGATAATTACCCCCCCCTTCCTTCCCTGGGAGACCTGGGGTAGGCAGAGCCCCTTCTCCCTGAGAACCCCAGGTCCACTTTTCCATTGTAGTCCCCAGGTTCCAGCGGAACCTGACAGAGCTCGTAGGATTCCCTCTTCCTCTTTCTTGGGCAAAGGTGTTGTCAGGGTCCCAGATGGCCTAATACTTTGTAGCTTTTCTTACTGTAGAAAGCACGCCTTCTTTCCTAAGTGGGCTCTGAACACTCCCACAAGATAGCCTGATTCGCTGCCAGATCCCTTGGTTGGGGGGCTCATACTCATTATCCAGAGAAGCACACTCTTGCTTGCTATTAGAATCTAGAACAGCTTAGGAAGGTCCAAGGGCCTCCTATGCCAGGGAAACCTTTTAAGGAGTCTTGTCCATGGAGTAAATCCCATAGTCCTTCTACAGTGTTACTGGTGGCTCAAATACTATTTTGTGCTGCCTACCACACTTATCTTCTCAGCCTGCTGAAGCCAGCCAACGAGCTTTGCTTCAGAGCAGTTCAATGATAAAGGACAGGGTCCCCAAAGGGATCGACTCAACATTGCCAAACTTTTAATCTCCCCATGTTTTGTGTATGTGTCCAGGAACCCCTAAGCTGATGTCTGCTTTGAGGCTCTCAAGATTCCCCACACTTCTAAAGATACCACCACTTCCCCCAGATCCAGATTCTGTGAGGGAGTTTGTTTCTTGGCAGTAGATCCCACTGAGTATCCTGGGATCACTCTTAGCCATGTTTCAGAAGACAAGCCCTGAGTCTCAAGTATCCGTTAGCTTCTGGGAATCCCCTCTCGCATACACCCTGCCCCAGTAGCTAGGTGATGATATATTCCAGTCTAGTGAGATTGTTTCGAGGTGATAGGGGAACTCTTTCCTCTGGCCTTCCTCCATAGCAAGAACCTTCCCTGCTCCATACCCAGGGTATGGACCATCTTCCCCCCCTACTCTGAATGTGTGGTAGATCAGGTACCCCCACTGTGTTCCCCCATCCCAGTACTTGGGAGCAGGATCTCCCTCTCTCCCAACTCCTTTTCCTTCTCCTTTTCAGTGTTGTCTGAATAAAGTGTGCATTCTTTTGTGTTTTTTAAATGGACATTTTCAATGAAAAAAAAAATCAAAAAACCCCAAACTTTAGGTCTCAGCCTCGTTTGTGTGTCACCTGATTTTTTTCCTTGGGATCCCTAGTCCTCTGATCTTCCTTACCTTTGTGATCTGCTGGATCTTCTGCGGATTCTGTCTCCTGTCAGTCACTGGATCCCTCTGTATAGGCTTCTAGATCTACTCCCCCATTCCCTCCAGAAACTCCAGCTCTTCCCAGTGACTTCTACCCTTTAGCGTAGGCCAGCCGTTGCTGAAATGTCAAGATTTACCCACATCTCTGAGATCCACTCATTGCCTCCTGACTATTCCCTGGATTCCTCTTCCCATTGATTTCTTGCCCGCTCCCCCCACCCTTGGACCTCTCTCAAGACAATTCCTTTTCCTCCTGAATTCAGCCTTGTCACTCCCTATTTCCCTCTGGTCTGATGTATCCTATAATTAAAGTAACCATGTTTTCTAAACCAAACACCAGGGCACCTGCTCCAACAAATTTTTTTGCCTGAGTCTGGTTTTCTGACATAGCTTGGATCACATTTAGCCTTACTTTTAACACATTAGACCTTAACAGCAACAAACCAGAACTGCTCCAGAAAATCTTGGGGTATTAAAATGAGCTCCCTTCCCTTTTCTGAGGCACAGCTTAGTTTAAAACCCCATAGGAATGGTAATTACCCTTCTCTGTTTCCTGTACTATTCCTTTCATTCCTCTCCTCTGATTCCTCCATACCCACTCATCTTTCTTCCTATAGCCTCTTCCCCATCATCTCCCATTTCTTCTACAGGGGGGCTCCCCCGGGGCTGGTAGCCCAAAGCTGCTGCTACAGCCGCCATGGGGGGCTGAATTCCCCCTCCCCCAATACAGGTAAGTATTCATCCCTCCTTACCCTCAAATCGGATAGGCCATATTCTCTACCTACTCCAGCCTTCCCATGCACGTGCCTGGTGTTTCCATAGGCAACCAAGAATCGAAGCAGGGGGAGCAGGAAACAGAGACTAGGTGAGGTCTGAGCCCCTCCTCCACCAGCCTCCCACCACCTCTGACTCCTTTTCCTAACATCACTCTCAGCTCCTTTCTCCTCTGAACTTCAGCTCCTCCCACAAACTGTTCTGCCTAACATCCTAATATCCTGAAACCCTCTTTCCCCATAGGCTCAACTCGTGCTTACCTTTGGTACTGAGGGGTTTCAAATTTGGACGTAGCACTAACGGTTTCAGCCTCATACGCCATCATATGTCCTACTCTACATCAGGGCCAGACAGACCTTGAAGAGCCTCTGCTCTTAATTGCCACTTTAATATCCCTATAACCCACTCTCCATCTCCCTCCCACCTACCAGGTCTGCCGGCGAGGAGCAGGTCTTGTCACAGGCTGGCTCTGGGGAGGAACACATGCACACGGTTCCCCCACAGGCCCAGGCCTGGACAATGGGTGGGGACATATTCAACGCCAGGTTCATTCGAAACTTGCAGGACCGTCGCAGCACCAGGCCTTGGTGACCGCAACCCCCCCCCCCACACATCTTCGAAGTCCTTATTCTCACTACAGGAGGTAGCCAAAGCCCGCCCTCATAATGGATGTATTCATGCATTCATTCATTAATTCAACAGGCTTTAACAATGCCAAGTCACTTGTATTTTATTTTTAACCTGAGTAATAAAAGTATTTATTTTTATCACGAGAGCTACCGGAAGTTGATTGTCATTATTTCGACCCCACCCCTCGCTCTTCGCTGTACCTGGTTCGGGCCCATCTTCTCCCAGGTTTTTGCGCAAGCGCCACGGGTGACGCGGCCCCCGCTCGCCAGGACCTAATTCACTGCGCAAGCGCTCTGAGACGGCCTCGCGAGCCGGCAAGCGCAGGCGCACTCACTGCAGACAAGTGCCTCACCGCCTCCCTGGAACCCGCTGCAGTGCGCAAGCGCGCAACATCTCTGTTTCCCTCCCTTCAGCCCCTTCACCCCCACCCCCCCCTTTCCCCTTCAAGAAGCCGGCTCCGGGGCGCGCTCTCCCCTGTGAGGAGGCCGGAGGCCGGACACTGGAGGCGCTGTCTCCGCTCCCGTTAGATCATGTACCAGCCCAGTCGAGGGGCGGCCCGGCGTCTCGGCCCCTGCCTCCGCACATACCAGGCTCGCCCCCAGGTGAGAGCAGGGGGTAAACGGGAAGGGAGGAGAGGGGGCGGGGAGAGACCCTCCTCAGAGCCGGCGTGCGGGGCGGAGCGCGCGCCCCTAGGCGCAAGCGCAGTGGCGTCCTACCGCCCCTTCTCACCTATGCAGGGCGGTGCGTGGAGGGGCGAGGGGTCGCGGGGACTTCAGGACTGCGCAGCGCGGCGTGGAGTGCACGGGGTGTTCTCCCCGGTCTAGGGCGTGCAGGCGGGGTTGAAGCAGGGACGGCGGGGCGCGGCCGCATTTCGCCGGCGTTTCCGCGGTTACCTGTGCCTGGAGGTGATTTGAAGGACAGGGGGCGGAGAGGTTCGCAGCCTGGCCGCGGAGCCGCCCCGGCATTCCGAGGTCCCGACCAGACAGACCTGCGGGCCGCCCTCTGCAGCCGGCGCATCTTACACCGGCATAGCGGTCTGGGCAGGAAGGCCGGCCTGGTTGGATCCGGTTCGGGTCCCTGAGCCGGGCCGGGCAAAATGGCCACGCCCCCGGCGGAGACGGCTCTTCAGGGACCGAGGTACCCGCAGGGCCAGCCAGCCTTCCCGGAAGTGAGACCCCCCCCCGGCCCCCCAGGAGCTCCCTGAGAGCGGAGGGACTCGGGCTAGGCCTGACTTTGGGTGACCTCCCGCCCGTCGCACTTTCAACGTCGGTAAACCAGAGGAATGAAGCCCAACCTTTCACGGCCTCCTGGGCTTGTTTGTGTCATTAGAGGAGCCCGAAATGATAGTCGCTTACATTTGCATACAACTTACGGATGGCGAAGTTTTATTTACATTTATTATGTCATATGGTTCTCAGAACAATTCAGTGTGGCTTTACCGTGCTCGTGTATAAGAGGGCATTTATAAGAGACAGGCGTAGGGAATGAGAGTGCCTAAGGTGTCACAATGTAATCAGAGCTAGGAGAAATGTCTTCTTACAGTTGGATGTTTTTTTCTATCACACACTTAGTGGTGGAGTTTTGTTGAGGGCTACATCATTTTATCCACAGTACACTAAAATCTGTTGCTCCGTTCCTTTGTTCATTTTTCAAAATATCAGGATTCTTTCTGTAAGAGAGGTGTAACTGCCCGCAAACAGTGTTGGGATCTTAAACAAATGTAAAGGTATTTACTAACGTTTCTGGGGAAGTACTTGTACCTGCTTCCTCCTGTTTTCAGTAGAGATGGAGATGAATTCATCCCAAATTCCTCCTCCCAGGAGGAGCAGGTGGGATAGGAAGCATATTAATGAAGAGTTTAGAGGAGGGGGCATCAGGCAGCTAGATTCTTACATTTTTCCCTTTTATTCTTCCTCCTTAGGACCAGCTTTCTCCACGGGCTCTACCATTCCCACCCCTTTGGCCCCCCTCCACAACAACCACTTCTCCATCTTCTCTTCTCGGGTCTCCCCCCCCCCCCCCCCTCTGGCTGCTGCCTCGAGCTCCCCCACTACCTCTCCCTCAGATCCAGGCCCTCAGCTCACCATGGGTGGTTCTTCCGACAGGAAAGGGGGAGGAGGGGCCAGGACCTGAGCTGCATAGTGGCTGCCTGGATGGGCTTAGGAGCCTATTTGAGGGACCTCCCTGCCCCTGTCCTGGGGCTTTGATACCTTTCCAAGCCCCTGGGACCTGTCGCCCTTCCCCTGCCACTCCCCCAGGAGATCCGAGTATGGAGGAACACCTGGCTGTCATGTATGAGAGACTGAGACGAGAGGTAAGTCAGCTTGAAAGTGGCTTTCATCTGCAGTGAGAAGGGATGTAGGTAATACTTGGAAGTAGAGGGTTAGTCAACTGGATTTTCTTGGAATTAACAAGGCAGGAAAAGATGTTCTTCAGTTTGGATTTAAGGGAAGTTAAACATGCAATGACGTGACTTTTTACTCAGAGGGGAGTAAGGAGGCATCAAAAAGAGAAAACTGACAAGTAGGATCATCTTTTCTTTCCTCCTGGGCTGATGCCTTCTTCTTCCACCTAGCTTCCCAATCTCTTCCTTCACTCCCACGACTATACTCTCTACTCATCGGATGTGGAATTCATCAATGAGATCCTGAACATCCGTACCAAGTGAGAATCCAGGCACGGGTAGGGCCTTGGGGAGGAAAAGCACCACGTGCTTTCTACTTGATCTTTTTCATTTACCAGAGAAGGTCCTGCCACTTCTCGCAACTGTTTCCCGTTCCCCAGACAGAGGCCAGTTTGGTTTTCTGATTATGCCATCGTGAGCGATCTTTCCCGTCCTTCTTCGCAGGGGCCGGACATGGTACATTCTGTCGCTGACCCTGTGCCGCTTCCTGGCCTGGAACTATTTTGCACAGCTTCGGTTGGAGGTTCTACAGCTGACCCGCCACCCAGAGAATTGGACCCTGCAAGCCCGCTGGCGGCTTGTGGGGCTGCCCGTCCACATGCTCTTTCTGCGTTTCTACAAGCGTGACAAGGAAGAGCTTTATCGGTAAGAGAAGGGAGAAAAGATCCGGTTTCCTAATCCTGCCTTCAGGACTCTGGGCTAGTCTTCCAGACAATCCTTGATCTACCCTGACTTGACTGCAGGCTCCTTGAGGGCAGGGATTTTCTCTATTTTAACATAACAGAAATCGGGGACTTTGAGGGTGTTAGGAAACTTCTAGACTCAGTTTCTTTTTGTACATTATGTGGCACATGCTAGTCATTCAAGTGTTTAGTGAACAGATGAAAATTCCTGGCTACTAAGTTGAGCCTCGCAACCTTAGGTAGAGTATTTGGTAAATTTCTCGCATAGAATAGAATCCCAGGAAATTGTTAGGCTCAGCCCAAACCAGTGATTCTCAAACTTTGCTGCATGGTGGAATCATCTAAGGATCTTTAAAAAATATTGGTGCCAGACGTTCTGATTTAAGTGGGACAGGGTACAACCTGGGCATCAGGAGTTTTTGGAGTTCTCCAGGTGATCTGATATGCAGCAAAATTTAGGAACTACTGGCTTAAACAAATGCTTGAATTAAACTTTGGGACCAGTCACCTCCCTCAGTAAGCTTCTCTTTTTCCCTTCACCAGGACCTATGATGCCTATTCCACCTTCTACCTGAATTCCAGCGGCCTCATTTGTCGCCATCGCCTAGACAGAGTGAGTCCTTAGGCTGGGTGGGGATGGGGTGAAGGTGTAGAACATCCCACCAGCTGGCATTAACCTCTGTCCCTGCAGCTGATGCCTTCACACTCGGCCCCAACGCCTGTGAAGAAGCTGCTAGTGGGAGCCTTGGTGGCTCTGGGACTGTCAGAGCCAGAACCCAACTTACACTTGTGTTCCAAGACCTGATCCGGGAACTGGGGTGGAGGCAGCACTGAAGACTTTGCTCTATACGCACAAGAGGAAGAGGTGGAGGTGGAGACCTGGAATCTCAGGAGCCAGCTTCCTCCCCTCTTTATTCTTTTTTTTTGCCATCTCATGCTGTGTAAAGCTGCTGTGTAATTTAACTTGTAAATAATAAAGTCCAAGTGAATATATGAGAATTTCCATGTCACCTTCTCTGCATCTCAAAAGTTCCCACAAGCTTGGGGCACCTGGCTGGCTCAGTCAGTAGAGCAAACGACTCTTGATCTTGGGGTCGTGAGTTCAAGCCCCATGCTGGGCACGGAGCCTACTTAAAATAATAATTCTTTCGCTCCATTTCTCTCTCTCAAATAAATAAAATCTTTAAAAAATAAATAAAAAAGTTCCCACAAGCTTTATTCCAAAAATAGATATTAAATAATGTTACAGAAGGAAAAGGAGCTGGTGTTGGGTTCTGATGGTGTCCCCTCCCCTTTACCCTAGTTCTTCTCGTGTCTTGCCTGTTTTTTTTGGCATTTTCTTAGAATGGGGATCTTCTAGCTCCTTGGCCTTATAATAGTGGGGAGCCACCTCCAGAAGCCAACTGCTCTCAATCTCCAATACCTACAAGAGGAGAGAAAAAATCAGTAGGATTCCCCTTTTTCCAACCTAGACTCTAATGTATGTGTGATCAAAAGAGTTTCTTTCTTCCACCTTTGACTACAGGGCTAGGGGAAAGGTGCCAGGCTCTACTACTATATACCCCAAGGGCAGACACACCTCTACACGTCATTCAGAATCCCCAGTAAACTATCCCTAAAAAACCTGATCATAAAGACTGTAAAGTACACTCAGGACAGAGATCCCATCTGCTTTGTTCACCATTCTCACCCCAGCATCTGAAACACCAGCATAATAGGCATTCAAATATGCACTGAATGAATATGCAGTTCTTCAGTCTTAGCAGATGCTGACATAGCTGTCAAGACACAATGCCTTTCTATTTCATCCTACCTTACACCAATGTGTGTGCCTGTTTCTCTGCTGGTCTCAGCAACTTGACCTGGGTTTTTAGCTTGCTAGGATCCCCGCCCCCCATCTTCACTGTCCTGGGCAGGGGAAGGTCCCCTCACCTGTCTCATGAACTCCTTGGTGGTCAAGACAAGTTCGTGGTAGAGCAGCCAGCGTGGCTGTTCCTCGAAGAGGGAGGAGTTGGGGTGAATGAACACCGTCTGCCGCTGTTTGACTGTGCGGTAGCCGCTCCGGGTCAGCCGAGCCGTGTGGTAGAAGTAGCCAGCGGTGATGGCCTGAGGGGCGGGCAGGAAAGACAGTCACCTGGAAAGCCACACACCTGGCGACACTGACACTCACTACCTTTTTAGTTCAGGCTTCTGGAGAACCAGATAGGTAAGGAATACATGAAGAAGCCATTGAGAAGGAACCCCTCAGCGGGGTTCCTTCTCAATGGGAAGTTCCTCAGTGGGAAGACAGCCCAGAAGAGCACACCTTCCACAGGGGAACAGGGCACACCCTCAGGCTGGAGGGACCGCTGCAGGCCCCCAGAGCAGCTTTGCTCTGCAGGCGGAGGGGGTGTGGGCGACAGGGAGACCAGGCAAGCGCTGACCTTGCGGACACGGATATAGTCCCCCTGGCAAGAGCTGAGACCAACTTCCACGCGCTCCAAGAGCCCCTCCAGCTGTTCCCGCACATCCCGGGCTCGGCGCATCGATCGGAACTGCACAAAGTTCTCATAGCACCACTGGGAAGAGTAACCGCTCTCAGCCCACTGGGAAGATGGTTACCAAAAAAGGGGGAGGTCAGTGTACAGAGAAACAGAGCTCTCCCCCAGGCCTCTGTCCCTCCCGTCGTCACCCGAGCCCCGTGACCTGCGTATAAACGTTCAGCAGAACCAGGTGGTCTCCACCAGGGAGGAAGAAGTTGACCCGGGCGTTGTCGGCATGGACAAGCTTGTCCTTGGGCCGGTAGAAGATGGAGCTGTTCACACACAGCATGGCAGCCACCGTCAGGATCTCTTCGGAACAGCTGTACCTGGGGCAGGAAGGGCGACGCGTGAGGGCTCCAAGGAAGACACACAGGAACAGACACGCGGGAAGGGGAAAAGTGATCGCTGTGTGGGTGTGTCCTCACACGGAGACTGCCGCTGGGACAATGGCTAGATTCTGGTGGTGGCGATGGCAGTACGGGTGGGTGTCGAGGAGGTGGGCTATCCGTGGAGGTGGGGGCAGGAAAGCGCTGGGGACTTCCGAGGGTAGGAAGGATTTCTGCAGGAGGAAGGGGTGTATCATGTGCATCAGGGAAAGACGGCACTTCAGGTTCATGTAATGACCTCTGCCCTCAACTACGGCAGCGGAATGGCATTTAAAGGTGGTCCCTCCGCAACTACGTCTCAATGTTAAGAGCCCCAAACCTTAGGAAGGAGAAAGTCTCCAAACCAGTCCACACAGCACTCCTCACAGGTGCTAAGTCTTCCACATCCATTCATGCCCCCAAATTTTATCTGTCAATCTTACTCATTTGGTTAAGTGTCTTACTGCCCCTGTGGAGCCTCAAAAGGGGCAGTTAAGAGTTTTCTAATAACTTATTTGTTAAAGAATGATACAGTAGGGAGAAAAAGAGGAAAAAGAGCAATGTAACAAAGACGGCACCATAGCCAGCTGGTGTGCCGGGGGCCCGGCCCAGGGGGCAGGGGTGGGGGTGCGGTGTGGTGCTTACTTCTCAGAGGCCAAGATCATTTTAGATAACATGGGGTCCACCGGTAGCTCTGCCATCTTTCGGCCAGACTAAGGAGAGGAAAAAGAGTTGAGGCCAGTCCTCCCTCAGGTGTCCCTCCACCACTCAAGAGGTCACCCCAACCCCTTCATCCTGCCCCAGCCCATGCTGCCCTCCCACCTCACCGTGGTGAGCTCCCCAAGGTGGTTGAGGGCTCCCAGAGCATACAGCTGCTCCAAAGCCAACAGTAGGGTCTCATACGGTGGAGGGTCCAGGAAATCAAAGTGCATTAGGTCATGGATCCCTGAGGAAAGATGTGACGGGCTAGAACAGTTTCTCTGCAGGGATCAGTGACTCTAGCCCCACGACCCTCCTCTCTCAGGAGGACTGGGGGACCCCAAATAACCTAAGCTCTTGAGCAGCAACACAACATTGCCCAGGCTGGTCCTCTGGATCTCCGGCACGGTGGTTTCCTCCAGCTCGTGCTGATAGGCCCAGGCAGTATACAGGCGGAAGCACTTGCCGGCAGCCACCCGACCGGCCCGGCCAGCCCGCTGATTGGCTGAGGCCTGGAAAGGAAGGAGAGGCAGGCCTGCTGACAATTGGAGAGGGAAAAGGGAAAGAGCAATACTGATGTAAGAAATCTGAGAGGATGTAGGCTGCTTATTCCCTGTCCTCTAAGAAGCTCCCACAGGCTTCTGAGTTGAACCTTCCCCATGGAGACCCTGCTGGAGCCCGGTCAGGCTGACCTTGCTGCACGGCGTGATAGTGAGGGATTCCATGCCCGTGCGAGGGTTGTAGCTCTTCTGCTTACAGAACCCTGGATCCAGCACATAAATGATGCCTTCGATGGTGAGTGACGTCTCAGCGATGTTTGTTGCCACAACCACCTGAGTGAGAGGGTGCAGAGTCACCCGGAGACCCCACCCACCGCGTGACCTAGAAAAGCCATCCTGGAAGATTCGAGTAGAGAAGCAGCTGCAGATAAAGGACAGGAGCTGAGGGGATTCACGTCTAAAGTCAGGAGAGGGGGACAAGGCCAGGAAGGAGCGAGGGAGAGGAGGGATGAACAGGGACATAACGTGGAAAGGAAATGGGAGAAGAAGGGTTAGAACTGTTTTCAGAGATGGGAGAGGGGATCCAGGTCCCTGCCTCCATCTTTCCCACCAGCACTTGCACGCGCATCCTCATCCAGGACTTGCTGCAATAGCCTCCTCGTGTGTCTCACTGCCTCTACTCCTGGCCCTGCTTACCTGGCATCATTCTGGCATCCAGATGGCCCTTTAAAAATGTAAACCTGTCACATCACTAACCCCATCCAGCAGTGGCTTCCCGTCCTCCTTGAGAATTATATTCCAGCCCCTTAAGGCCCTGAGTCCTCTAGCCCTGGCTACCTTTCTGCCCTCACCTCCGAGCATCACGGGCTCCCTCGCTCCACTCCTGCACACTGCTGCTCCCTGGCTGGGTAGAGCACTCTCCTCCCTCGGGTCCCTGGCATGAGCTGTCCCCTCTATTGGACACACTCACCTCCCAGATATCAGCCTGGCTCCCTCCCTCACTGGGTTCAGGCCTCAGCTTCCCTTTCACCTTACTGGAGAAGGAGAGGCCTTCCCTAGACCCCAAGGAAAATACCTTCCTGCCATTCCGCACTCCCACTCCCCTGGGGTCAGTCTCCATCTCCCCATGTGGCACTGTATCTCTCCATGGCACTGGTCACAAATCAGCATTGTGTATTTACGTGTCCACTGCCTCCTAACTTACGTTAGACTGTACACTCTGTGAAGCTAGGGACTTTGCTCTGTTCATCATTGTATCTTCATTCCCTAGAACAGCACCCGGCATGTGGGAGGGGCTCGTTAAATATTTGTTGAATGGAAGTTTCGTCTTTGCTCAAAACCCTTTGATTGCCACCCAATCGTCTAAAGTCCAAATGCTTCCAACTGCTATCAAAGGCCCTCCCTAATCTCAGTCCAGAGTTGTTTTCACCATGTGGACCATCCCCTCAACCTTCTAGATTACACTCTGACCTCAAACATACCTTAGGCCTTGCTCTGGAATTCCCTACCTTTTTTCTTAAAAGATCCAGATCAAATCCCACCTTCTGGCACACCAAGGACTTCCCTTCTCCTCTGCGCCCCCACAGTGCTGACTTACCCAGTCACGTATTTGGCTGTGTCTCAGTTCATGCTGAATTCATCCTCTCCCCAGCTCCGGAGGCGAGGGACTGACTACTACTGAGCCTTGTGGCTGCAGCAGGGCCCAGGACATATCTTGCATAGGGCAGGCACATACTCTCTTTTTCACTACTAGTTGTGTGAACTATAGGGGTGAAGAATGTGGGTTTCTCCAACTGACCTTTCGTGCCCCAGGGGGTGTGGGCTGGAAGATACGAGCCTGCATGTCAGAAGGCAGGTTGGCATAAATGGGTAACACCAAGAGCTCCCGGATTTTGGAGCCGAGGCGGCGGCAGCGATCCTGAAGCATCTCACAGGCGGCCTCAATCTCCTCCTGGATTTGGGATGGCGAGAGCAGCACAGGCCCCGGAGTGACCTAAGGCCCACCTGCCAGCTCTGTCTTCCCCTGGGATACATCACTGCCCCTCCCCCCGCTTCTCACACCTGTCCCGTCAGGAACACCAGGATATCCCCAGGGGGCTGGGTCACATGGATCTGCAGCACAGACACTACACAAGCTTCCAGGTAGTCAGCCTCTGGAGCCTAGGGAGGAGGAGGAAAGGGGTCACAGGAAGGCCATCTGTTTGGGAAACTTCTTCTTCTCCCAGCTCAATAACCAGTTTATCCCAGGTCCCTTTTGGACTCTCCAATGCCCCTTCCCTCCCTGGGACAACCTTCTCCAAAGGCCCAGGCTTTGCTGCCTCACACTTAAGCCCACCCTCCCTGAGGGGAGCACCTTGGTATAGAAGATGTCAACTGGAAACCTGCGTCCAGGGATTCGGAAGACAGGGGCATCATCAAAGAAGGTGGAAAAACGGGCAGTGTCCAGTGTGGCTGAAGCCACCAAAACCTTCAGCTCAGGCCGGAAGCGAGCAACGTCTTTGATTAACCCAAAGAGAATGTCTGTGTGTAGGGTCCGTTCATGAGCCTCATCTACCATCACCACACTGGGGAGAGATCAGGGGAGCAGTGAGCCAGGAAAGCTGGCCAGGAGAGGACACCAGGATCCCCTGGGCGAGGGCACAGAGGGAAGCAAAGAGCCCGAGGGTGAATGTGGGAGGAGGGGGTTCCAAAGGGAAGCCAATCACCCCCGTCAGGGAAGACAAAGAGAAAGTTAAAGAAGACCAAGACCCCGAAGCCTGCAGCTTATCCCAGCCTGGGAGGACAGCAGCCAAGATTTGGAGGCTGGAAGCCAAGGCCGGGACAAGTCAGACATCCTCTCTGGGTCAGAGTCACGGGTCTGTGAGAGTCAACAGAAGTAAGTGTATCTGTTTTAAAGAGGAAAAAAAAGTGAGAGCAGGGCCTCTTTGAACAAGGCTGGCTCCCCGTGCTGGCTGGGAATGAACAGCCAGACCTGAGCCACCATGATTCGAAGAGCCCAGGAGGCTGTCCCTGCTGGCCCTGCTGCCTCCTTCTAGGGAGAGGGACCGGGCAAGCCTTTCTGCCCCAAGCTTAGAGGGCCCTGCAGGATTTTTGGTCTCCTCCTTAGTTACCTGAGTGCCACGTCTTCTTTATCCTTGCTCAAGTCTTTGGATTTCGAGGTGACAGCCAAGCCTGCAGGAGCTCACCCCGACTATGCTGCTGAAGCCCCCAGCTGTTCTACAAAGCAGGCTGGCTTGATAGGAAAGCCCTACACCCCAAACACTCTTGCACTGGCTAGCCTTCTATGGGTTCTGAGATTTCTGCAAGGCATGTGAAGGCTCAAATCATATTTGTCCTATTGCCCCATTTGTGAATTTTTTTTTAAAGATTTTATTTATTTATTTCAGAAAGAGAGAGAATGAGAGAGAGAGAGTACATGAGAGGGGGGAGGGTCAGAGGGAGAAGCAGACTCTCTGCCGAGCAGGGAGCCCGATGCGGGACTCGATCCCGGGACTCCAGGATCATGACCTGAGCTGAAGGCAGTCGCTTAACCAACTGAGCCACCCAGGCGCCCCTCCATTTGTGATCTTCTAAGACCAGAACGTCAGAGCCTCCTAAGAGCTGAGAAAGCTCATATTGCTCGGCTGGCGTGACCCCACCACAGGCCATGCACAGACCCCCTCTCCTCCTAAACACATTCGTCCGAGTCCTGCCTGCCCAACACCAGCACTGAGAACTCACTATTCACAGACCAAGCCATTCCAAGACCTGGGCCAGAGGCCCAAGAGTGAGGGCCCCAGCACACCGACAGCCCCTCCAATCTCCACCACTCCGGCTTCGTAGTACTGCGCTGAAATCTGTCTCCCTGTAACCTCTCTCATCATTGCTAGTTGCGCTCTCTGGGGTCATGTGAAACAAGTCTGACTTCTTTGTCCATGTGAACCAGGAGGTCTCCCCTGAGTTTCTCCTCTCTAAGATGAACATTCTAAATTTCTTCAAAGGGTCTTCATGTGGCTTTTTAAGTCTCCACAGCACCGCTCTACCATCCTGGTGTTTTCTAAACTCTGGGGAGCGAGGGAGAGAACTTCTCTGCAGTCTCTTCTACCTCATCTCCATGGCACCTGCAGGTCAGTCCTAGGACCGTCCACACCATAAAGATTCAAGAACTGGTGGGCTAGTCAGAAGACAAAGGCCAAACTAGCTGGATGAGAAGAAAGGAGAGAAAGGCCGGAGATTTAAGGAGCTACAGGAAGGTGCTGAAGGGGAGGAAGGCAGTAGACTGGGTGGAAGAGAAGCTGGTGGCTCTCTCGTGGGAGACGGGAACCCTATGTGTACCTGTAACTTGCGAGGTCAGGTTCAGAGAGGAACTCCCGGAGGAGCATCCCATCTGTCATGTAGCGGAGGACAGTTCGCTCTGATGTGCAGTCCTCAAAGCGGATGCTGTAGCCAACCTGTCAAAAGGGCCATTAGCGATCGAGATTGGACTGGTGCTCCCTGAAAGGAGTGCAGGGCTAGGGGATGAGGGGTCAGTGCCTGGACCTGTGGTGTGAAGCCCTGCACAGTGTGGAGTACGTCTCAGACCCTAGAGGCTCCCCTCCCTGCTCAGTCCCCATAGATCTTACCTCATTCCCAAGCTTCACACCCATCTCCCGGGCCACCCGGGCAGCCACACTCATGGCTGCTACTCTCCGGGGCTGGGTACAGGCAATCTTCATTCCCTTCTTTGTGTAACCCTGAAGGACAAGAGAAGAGGCTTTCCCTTGGCTAAACATGCTCCTTGGGGGGTAGGGGGGGCACCTGGGTGGCTCAGTCAGTTAAGTGTCTGCCTTTGGCTCAGGTCATGATCCCAGGGTCCTGGGATCGAGTCCTGCATCGGGCTCTCTGCTCAGCGGGGAGTCTGTTTCTCCCTCTCCCTCTGCCCCCCTGCCCCCCGGCTCGTGCTCTCTCTCTCAAATAAATAAAATCTTTTTTTTTTTTTTTAAGATTTTTATTTATTTATTTGAGGGAGAGAGAATGAGAGACAGAGAGCACCAGAGGGAAGAGGGTCAGAGGGAGCAGCAGACTTCCTGCTGAGCAGGGAGCCCGATGCGGGACTCGATCCCGGGACTCCAGGATCATGACCTGAGCCGAAGGCAGTCGCTTAACCGACTGAGCCACTCAGGCGCCCTAAATAAAATCTTTAATAAATAAATAAATATGCTCCTGGGGCCCAAGATAATTCAGAGAAAGAAGGTGTAAATGTACAACAAGGCAGGGGAAAAGGAGGGAACAGAAACTGAAAAGCAGACCACCAGGGCAGACATAAGGATGGCAGACCCTAGGGCCCTCAAGGGCATCCTCACCCAGCCCTGAGAGTCCCAGCCTTTTGGGTAATCACATTCCGGCTCACCTAGATTTGAGTTGGAAAAGGACAGACCCACTGGGGCAGACCCAGAAGCAAAGGGGAACAAAAAAGGGTGAAAAGGCAGGAAACCGAGTCCTCTGACTCGTTCTTTGGCCCTTGCAGAGGAATGATGGCCGAGCTGGTTGGCGTGGGAAGGTCCCCAGCCCACCATCTATCCGTCTACAGGTCTTTCCAAAGGGAACGTTGGAACTAGACACAGACACGGTGGCAGAAGCGAGAACAGAAAAACGAAAAGGGTTTGTCCTTATTCCTAAGAAACTCACAATTTAGTGGAAAAGACTAAATGACTAAAGATGGAGAAGCTAAGTGACTACTCCAAACAACATGTAAAAGGAGGTCTGACAGGACTGTGCTTGTCAAGGGTCGGTGCTCGGCAACCTGGAGGGTGTGAATGACTGTACCTCCTCAAAGAGATACTGCGGGATCTGGGTGGTCTTCCCGGAGCCCGTCTCACCCTCGATGATGAGGACCTGGTGATCAGCAATAGCTGCCAGGAGCTCCTCGCGGAAGGGGAACACTGGGAGGCTACGGCGGACAGCCTGGATGGACTCCTTCTGCTGGGCCTGGGTTGGGGGCGGTGGGCCTGATGGCTCCTGAGGAGAAAGAGGGGCGTGAGCTTCAGGGCTGGCTTCCCGACCTCCTTAGAACGTCCCAGAGTTCTCCCACTCACCTCGTCGCCCTGGAGCTGAGTGGCCCGCACAAACTCGATAGTCTCCTCTTCCTCCAGCACCAGCTGATACTTGGGCTCCTGGGAAGCAGCATCTCGGGCCCCAAACTTCAGGGATGCTGCCCCCAGCCGGGCCTCCTCCCAGCGTCTCTGCTCCTCCCCAGGGGCGCCTGATTCCTCCTCCACTAGATCCATAGGTCGTGCTGGCTGTGGAAAGAAGGGCACGTGAAGACAGAGGAATGCCCTCTCCCCAGGCCTCTCCTTCCCCGTCACTACCCCCACCCACTGGGGTCAGCCAAGGCACTGTCCAGGGTCCTGAAGACCTCCCGCCCCTCAGCTTGGGGAGCAGGGCTGAAGTGGACTCTGCTTTGCCTCACCTGGCCTCGGGTCTCCTCGGGCATGTGGTAACGATTGGTGGCCTCCAGTTTCTCCTGCTCCCCAGCCGCCCGGTACTCTCGGGCTAGATCACGAACTCGCCGCTTGTATTTGAGCTCCCGCCGTTCGTGTCGGCTCAGCTCCACATCCCCAAAAAGGAACTCCTCATCAGCCAGCTCTGCCTCCAGGTCCTCAAGCTTCTCTCGCTCCCGCTTAGCCAAGTACTCTCGGCGGGATTTCTTCCGCAGCTCAGGGACCTGGGTTAAGACAGGGCAGCCAAATCTTCACCTCGCTGGGACAGCAACCCCTTCCTTACCTATCCGTAAGAGTGACAAATTCCCTGACAGGCCAGCAGTGTCCCTTGGCAATGTCCAACCTGACTAATGGTGTGCCCTAAGCCGGGCCCATGTGAAAGCCACACACTGACCCTACACGCTATCTTCTAGCAGCACAATCCTGCTGGAAGGTCCTTCTGAACAGCCTCACCGTCTTTGTCAACATAGATACACTAGGGCAATTATTTGAATATTTTAGATTTTCTTCTTACTATTTTATTCAACTTAGTGGAAAGGAGGAAAACAAAAGGGCTAATACCAGCATTTAGAAGCACAGATCTCAAACTGAAAACAAGTGAGACTATTGGAAACCACTGGATGTGCCAACAGGAGGTAATCTTCAGCCTCAGTTAGATGCTCCCTGGTCTGAAATCAAATGACTATAGTTTGGGAAAAGGGGGAAAATACACTATACACAAAAAACTGGAAGTATAGCATCAGAGAGTGTTTTTGTAAGGCAAGATGTAATCAGAAATGCTTAGCCTCTGAACCTCTCCCCAGTTCATACAATGTGTCATCTGGCTTCTACATGTTTCCTTTGACAGGAGCTTTTCAGGACACATTATGGATGACAGTAAAAGACTGGCCACATCCTTAAGGCCTTTCTCAGCTCTCACCATGAGCCCTCCCACTGTGGCAACAGTGTCTTCCCTTTGATCAAAACAACCTCCTCTACTGTGGTGGCAAAACCTCATCAAGCCCTCTCCTTGGGAGCCCCAATTCTATTTAATTGCTTGGCTTTTCTTGTTTGTTCTATGAAGACTTAAAAGGAACTTATGCTCATGATCTAATCTGAGTACCACAATCAAATACTCTTTCAACCTGATGGAGGGAGGAGATGGATGTTCTCTTAAAATATGGGCAAAAAAACCAGGGCAATGTGAAGGGCACCTGGATGGCTCAGTGAGAAGAGCATGCAACTCTTGATCTTGGGGTCCTGAGTTCGAACTCCACACTGGGTGTAGAGATTACTAAAAAAAAAATAAAATAAATAACCACCAAAAAAAACCCCCCCAAACCAAAACAACCCAGCTCAGGGCAATTTGAGTATCAAAAAGAAAAACGAGGGGCGCCTGGGTGCCTCAGTCGGTTAAGCGACTGCCTTCGGCTCAGGTCATGATCCTGGAGTCCCGGGATCGAGTCCCGCATCGGGCTCCCTGCTCGGCAGAGAGTCTGCTTCTCCCTCTGACCCTCCCCCCTCTCATGTACTCTCTCTCATTCTCATTCTCTCAAATAAATAAATAAATCTTAAAAAAAAATGATATGCAACTATAAAATATTGAGAAATAAAAATTCATGAGTCTAATGTGACACACATACACACAAAAAATGGGAAAAAAGCTTTTGTTACCAGTGAGGTGACTATTAGATCAAACTCCTTTTTCTCAAAATTAGTAATTAAACGTTTGCTCTGCCTTTTAAGATTTACTTGTTTGTTTGCTTATTTATTTTTCAGAGAGAGAGAGCATGAGTGGGAAGGGGGTGAGGGGGAGAGAGAGAATATCAAGCAGACTCTGTGCCAAGCTTGGAGCCCGACGCAGGGCTCAATCTCCCAACCCTGAGATCATAACCTGAGCTGAAATCAAGTCAGATGCTTAACTGAGCCCCCCAGGTGGCCCACTTGCTCTGCCTTTTAAGAAGGAATTGTAGCTCATGCCTAGTTTTTTTCTTTTTTTTTTAAGACTTATTTACTGGGGCAGCTGGGTGGCTCAGATGGTTAAGTGGCTGCCTTTGGCTCAGGTCATGATCTCAGGTCCTGGGATCGAGCCCCACATTGGGCTCCCTGCTCAGGGGGGAGTCTGCTTCTCCCTTTCTCCCTGCCTCTCCTCCTGCTTGTGCTTTCTCTCAATAAATAAAATCTTAAAAAAAAAAGACTTATTTATTTATTTGAGAGAGAGAGAGAGAGAGAGAGAGAGAGAGAGCAATGCAAGCAGGGGAAGGGAAGAAGATGAGGGAGAAGGAGAGAAGCGGACTTCTCCCCGAGGGCAAAGTCCTATGTGGGGATGGATCTCACCGCCCTGAGATCATGACCTGAGCCGAAATCAAGAGTCTGATGCTTAACTGACTGAGTCACCCAAGCGCCCTGCTCATTCCTAGTTGTTAAGGAAACGTTCTTCTCTACATAAAAAGGTTAGCCAATAAATGTAGAAGGAATGTCAGGCTCTAAAAATCACCTTGTTGTAATCCCCAGTGAAACAGCAGATTTAGGAAAGGATTAGTAGTGATTATACTAAAACCGTTAGATGGGGCGTCTGGGTGGCTCAGTCGTTAGGCAGCTGCCTTCGGCTCAGGTCATGATCCCAGGGTCCTGGGATCGAGCCCCACATCGGGCTCCCTGCTTGGTGGGAAGCCTGCTTCTCCCTCTCCCACTCCCCCTGTTTGTGTTCTTGCTCTCGCTACCTCTCTGTCAAAAAAAAAAAAAAACCAGTAGATGAAGGGCTGTTGGCAGAAACGCTACCTGCACTAACAGGTACACAGTCAGTGCGTCCCCCCGATGTGGTGTAATATGAAGTGCACATCGCCACCCAAGAAGTGTTCTGTCACAACTTTTTAATCTGAGTTGAGGCAAGATTTAGACCCAACTTCCACTTTAAAGGAAGCAGGGCATAGAAGAACTCAACACCATAAGGTAAAGAGTCAGATAAATCCAGAATGTGGGGCATGGTACAAGATGAGAGCGAGAGAAAATGGGAAACAAGTGAACAAAAGAGACAACCACCAGATGCAATGCATGAAACCTGACTGGGTTCTGGTTTGAAAAGAGCAGGTACTGAAGACATTTTGGGGTAACTGGGGAAATTTTATTGTGAACGGGTTCCTCATTGATACATGAGAATTACTGTTCATCTTCTGGGGTATGGACAATGGCACTGTGGTTTTAGAGGACAGAGTCTTCATTCTTAGGAGAGACATACTGATGGGATAAAATGCCATGATGTCTAAACTCCTTTAAAAAGCTGAGAAAGAAAAAAAAAAAAAGCCCACATTTACACAGCCATTGCAAATACTACACATAATATTAGCCATTTCTGAATCTTAGTAGTTTCTATATGAGAGTTTATTATACTCCTCTCTTAACTTTCCTGTTTGGACGTTTTCACGATTGAAAAGGAAAAAAATAAATAAATTCTGGCAAATAAAAACATTGCGCCCATACTGACAGATGGCTCAGAAGTCTCTGACCATGGTGGGTCCTGAGATAGCTTGGCCAGGAGAGACCTGAGTTCCACTAGGCCAGTTTTAGGATATCAAGGGTCTCAAAATTCTTTTGAGAATCCGAAGTGTGACCTTACTTGGGAAGACCAGGCCTTTGGAAAACCGCTTACCCTACCAAAACTCACACCATGATAAGTTCAGTTCATGAGTTACAAGGGCTGTGTCCCCATTCAGAAAGAAGAAACTCAGGAAACTAGAGGAAGATCACTAGACCATGTTTGGGATGGAGGGATTAGGTGGTAGGAAGGTATTTGGAATTGGGTGTGCCCAAGCTGACCAGACAGCACACACCTCAGCAGTGGGATGGCAGCCCTGCCCCCATCCTCCAGCCAGCCCCTTGGATGTTCCAGCTGACCTCTGATTACATCTCCTTAAATCTCAGGGAAAGCTCACATCTCCCTCACGAACACAGTGTGATTCAGATCCTAAGGAGTAAGACGGTTTGTGGGCAGCTTCTTTCCCACTACAACTTAAGTAAGTCCTTGGCAAGCTCCTGTCAAAACAGACCTGACAGCCCATCAGCATCCCCACTGTACTTCCTTTGTGTCCCTTTTCCCTACCCCAAACCACTTCATCAGAAAATTATTTCTTTTGCCTTCTTACAGTTGGCTTCCTGGGCACTAGGACTCACCATGGCTTTCCGGTCTTCCTCGGCCATCTTCAGGCGCTTCTGAGCCTCTTCATAAGCCTAGGAGAAGAAACCAAAAGTGGAGGGCTGTAAGGCCAAAATCTCCCACAGCCACTCCCCCTCTAGAATCACAAGGCTCATTCGGATTTACCATTGCATAAAGAAACGGGCCTTCTCAGTGAGGAATCTCAAGGGCTACAGGTTCGGCAGAGGGTCGCCACAGCCAGAGGACCCAGAAAGGCCCTCTTACTATAGAGATGAACACCACCAGAGCCCATCCTGGTCTTCCCGGAGATCAATATCTCTGCAATCACACCCAACCTCAGGTCTGACCCAGGGATCTTCCTGCGGATTTATAGAACATGCTGCTCTTATGTACCTTCTTGTCTGACCGCTCCAGGACATTTCGAGTTCGATCTTTGTCCCGCTGCCGAACCCGCTCAGCGAAGGCATCACGTTCCTCCAGGTCCTGAAGGCGCTCTCGCTCCGTCCGCTCCCACTCATCCTCCGACTCTGGCTTCCCAGTCTGCTGTTTACTCCCCCTGCAGCCCAGCCCGAAGGATTAGATAAGGCCTCCTACGAGGCTTATCGCCCCCCTCATCCCGTCCCATCCTTTCTCACCCTGCTTCTGACTTACCCTGTCTTTTTTTTCCCCTTCTCAGAAATCTCTTCCTCCTCTTCTTCCTCCTCCTGACATTTCTTCCTGAGGTGTTTCCGTTTTTTATGCTTCTTCTGGAGACTGCTCCCAGCTCTACCTACGGTCTCCTCGCTGCTCTCCTCACTGTCTTCCAGCAACTTATAGGATCGGTTCTTCTCCAGCAGGGCTCGTGCCTCTCGCTCGGCCACCCGAGCTGGCTTTTCTACCACTGCCTTCCGTGGTACCTATCAGAAGGGAAGATAATGGGATGTGAGCAACTCCTGATCTCTGCCAACCTACTTTGCCCCATTCCGAATTTAAGGAATGACCTGATCTTAAACCAGCCTTCATTGTGTCTTTTCCCCATGGCTTCACACCATGTTCATCAATCAGCCTGAACTGGGCTTCTCAGCTTCTGAATCTCCTTGCAGTCATTCACTTAACAAACATTTAATGAAGCCTGTCTGATGCACCAGGTACTTACTAGGGACCAAAAGACAACAATCCCTGCCCTCATGGAATTTATTTTACATTCTCAAAACCAATTCTCAGTTGTTCAGCCTCTGTTCTTCCCCACGACTAAGTCATCCCAATGCAAGAACTGATATGCTACAAGGACTGGTTTGCAGAGGCCTGTCATAAGCTTGGCACTATACCAGATTCCAGGATACATGCTAAACAGATATACATAAAGTCCCTATGCTCATACCACTTAGGTTCTAAACTCATCTCCCGCCAGGCACCAGATGTGACAACCAAAGCAGGCTACTTGCCATTCTATGAACATGCTGAACACTTTCTCTCTTCCATATACCTAACTAAGCACCTGTTCTGTAAGGTGCTGTCAGGTGGGAGAAATGCAAAGACAAGAAATACAGAGTCCTGTTCTCCAGGAGCTCACCTTTACAGCTTTATTCCTTCTCCCTTCTCTACCAGACAGATTTTGGGGACTCTTTGGGGCTGCTTCCCCTGATCACTACGCCTACCTTTTCTGCCTTTTCCACAGCACTTCTCACATATCTTTTCTATAGCCTCACTAGTCAAAGTGTAGCCTGTGGACCATGGGATTCACCAGGAAACTAGTTAGAAATGCAAAAACTAAGATCCCATCCCGAAACTACCTAATCGGAATCTGCATTTTAATAAGGGTCCTGGATGAGTCGCACGCATATTAAAGTTCGAGAAACACTGCTCTATAACACTTAACGTTCCTTGAACTTCTTCCCAGAGCTGGACGTCCAGCACGTAGCACAGTACCCAGGCGACAACGGACAAAAGCTACGTGCTTGTGAACTGAACTTGCTTAATTCCCGGAAAGACAGTTAGCCCAGCCTCACCTGGACAAATAACCTGGGGCCCCTCCCCTGCTCCACCTCCTCTCCCGCCACTCCCACGCCTGGCCCCGCCCCGCCCCTCTCGACACCTTGTTCCACAGCCTCAGGGCGAAGTCCCGCGCTGGCCCGCTGAGGTCCAGGGTATCGGTGTCTCGCAGGCGCTGCACAAACTCCTCGGCCGAGGCGCAGCGCTGCGCGGTACCAATCAGGAACTGGGCTACGTGCCGCTCGCTCAGCCCCAGCACCGAGTGCAGCTCGTCCTGCACCCAGCGCTCCAGCCCAGCCGGCGTCGCCATGATGACCCACGCTGCCCCGTTTCCGGCCCTGAACTGTCTCGAGTAGCCACGCTGGTGGCTGGGCCCGTCGGAGGCCTGGAGGCCTGGAACCCTGGGCCGGAGTCTGAGTTCCGCAAAGTACCTGCCTTAGGACCTTGGGGTTCGGTTTCCGACAGCCCGAAACCGTCTTCCCGGATCGGGGAGGCCGGTAACGGCCGGTCATTTCCGGCCTAAGCACTACGGTGGCCGAGCCAGTTCAAACTTAACGGAACCGCTCGTGAAGCTCGGGGTAAAACATTTTATTTCCGCCTCCAGTTAAGTCTCTCTGTCGCCCTCTGATGGCCGGTCTGTGGATACCTCACTCACTCCTTCAACATAATGCTGTGTGCTAAGCACAATTTTTAGTTGCTGGGGATATGGCAAGGAACTAATTAGACAAAAATCCCTTACGGAACGGAGGGAGGAAGACAAGATACATAATAAATAAAACATGTAAGTCCTATGGAGCCAAAAATAATGCAAGGTTTGTGTGTTGGGGGGAGATTATATCTCAAATTGGAAGGTTAAGGCCATGTTGATGAAAGATTAGCCCATGCTGATTAGGAGTAACCTTTGCTAGTACCGGCACCTGCCGCAGGAATGAATACAGGTTAGACGTAATCGAAGACCTCCAAGCAGGAAGAAACAGGGTCTGGGGGAAAAAACCAAAGGTGCCCTCTTTTCTTGGTGCTCTCAGAAAGGTGCTTTTTTTTTTTTTTTTTTTAAGATTTTATTCGTTTATTAGAGAGAAAGAGCACGAGTGGGGTACGGGGCAGAGGGAGAAGTAGACTCCACACGGAGCAGGGAGCCAGACCTGGGGCTCCATTCGGAGACCCCGGGACCATGACCTGAGCCAAAGGCGGACCTCAACCGACTGAGCCACCCAGGCGCCCCAGAAGGTTATTTTTCAAAACCTCCAACTATGGAATGTGTAAACTGTGTTCTGCGTTTCTGCTAACAGCTTGATTAATTCACTGGTGGTGCTTATAAGCAGAGCTGGGGCGCCTGGGTGGCTCAGTCGGTTAGGCGTCTGCCTTGGCCTCAGGTCACGATCCTGGAGTCCCAGGATCAAGTCCTGCATTGGGCTCGCTGCTCAGCGGGGAGTCTGCTTCTCCCTCTGCCCCTCACTCTGCTCATGTTCTCTCTCTCATTCTCTCTCAAATAAATAAATAAAATCTTAAAAAAAAAAAAACAGAGCCTATTACCCTACTCTGCTTATCTGATGTCAATTTGACCCCGCTTCATACTTCCATGAGTAATTGGACTTATCAGACACTACTGTTGGGAAATGAAATATTGCTATTCCAATAGCTCCTTAGCATTGACTTCTCAGATGCATTGTTTTGTTTCTGAGATGGACTGTGGGCACCCCTGGCATCTCAGAGCTTCCAGCCTCTCTGGTTTCCTAGGTCAAAACTGATTAGGATCTTTACCTAATTAGCTAGTAGTGTAAGCATTGTTTCCCTCCATACTCATACACTCTCTAAACTGGCTCATTGTTTTAACACCTTCGTTGTTCCTTTGCTAGTAAATTAAAGACTTTGATATAGGTTTAAGATCAATTTGTCTTATTTATTTTGTACTTAGTAAAAGGGAGTCTCCTCTAAGCTGAGAAAAATTCCTGTAGTGGAATAACTACTCAAACATGTCTTTACTACCCTAGCAAACTGAAAAAAAGAAAAAAAAAATGACCTGATAAGTAAACTATAGACCTGCCACATTTGTAAAAGAGAGAAATTCTTTGAAATGGGAAAATCTCCCAATTAACTATAGTTGGGCAACAAAGCCATGAATTATCAACAGTTCTTAGTTAAACCTTTAGGAATATAAAACCCATTGTCTGTGAGAGACTCTTTTTCAGGAAACTGCATATACTCTATATTATGGTCCTGAGTCTTGGAGTAAATGCCCCTAGATTAGCCATTGTTATACACGAACTAGCCGGCTGCTTCTAGCAGGCTTCTAAATAAATACTGGAATCCTTGAAGTCAGAGTGTCCTCTGCTTCCAGTATTTTAGCTCTTTTCATCTATTCATATAGTTGTCCATTCATTCATTCTAGTAATCACTTTGCAAGTGTACTCGGAATAATTTTGTGCGGCGTGGGGATGCTTCATTAAACCCAACGGACAGTGTGCTCTTGCAGGACTCCCAGCTTAGCGGATTCCTCCTACCCTCCCTCAGATCAGTCCTTTTCCTGCTCATCCTTTGAGAAACAATTACGGGGCTCTCCCAGAGCCCTTTCATGATGTCAACGCTGAGTCCTTATTCCATCTCCATCATTTTTCCCTCCTGCAGCCCTGGCCACTACCTCTTCATGGCCAATAGGAAGATGGGAGAGGCTTGGAACGAGGAACACACAGCCTCCCCCACCAGCACTTTTTTTGCTAAAGAAGGAAAAGCAGCAGGAGAATTGGAGAGATCTCCATTTTATTATGGAAAACTTAAAAAACAAACAGGCAGTGGATAAGGAAGGAGAAATGGGGAAGAAGAATTGAGGTGCCCTGTTAGTCACCCCTCACCCTTGCAATTCAATTCAATTGTGGACCACTAGGAGGAACAGAATTAAATAACTGGATGGGGGTACAGGGCTAAGATTCCCAGCCTTCCTTCTTGGGGAAAACTGAGGTACAGTAATACTGAGCAAAAGTGGAGGAAGCCACACCCCCAATGAGGCAGCTGCCGGGGACAGAGGGGAGGGTTCCACATGGACTCAACAAGTAGGTGTGGTTGTAAACCTGGGACTTTGGCAGGTGGGGGCTGGGAGCTAATGGGGATTGTAAACCAGGCTGCTGGTCAAGAGAGGAGGCAGGAGGTGTAAACAAAGGGGCAGTGGCCTAAGGAATAGGAAGGAGAGGGGCCTCTAAATGGAGTGGGGGCAAGCTATCCAGGATGAGTGCTTAAATCCTAAGAGCCCCCAGGGGGTGGTAGGGAGTCAAGGGAAGCTGAAGGGAGAGTGTACCAGTGGAGTTGGAGGAGGTGCTCCACCTCCAGCCCCAGTGAGCACTGTGATCCTCCTCGGGACTTGATGCTCACTTTTGAATCACCTAGGATGCCACCAGCACGTCTGACACACTCATACCAGGGGCCTTTGGTGAGGGTGGAAACTGGGTGACTAGCTCTGCCCCCATAAACAGGATGAGGAAAGCAAGTTGGAAGATGTTGGTTGCCCTTCCTGGCCAAGCTCATGTTCAGGGTCTCTCTGTTCTCAATCTTCTGGGCTCCAGGATCTTCAGTTCTGGGAAAGGGTGGGTATAGACCCTATGTTGACAGAGGGTCACCTTCGGCAGGACTCATCTGTGGGAGAGGAGG
The DNA here is from genome assembly GCF_003265705.2 of Callorhinus ursinus. NCBI lineage: Eukaryota > Metazoa > Chordata > Mammalia > Carnivora > Otariidae > Callorhinus > Callorhinus ursinus. The sequence continues at coordinate 388,468 of NW_027397088.1, read as the reverse complement.
CAATAATGATAGAGAATGAGTGAGGGCCTCTGCCCCCCATCTTCCCCACTTATTCTCTGCACTGACCTTCCATGCCGAGCGCTTGGAAGGCCACTGCAGGGACAGCGGCCATCACCCATTTAGCTTGCATTCTGCGCCAGGCCTTCTTACAACTTGTTTAATCCCATAATAACCCCAGATGAGGCGAAGTCATTTGATGACCAGCCATAGTTCCAAGGTGCTTCACAAAAATTACCGAACCCTCTCAGTAAACCCCAGGAGGTGGTTATTATTAACCCCATTTCATAATTAATAAACGGAGACCAGAGGTCAGTGCTTTCCTGGAGGTTACATACACCACAAGATGGAATTCAAATGCAGGCCTGTCTGACCCAAACCCTGTGTTTTTAACCACACTAGAGCGCTCAGAAAGAGTCCTGGTTTTGAAATCTGGAGACCCCTTGGGCACTTCAGTTCCCAAGACCTCGATTTCCCCACTTGTAAAGGAGCGGGTGGGGCTAGAGGTCAAGTCTCTTCCAAGCACCAACGTTATTAATTCCTCCCCTTCCCTCCTGGACCGCAGTGTCTGCCATGAACACCAGGGGGTGCCTTCGGCCAGGCCGAGCCTTCGCTCACCCACGATCAGGGCCTTGGTGCGCAGCCCGCCCTGGAGCTCCCGCTGCAGCAGCAGCAGGTCCTCCTCATCCTCTTCATCGTCGGGTTGGGCCGCTGGGGGGCTGGGGGCACTGGGAGCCTCTGGCTCCGGGCCCAACTCCTCCAGCACCGAACTCTCGGAGGGGTATTGGTACGTGGTCTCCAATGCTGTCTCGCTGAAGGAGATCTTGAGCTGAGAGTGGAAAGAGAAATGGGGAGGCCCCCCGAGGTTAGCCTGGGGAAGCTCCCGGGGGGGGGGGGACATGCAAGGTCGGGGAGGGGAGCTGGATTTGGGCACCCTACTGACTTCGCCCTCCGCATCCACTCTGGGACCTAGGGGTCCAGTTTTCCTTTTGACACAGGCTCTCTAATCCCAGAATTTCCCTCTTCTATCATATTTCCAAAACATCAGACTTTGGCCTGAGCTTTGGCAAAGGTGTCAGAGGTGGGTAATACAGGACTCGGGTCCCTACTCTTTAGACTGTGGGTGGTGGAAGAGTAAAAAGAAATGAAGATACATGGAGATAACTCCTGTAATCAGAACTGACTCTTTGGGCATCGTGAGGGCAACCAGGAAGGTTTCCTGGAGGAGGAGGGAAGTTTGAGCTGGCAGGAAATAGCTGGCTGGAGGGAGTCCCAGGCAAAAGCAAAGCCAAGCATATTGGTTTCCACACCCTCAGTCCCTTGAAGTTCCTGGGAAACCCAGGACCCTGGACACCCGCCCCTCCTGCTCGCCTCACTCCTCTATAGCTGGAGTGGACCGACAACAAAGTGGGGCTGGGGCCTGGGAGGGAAGAAGAGACCTACCAAAAGGCCCAGAGGAAACAACTCTCCCCTAACACACAGGGGAGATGGGCCCTTGAGTCCCTGCAAGGTACAGCTGGGGGAGGTGACAGGGGCAGAGAGGAAAGTCCACGCAAACACAGGTTGGGGTGGAGAATGCACCAGGAGAGGCATACAGAGACACAGGCAAAAGGCCAGAGGGGACCTGGAGGGGGCAGAAAATCCACAAACACACTGTCCCAAGAGCAGGCGAGCCCCAGCTGTTCTCACTGCCTTGCTACCCTTCCCCTTTGCCCTTTTAAGAAGCTCAGGTGGCAGGGGCAGAGTGGGATTAACTCTGGGAGCCAAAGCGATTAAGGAGACAAACAGAAGGATTCCATGTGAACTACTTGGAAAGGTCCGGATGATCTACTCAGGCCTTCCCAGGCACCTGTTTGGGAAACTCAAGGCTTGGGCCCTGCATCCTTGCATCTCTGCATGGGCTGGGGTGTGAGAAGAGAGAAGCCGGGAGGGTGGCTGGACAGGTGGATGCTAAGGGCTGTATGGAATGTGAAACCTGGGTCCCCAAGGGAAGCTGGAACTCTGAGGCTCCAAACCACGGTGGGGGCCGGAAGGCTGGTTAGGGCCATCTCACTGGGAGGAAAAGCCAGAGCCTGACTAAGGTACACAGGGTAGTCCCACTGTGCCATGCCCCACCTCACCTCTCATCTGCTCTCGCTCTGGCCACCCTGGTCAAGGTTCCTCGAAGCAGGGGCACTCCCGTCTTGGGGCCTTTGCACTGGCTATTCCTTCTACCTGGAACACTCTTCCCCCAAATAGCTCCATGGCTCCCTGTCTCCCAGTCACCCTATTTAAAGTTCATATTCACTCCCCCAACTTTCTGGCCCTCAAGGTTCCACTTACCCTGTTCTAATTTTTCCCCCCATAATCATTTACCACCTTCTAACATACCAGAGAACTTACTTATTTGTGATCTTGTGTCTGCTGGCCATAAGAGCATGAAAGTTGCTATAGGGAGTAAGGAAGGGTTGGTCCAGACCTCAGATGTGGTCCCCAGAGAGAATCCACACTGGGGAACAATGTGGGAGGTACACAGTCTGTCTGTGGAGCTGCTGGTAGAAATGAGGGACAGCAACCAGACCCCTTACATCCCAGCTTTTCAAAAGGGATCCCTTCTGGTTCTGTCATTGACAGATTTACCCAAACTTCTGGGGACCCATTTGTTTTCTTTTCACATCCCCTTTTGGGATAACAAGCTCCACAGTTTATTATCCACTCTGAAAAAGGATTCATTTTATTTGCTCTCAGTCATGTTTTCTTTCTTCCCCAACCCTGCTTCTCTCCTCACCGCCCCCTTCCACCCCTCACCCCCGCCCCAACTTCTGACTGGGCTTCTCAGGAATGCACAGACTGCATGGGAGTTGGGGCGGGGTGGGGGGGCGGGGGGGGGACAGAGGGGTGTGACTCACTTGCTCCTCTCCCATCAGCTATATAAAGTCACAAGGGGGCCAGAGAGGGGAGGAGCCCATCTCTCAGCTAGAAGGGCCTCTGGGGAAGGGCACCAGCCACAGGGCAGAGCTGGGATTTCTCTCCGTGGCAAGGATATGTTTGATGGCATTAGCTTGCAAACAGAAGTTATTTAGGGAAGGGGGGGCGGTCCTCTGGTCCCCAAGCAAGTGGGCTGGGTCAGAGCTGGGACAAGGCATGCTAGTCCCTGCTGAGCAGGGTGCAGAGAGAGGGGAAGGAGGCCTGACACAGGGTGGAGGGGGAGGTGTCTGGGTCTCGAAAACTCTGTGCTGCTTCTCCCCACCCCCACCCCCAGAGCAGCCAGGGCTTCCTTATTCTCTCACCACATCCTGAGCAGTTCTGGCAGGCCCAGGGCCCAGCGGTTCCCCACTCAGCCCTACCAGCCTTCCGGCCCCCACCCCCAGGCTTCCTGTTTGGGTGATCTGCTTCCGGCTCCCCTACTCCCTGACCTAGGTAGGGTCACTGTCACAGGTCCTGCCTTGCACTCATATGCTTTGGGCCCCAAACTTCATGCCTCCCTCTGCTCTTCCTCCCCAAAGGCACAGGGCAACCTCAGTAGCAAGTGACTTGTCTGAACAGCTCATCCTGGCAGCTCCGGACCCACCTCCTTACACCTGCCCAGCCCGAAGGGGACAGGGTTGGCAGCAGTCAGAGTGCTCAGGATAGACTCTGGTGCCATGGCTCAGGATGGGAGCGTGAGCTTCCCATGAAGATGAATTGGGGGACCAAGTGACCCGCAAGCTCGATCTAGGTCTTTGGTCCCTGTGGTTTCCCACTGACAGGACACACAAAAAAACCAAATCTGAGGATGTCAGATGAGATGAGGACTGGCGACCAGGAAGGGCTTCCCAGTCCCTGGGGAGATGTGTTAGGTGCAGGGACTTCTCTCTCCTTAGAGATTTTCAAGCTGGAAACTAGTTGGTGTGTAAGGAAGGGGTTGGGCTGAAGCCAGGGCAAGAAGCCTGGCTGCTCCCACTTCCTGCACTTTGTCCTTTTTCCAGTTTTAACCTCTGACCTTCTGCTGGCCTCAGCCCCCACCCCTGTCCCCAACTCCCATTGTATTCCCTGCTCTCAGCACCGCGCCTCCAAATTCACTTCTCTCTTCTGCTACCCCAAAGGGAGGGAGAGGCCAGGGCAGCAGGAAGAGGGGGAAAAGGGGAAAACCAACTGCTGAGCCAGTCCTGGGGAGCGAGGGGAAGCCCAGGGAGGAAGGAAGAAGGGGAGTAAGGAGCGGGGGTATTTTGGAAGAAGAGAAGGCTTTTCTTGTCCCAAGAGAGAAGGGAGCACTGTCTAAAGCAGTGGCCCAGCTGGGGGTGTGCAACCCTGAGGTCACCCACTTCAAATGGCCTCTGTGTGCGCCTCTCCCATGGAGCAGACTCGGGGTTCAAAAGTCTTCTCTCTGCTCTCCAGCCCTATTCCATTCCCCCGCCCCCACCCTAGGACGTCTCCTCGTTCAGCTCTGGCCTCTCTCTGCCTTGGGATTGAGACCTTCCTCCACTCACTTCTCCCTGCCATTTCTCCCTAGAACCCCAAAGCCACCCCCGTGTGCCTCTTGAGGCTTCCTGCCCCAACATTCACTCCCTTGGAAGGCTGTATGTGCTTTCAACCTGATGACCCTGCTCTCATAGATTCTAGGCTGTAGCCTTGGTTCAGGTCTCCCACCAGAAGGGCTGTGTTCGGTCACAGACTCAGAGGAAAGGAAGGGGAGAAACGGGGCGGCGGGAGGGGGTGTGGGGGGAGCTGAGGGGGCGGGGAGGGTGGGACCCAGAGCCTGAGGGAATGAAGAGCGAGCAGCCTGGGCACACCCCGTGAGACACACCCAGGGGCAGCCCTTGATTTGGGGCAGGATCCTTGGGCTTGGAAATGAATGGAAAATGAACTCTATAAGAAGGAAGGGTGTGTGTAGAGGAGGAAGGGTGGTGGCAGGAATTAACAAGAAAGAATAGAGGAGGGCAAGAATACAGGGATATAAAAAAGAAAGGAGGCAGGCTAGAGAGAACTGAGGAGCGGACTTCTGAGAAGTCTGGCTTGGCTGCTCCCTACCTGTTTGTGGTGCCTTTCAGGGGACCCCTTGGCAAGGCAGCTGCGGCTGAGGCGGAGGTAGCCCCCCAGAACCAAGATCTCCTCGGCAGTCGGGTACCGCTTCTTCCCGGCGCCAGGGACTGCCGCATCAGCTGTGGCCGGGGTGGTGGGAGTGCTGGGGGCTGCAGGGGGCACGGACCGCCGGGGGTTGACTGTGAAGGTGTGTCCACTGCGGCGAGGGGCCCCCACCCCTGGCCCTGCCTTCACCCCATAGAACAGACGGTTCATGAGGGGATCCCCAGGGGGCTGGGGGGCAGGTGGGGCTGGGGGTGGGGGAGACAGAGGGGCTGCTGGTGGGGGCCGGAGATCCACTGCTTCCTCTTCCTGCCTTCTAGAGCCTCCAGTCCCAGCGTGCTCTGGTGGGAAGGGGGAGGGCACAGAGCTGTAGTTCTGCAGGGTTCTCCAAGGCCTGCCCTGAGCCCCCGCCTTCTCCTTCTCAGCCTCCCCTTCTCCAGCCTCGGTACCAAGAGGCCCCAGATACTTCTCAGCAGACTCTGGGGGGACTGGTTTCTGAGTTTGAGTCTCTGTGTCCCTGGGTGTCCATTCTCGAACCTTTCCAGAGTTCAGGGTCCATTTCCATCCTTCTGTCAGCCTCAGGCCCCTCTCACCATCCTCCACAGGGCTGGGCCTTTGCTCTGCTGCCTCCACTGCTCCGGAGCTGCTGTCTGGAGCCTCCCTTGTCAGGGTCTCTGGCAGCTCTGTAACCTCTTCTGAGGCCAGCCTTGGAATTGGTCTCTCTTCTTTTCTCCCACATTCCTCTGAACCGTCTTTTCTTTCTTCTTCTGAGCTCAGCCTCCACTCTGATGCCTCCAGTTGTACCAAACTCTGTTCCTGAGACTCTCCAGAGTCAAGCCTCCATTTATGGGACTCTGTCAGCCCCAACTTCTGGTTGTCAGACTCTGCTGGGCTCAGTCTACTTTCCACCACCTCTTTTCTCCTGGGGCTTTGTTCTCCAGGCTCTGCCAGTCTCAGACTCCACTCTGGAGTTTCTCCGGGGCTCAGCCTCCATTTCCGGGCCTCTGACAGTCTGGAGCTCCTGTCTCCAACCTCTCCTGGGCTCTGCCTCCAGTCCAAAGCCTCTGAGGGCCTGGGGCTCAACTCTCGGGCTCCCCCTATCCCCAACCTCCTCTCTCTGGCCTCCCTGGGACTGAGCCGCTCTTCTTTTGACTCTCTTCCCTTGGGGCTCTGATCCCGCATCTCCCCAGGGCTGGGTCTCCGCTCCCGGGCCTCCAAAGGCCCAGGCCTTCTCTCTGCAAGTAACTCTTCATTCCGCTGCTGCTGCTGCTGCTGCTGCTGCTGCTGCTGCTGCTGCTGTTGCTGGCGCTCCTGCCGAATGAATCGGTTCTGGTGCACCGGCCCAATGGCCTCTAGGAGGACGGCCGACTCATCTGGGTCTGGAGGCCCAACCTCTGTAGTCCCAGGTGCAGGGCTAGCTTCTCCAGGAGACAGACCAAGCTTGGCCCGGCGGCGCTCCAGGAGCCCCCGCTTCCAGGCTGGCATCTGGGACAGACGCTCCCGTTCTGCCTTCTCCCGGCCACGAAGGGCTGCCTCCTCCTGCCGGCGCCGGGCTAGCAGCTGTAGCTTCCAGTCTGGGATGGTGGCCATGGTCGCGCTGAGGTGAGGGTGGGGAGTGCTGGGGCCAGACAACAGGAAAGAGAGGCTCCAGGGGGTGAGACTGGGGGTGGGGGGAGAGGAAGTAGAGGGGGAGAGGTGGGACACAGAGATGGGCACAGGAGCTGAGGGTAAAGACAGACGGAAGGAGTGAGAAGATGGAGGGCAAAGAAAGGGGAAAACAGAAAGTGAAAAAGCTGTGGGCCAAGTGGGGGTGGGGTCGTGGCCCTGAGAGGAAGAATAGAGATTCGGGGCAAAAAGGCAGGAGTCAGATTTGGCAGCGCAGGGTTAGTGGTATCAGAGACAGTCCCAAGGATGTGAGAGGAGAGGAGGGCGGAAAAATAAGTCGTAATGAGAGAGGAGAGAGAAAAGAGAGGTCGGGGGTGAGGGGGGTAGGGTTCAGGCGAGGTTTCCCCACCGTTACCCCAGAGGCGGTTAGAGTGGGAAGGGAGATCAGGGAATCCCGCCCGAGAGGGGGTGGTGGGACCTGAGGGGGTGTCGGGGAGGTGAGGAGGGGCGGGGAGTGGAGAGGTCTAGGGGAGCAGGGGAATCAGGGGGGCAGAGGGGAAATGGAGCTCCGCGGGCGCCCGGGCGCGTCTCAGCGCGGGCTCCGGAGGTCCCGGCTCCCCTCCCAGCTCCGCTCCGGCCACGCCTCTCCGGCCCCCCAGCCACCACCCGGCACTCCGCCCCCCGGCAGCTCGGGGCGGGGGGGGGGATTACCCTCCCTTGGGGACTTTCGGAACCCGGGTGTCTGGGCTGCCAGCACGTTCCCAGAACCCTGGCGTCCACCCCCACCCCGTCCCGTCCCCGCCGCCTGCCTCCCACCGGCCGGGCCCGGGGCCGTGGCGTGCGGAGGACCCGCTCCACGGCTCTGCTCTCCCGAGCCTGCCAGTCCAATGCCCGGGTCTCCGCTCTCAGGGAACCCTGACATAGCCGGCCATTCCCACCCAGCTCGGACCGCTCAGACAGGCAATCTCGGCACAAAGAGGAGACAGCCCAAGGTCCGGGCCGGGGACAGGAGACAGGAGACACCCCCTCCCCAAGTCTGAAGCCCCTCAGTCAACTCACAAGCCAGCGGGGCTCCTAGGGGAGGGGGTGCGGAGGAGCCTGGCGTCCGGAGGGAGGAGGAGAGAGGAAGAGGAGGAGAGTGGGACCGAGGGAGATCCGGAGACAGGAGGGAGGGGAGGAGGGAAGGAGAGGAGGAGGAGGGAGAGAGGGAGTCGAGGAGGAGGGACGCAGACAGAGACCTGGGGGCCGGGCGGGGGGCGGCGACCGCTTTGTCTGAGGACAATGGGGAGAGGGAAGGGGGCGCGGGGCGGGGCCCGAGGGGCGGGGCCTTGCTGCAGAGACCCCCGCGTGGGGCTAAGGTCGCGGACTCCCCTTTTCCCGCCTCAACCCCCGGCCCTCCATTTCTGTCCCCGGGGACCCCACCCCGCTCCCTCTCGGTAGCCTGGAGAACCCAGGTGTCCGGACCCTCGCCCCGAGCTCGCCGACCCAAGGCAGCCGCCCGTGACTCAGGCCCCTCGAGGGACTTGCAGAGGAAGCAGCAGCTGCTACAGCCGGGCCCGCCCTTCCCATCTCCTGCCGCTCCTCCCCACGCTTTCGCCTCCCCCGGCCAGCCTTTGTTACTGCGGGGTCCAGGGCCGCCACCAGGCTGTGGTGGGCCCGTGGAGAGCGGGGTGGCAGGAGAGGTACTCGGAAGCCAACGGCCATGGAAACTGGCTCCCCCACCTGAGCCGCTGCCCCACTCTTTAGCTTCAACCTGTCTCCCATGGGTCCCCTGGTCTGCAGCGAGGGAAACTGGGGGATTTGGAGGAAGGGGGACTGGGCCGCCCTGGGGAGGTGGGGGTGGGTCTGCCAGAGTGGCCGCCGCCCAGCGGTCGCCAGAGGGCGCGGTGGCTGCCCAGACTCGAGTTTGGCGTGCCCGGGCTCCGCTAGCCTTCCTTCCCAAAGTCAACCCTCTAGCTACAGAGACACTGATAGACTGCATATCATATGTAGAAAAAACAGGCTGAATTTTATTTTTCTGCTGCACGTGTTCCTCAGGACAGCAGAGAGCTCTTAGTCACCCAAAATGAAGAGTGGGAGGATCCTCTCCACTAGGTTAGAGGACAGAGCCCAGGGCCAGGGCCTAAGGAGATGGCAAGGCTAGCCAGGGGGCTGGCACTTGGAGCCTGGAAGGGCAGGCATTACCATCAAACCTGCAGACCCTAGTACCACTCCTAGAAAGGGAAGCCAGAGGAGGAGAAGGGGATCCCTGAGGTGCAGAAGGGAGTAACAGTGGGAGGGAAGTGGTCAGGCCCACCCTTTGTCCTTATAAGGAGGTTCTTAAGGTGGGGGGGGGGGGAGTCAAGTCCTAAACTGTGAGGAGACAGATAAGTTCCCCACCCCCTCTTCCTGGCTGGTAAGAAGTAGATCTTGGAGTCCAGTGGTTGAAACTCAGAATTTAGGGTATGGAGCTGGGCCCAAGGAGTGGAGGCTCAAGCAGGGGAAGGGATAGCCCCTTCAGTCCATAGATTTGGGCCTCTGGTCTGAAGCAGCCAGGGCCTGGATGTTAAAGGAGAGGAAGTGCAGGGCTTGGAACCAGGTTAGCTCCTCACTCGGCCTCACCTTCCTGGGGCCGGGAGAGCAGGTGGAGTTTTCTTTGTAACTGGGCCCGGAGGTAGCGGAGGTCTTGCTGGTCAAGTCCGTGAGCCATGCCCAGATAGAGGGTAAGGAGGAGAGCAAGGAGGAGGCGGTCAGTGCCCAGGGTGGGCACCACCCACAGCACCGTCAGCAGCTCCACACACACTGGGTGGCGCAAGTGGGAGAAGAGTCTGAGAGCCCGGGGAGACTTCAGGGCCAGAGGCTCACCCAGCCCCAGCACGTGGTAGTACACCTAGGAGGGAGAACAGCTTAGAAATGGGATCAAGCCCCTTTTGCAACTTAGTTACCTCTTTCCTCCCCTTCCAGGGAACTTTCCCTTCTGTAACTCAGGCCCAAGAACCACCCTTCTGAGACCTGGGCCCCTGATCCTCATCTCTGGCTCATGAACCTTCCCCAGTCCCAGGAAGCCCATGGTTTCAGGTTTTCGACAGAAAGCTGAGGGGAGACTATCTTATAAGAAAGGGAAGTAGGTGAGGGAGTTGAAAGAAGAGGAAGGTGGAAGAGCATGGGAGAAGGAGGAGGGAAAGCCTTAGAAGGGAAAAAGGCATTCTAGAAGGAATCATAGGTCTCAGGTAGGAATCTGGCAGCCTCACCTGTTTGAGGCCCATGAGCTCGGCGTAGTCAAAGACGAGAAGGATGCTGAAGATGAGGAGCCAGGATATGACGTGGAGCACAAAGCAGAGCAGGGGCACCCAGGTGGCCCATGGTTCAGCCCGAGCCTCCCACAACACAGGGCCTCTGGGTACAGGTTCCCAGTACCGCATCACCAGCTGGGGAACGATGAGCGGTTGGGTATCTCAGCAGCCTACCCTTGAAAGACCTAGACCCAGAGGCTGCCCCCACCCCAGGCTGGTCTGCACCTCTCTGCACCTCCACCATGAGCATCACAAACAAACAGTCACCACAGAGAGGGTGCTAGGTGGGGTCCCAAGGATGTAAGGATGACCTGTATCTACCCTGAGGACTTGCAGAACGGATGGGGTGATGACTGGATAGGTACATAAAGTAGCTTATGCCAAGCACTCACTGAGAAGACAAATGAATGCTAACTGGGAAGCCTTCTCTTGAAACCTAGGGAAGTGGTTTTGAAGAAAGGGTAGCACTGAAAAGGTGTTACCGAGGGGATCTCAAGCAGAACAACATGAACAAAGTTGCAAAGGTGAGAATGCACATATATCTGCTTGGGGAATGAGGAAAGGTACACCATTCTTGATAAGGAGGATATGTGCTGTGGAGGAATGGAAGCAGAGATGAGAGTCCTGAACACCCTCGTTCTTGTCCTAAACCCACATTTTCAGAAGGCCAAGGTCCTTGCCCCTCCAATCTAGGACACTCTTCTCACAGATAGTTTCCCTTGGGACTGAGTGGCCAAAGCCTCATACCTGCAAGGCCAGGGCAGTGCATGCGACATACAGTGACCTCTGAAGGACCCCAAAATATCGAGACATCCACGCCTTCACTGTGTCAGTTGCCATGAGGCTGTGCTGCCCCACAAATAGTAGGAGGAGACCCAGATCCCAGGCCAGGGGGACAAGGATGCTGCGGTCCTGCATGGCAGCCAGCCATCCCTGGCGGGCATCTAGGGGGAGTTGAAGAAAGGGACAAAAGATCAAGAGGGTTGTGGGAAACACCCCCAATCCTGCTCTCGTTTTGGGGCCCCAGGCCATGTCCCCGTAATGCTTCCTCTCCAGGCTTTGCCCACCTTGCTTTTCCATTCCCTGCTTCTTCCTCCTTCAGAGTGGGGAGGAGGATTCCTATATAGTCACAAAAAGCACGGCTGGAGAGGCAACCGCTGGACTGACCCTCTTCTTTCGGTACTCCAAACGCTCCCTCTTTTGAACACTCTCCGCTCCATAGTCCTCTCCTTAAAAGCACTTTCCTTTCCTCCGCTTATGGCCCTTTTCCACCCCACTCAGTCCTCACTCTCTTGCCTCTCCAAACCTCTAATCCCTGAGTTCCTGATTTAGCTCTCTGGTCTGCCCTGAAGCTTCTCCGGCTTCTCCGGCTTTCAGGCTCTAGTTCCCTCTCCCGGACTTCCCCTGTCATTTGTCTCCAGGCCCCGCCCTCCCTCCCTCTCGTCCGGCTCCACCTCCAGCCCCAGAGCTCATCCTCGATCCCTCCCGCTCACCCGGACCACCAGGCTCCGGGATCCCTCCAAGAAGTGGCCGAAGAGACGTAAAGCGCACGAACTCCACTCCAGTGCCAAAGGCCAGGATGAAAGAGGCGAGGGCAGCAGGGATCAGGAGCAGAGCTGGGGCCATGGCGACACACGGAGGGGTGGGGAAGGGGACGGGCTTGGGATTCCCGCGGCCACAGGCCCCGCCCCGCCCCCGCCCCCTCCCAGGGTCCCTGCCCAGGAAGGCGGAGCGCCCTCGCTCAAATGCCAGGGCTCGCGCCCGCAGCGCGCCCTTTTCTCTGCCCGCAGGGCGGGTCCGGGTGCTTTTACGGAGCCAGCAGTCGCTGCGTCACAGAGGGGAAAGTTAGAATTCCGAGTGACAAGAGGAAAGGGCAGCGGCTCTGCAGCCACTCGTGTGGGTTGAGTCGCAGCTCGGCTGGTTGTCTCATCTAAAATGAAGACAGTTCCTCTCTTTCAGGGTTCTTGTAGAAACCGAGAATTATGAGTCCCCTTTTCTGTAACCTTAGCCAGAAAACCTAGCCAGAGTCGGAGGTTACAAAGCCTCAGTTAACACTTCAATAGTAAACGGTGAGAGAACGGAAGATTGTTGACCTAGGCTGAGAACCCAAAGCTCTGAATCACCTATTACATCTTGTTAAAGAGTTAGTGACTATTTTACCATAAAGTAATGTTTATTCCATAACTTACTCTCTCCACTTGCCGAGGACAGAAAACTTCTCTGACACAGATTATTTCTAATAATGCCAAAGGCTGTTGATTTGTAATCATGAGAGTAACAGTGTTAAAATATTTATGAGAGAATATTTTATTTGTTGTTAAACTTTGTAGCAGGCTAATTTTATCCAAGCCTGTGATAATTCACTATGACTTCACTCTGCAAGCTTATTAGTCTGACCCCACATAGTAGTGAGAAATCACTAAGACCTTTTGTCTGAACACATTTTTCCTTCAGACCTCTTTGTAATACCTAGACTAATATATCTGAAAAGCAAAGTAAAAGTAAGGTTTTCCTCTGTCAGAATTAAAGATCATGTTGCTAAGGACCTAGTCACAGTAGCTATGACCATAGCAGGGAACTTAGACATCATTAAGTGAAATCCCTTGGCTTACAGACAGAAGAAATACAAAGAAAATTTACCAAGATGAGAACTAAGTTGCTTCTAGTCCTGTGGGCTCATGAATGAAAAAATTGCCAGGCAGCATCCCACAGCCTTTACATTCCTCCTCCCACAGGCTCAGTACTCCTACTCTCCTCTTAATCAGTGCTGTTGTAAACTGTTACCAGACATATTTTCCCCTCCAGGTGCAACCTCCACCCTGCTTTCTGCTTCAAGAGGTTGTCCTGAATGGCCTATATCAATGAAAATCACAGCTTTTATTGAGGAAGCCCTCTCTGCAAAATTGCTCCCTCCTCTCAACCTTTAGGACTTAGAGGTGGTCACAGTAGAGCTGTGGGTACTGGAGTACTGCAACATTAGGATTTCTCTACACTCTCCCAACTTCTTTGTAAATTTCCCTTTATTAAACTCTCTCCAAATTACCCTAATTCGACTGTGCCATCATTTCCTGCTAGGACCTTGAGTGACAGAGATACTTCTTCTTTGTGCTACAAGCTATAGTATTTATTGGAAGTGTAAGAAAAGGTCTCTGTTCTCCAGAAATTTAAACTGGGGCATTTCCATGTCACTAAGTAAGGGTGCACATGAGTGCTAAATGGGGATATAGAGACAGCTGGTACTGTAAGGAATCCCCTGGACCTCCAGGCCATAGACAGGTTTCACACAGTACAGGCTCTGAGTTGTGCAAGGGGACTAACATTTATTTATCCTACCATGTGCCACACCTACAATGGCTGTGCTTAATATATATTAAGACATGTTTATATGTTTAAAAGTCAGCAGTGTTAAAAGTCAGCAAAGCTTGCACTCATTTTACTACACCAAAGTTTCACAAACTAAAGTATAATTTACTTGCAGAAAAGTCACAAACTAATCACCCATTTTTTATTAAAGTGAAATTCACATAACATAAAATTAACTAAAGAGAAAAATCCAGTGACATTTAATACATTCATAATGTGTGTAATCACCATCTCTATCTAGTTCCAAAGCATTTTCATCACTCCAAAATAAAACCCTGTACCCATTAAGCAGTCACTCCCCATTTTCCCCTTCTCCCAGCTCCTGGCAACCACCACTCTACTGTCTCTATGCATTTACCTATTCCAGGTATTTCATGTAAGTAGAGTCATCCAAGGTGACTTTTTGTGTCTGGCTCCTTTCACTTAGCATAATGCTTTTGAGGTTCACCCTCAAAACACTGTAGCACGAATCAGTACTTCAACCCCTTTTATGAATAATATTCCATTGTATGGGTGTGCTGCATGTATTTATTCAACTGCTGATGGACGCTTTTCTTTTCACCTTTTGGCTCTTGTGAAGTGCTGATATGAATATTTGTGTACAAGTATTTGTTTGAACACAAGTTTTAATTCTTTTGGGTGTATGCCTACTAATGGTAATTAGTATGGTAATTTGGTAATTCTATGTCTAATTTGCTAATTCTATGTCTAATTTTTTGAGAAACTGTCAGACTACTTACCACAGCAGCTGAACCATTTTATCTTCCTACCAGCAATGTTTAATAAGGGTTCCAATTTCTCCACATCATTGTAATCAACCAACTTTTAATTTAAGGGGCACCTGGCTGGCTCAGCTGGTGGAGCGTGAGACTCTTGATCTCAGGGTTCTGAGTTCAAGCCCCACGCTGGGTACAGAGCTTACTTTAGAAATAAAAATAAAAAAATAAGTAAAATTTAAATTTCAAATACGTTAAAAAAAACTGCACTACACCATAAGGCACAGAGTGAATATTTATTTATCAGAGGTTAAACCTAAGCTCTAATTTTATAAATACTGGGAAAGCAGGCCAGAAAAGTGTAGAGATTTGCTCAAAGCTAAAGAACACTTCTATCAAGATGGAGTGAAAAAAAAAAGAAAAAATTTTAGAGTATTCCACAACTCCAACCTCAAAATTACCCACTCCAAGCATCCCTTCAAGTTCTTGATACTAAAATTGTTTCCACTATCCTTCAGAGGACGAGTAAGAATCCCAGTAAAAGAGGAAGAGAAATGGCTTCCAAACAAGAGGCAGGACACTGTGTGTGCCACAGAGCAGTGAAGACATCAGTCCTGCTAAGGGTAGCCACTTAAGATATCTGAGTATGGGATTACCCAACTCTAAGTGGCCCTTTAAGAAATCAGTGGCTCCAACTCTCCCTATCTTTTTGTTTACCCATAAGCCTTTTCAGCCCCACCCATGTTCCAAGACAAATCAGGTCAGTATACCCCAATCCTTTCTAAAGCCCTAGGTTCTTTCTTCCAAATCTTTTCTAACACTTCATTTACTGGTCTGGGAGGGTAAAGAGTACTGTGGTGACGTTTTCAGGAGGATGACATTTCCAAAGTGGAGAGGATGAAGGCCTCTGGCTTGGCCTCCTGCTTCAGCACTCCTGTCAGCAGGAACTCAGGTGAGAGGATGGGCAGGCCAACCCGAAATGGAATAGAGCATCGAGCGAAGTCCTGGGAGCATGTAATCACAACTCTCCGTGGCTGGGGACAGACAGAGAGCAAAGACAAGGTTAGGGGTGAAAAAGAATCCTAGAAATAGGTTCAGAACCCACTAATCAGTTTCAGCATCACTAAAATAGACCTCCTGATATGAAGCATACTTGTCAGAAGTACTCTTGCCAGAAAAGCCGACCCTGAATTTATTCAAGCTTTTAGAATTAACTATAGTTTACAAGGAATGTAAAAGAAGAACAAGATAAATCGCACAGTAAAGGAGCAAACAGAAAAACCCAGACTGAGACATTCTAAAGAACAACTGACCTAGTTTCTGTAGGAAGTCAATGGAATAAAAAAAAAACGGCTGGGTGGGTTGGGGGAGATCTTTTCTAGAGTAAGTGAAAATTAAGAGATACGCAATTGTGGCAATACATGGATCTCGTTTGAATCCTGACTTGAACCGTAAAGAGACATTTTTGGCCAACTGGAGAAATCTGTCTAATGGAGTGTAAGAAAATGACCAAGAAACTATCGTTAATTTTGTTATGGATCAATAATGGCATTTATGTAAAAAAAAAAAAAAAGTACACAATTTCTTAGAGAAGTATATTTTAAGTATGTAGGGGGAAAAATATGATGTTTGCAGTTTCCTTTAAAATAGTTCAGCAAAGAAAAAGAAAAAAAGCAATAAATGAGGAAAATGTAGCAAAGTCTAAACTACCTTGTTAAATCTGAATGACTGGGACGCCTGGGTGGCTCAGGTGGTTAAGCGACTGCCTTCGGCTCGGGTCATGATCTCAGGGTCCTGGGATCGAACCCCGCGTCGGGCTCCCTGCTTGGCGGGAAGCCTGCTTCTCCCTCTCCCACTCCCCCTGCTTGTGTTCCCTCTCTCGCTGTCTCTCTCTCTGTCAAATAAATAAAATCTTTAAAAAAAAATAAAATAAAAAAAAATAAATCTGAATGACTGATATATGGAGGTTCGTTGATAATAGAGATTCTCTCTCCCTTTGTGGATATTTGAAAAATTTTTAAATACAAAATGAAAATAAATCCACTCAGAATCAGCAGACTTCTTCATTCCTATCCCTTTACACACTACAAAGCTTCCCCTCACCCTCTCACTACTCCCATGTTCCCATCCATACCTCTTTGGTTCTCCAACCTTTTCCCATTCCAGCCACCTCTTTAAGTGCCACCTCACCAGATCCAAAACATACTACCCATACCTTATAGGACCGGGGCATGCTGGGTAGAACAGTGCCTCCACAGCAGCTGATGATCTCTCCCATCTGAGGTGGCGGTGGCTGGACTCCTGGGGTCACGTGGATTTCATAGCCCTAAGAGGAAGAGAATGTTGGAGGCCATAAATGTATGCACTGAGAGGCCATGAACAGCTGGGGAGCCTCTGGAGGGAAGGCTGAAGCATGGGGCAGAAGGCAGCCTCTCACCTCCAGCAACCTTCGCTCCCGAGCCCGGCTCAGGGCATCTCGAAGGCTGAAGCCAAAGTTCTTCTCCTGCTCAGGATCAGTCACCACATATTCATCCGGGGGCAAGAAGCAACCAGCCTTGCGGGACTAAGGACAGTAGCAGTCAGCACCAAAGCTCAGCCCAGCCCACCACCCAGCTCTTCTGCCTAGCATTTGGAAGGAGCTTATGAAATGTTCTTTGAATTAAGCTTTCTGCCTCACTCACCACCCTTGTCTTCCTGTACCCCCTTCCCCCCACTACTTTCTAGAGCACCACGTGAGTAGTCTTTCGCCATCAGTATCTCTGACGGTATGTCACCTCTTAGACTCTCACCTGGTGCAGCCAGTCCAAGGAGAGGATGGGGATCCCCCGCCCCAGGGCACAGAGGAACTTGACCGTGCGCCGGACTCGATCAGTCACCAAGTGGGAAGCCTCTGCCACTGAGCTGGCCAGACTCCCTCCCAGGGCCAGCACTGCCCGCTCTCCACGGGCATCCACCACTCCTGTGAAGAGTACCTGTGGAAGGGGTTAACCTGAGCTGGTCACAGCAACCCGTGCCCTCAGTGCCTGTCTCCAAACCCCTAGGTCTCCTCCCATCCTCCCATGTCTGTCTCCCACCAAGCCCCATGCCCCTTTTCTCCTACTTTGGGGGTTGTGGACTCTTGGTTAGGTTTGGTCCGTCGAAGGCTGCGGCTTGGGATTCCCTTGGGCTCCTCCTCTGCTTGGTCTCTCTTTCTCTTGCCTGGTCCTGGAACCACTACATCCTGGGATTGAGAAAGATCTTGCTGGGAATTTCTGAGCCTCTAAGCCCTTTCCTAGCTTCACGGCCCCGGCCCTCTCCTCACCTCCTCCTTCCTTGGCCTCTCCGTTGGATCTCCTTCCTCTTCCTTGAGGAAAACTGTCTTCTGGGTGACTTCCCCTCTTTGGAGCCGTTTTTGAAGTGGGGGTGAATCCACAGTAGCCAAAGGCCTCTTGCGGGTCTGAGAGGCCTTAGGCAGGGGCTCTGGGGTGAACTCAGATCTTCCTGCCGCCTCTACCTTTTGGATCTGGGTAGTATGAGTGGGGGCCTCAGGAAGCTGGGCAAAGGCAGGCTTGGGAATGGTCCTGAGGGACTCAACTACTCTCACTGCTCCTTGTCTTTGGTTCCTTGAGGACCGAGATTTAGGTTCAGGGAGTGCAGAGTAGGGCTCACGGACAATGGGAGCTCTGAGGGACTCATGCTTCCTAGCGGCCCTCAGCCTCCTGCCGCAACTGGCTTGAGGGATGCGCTCAGGAGGAATAGGCTGGTCTGTGGGGACAGAAGACTGGAATTCAGGGGTGGTAAGAACTGGCACAGCACTTATTGTAGAAGACCTCAGTGTCTTATCCTGACTACCCTGAGCCTTGGGGGTGACCAGCTGATCTGTGGGGGTGAGAGATTCAAGGTCAGGGGCTGTGGGCTCAGTTGGTTGGGGGATCTTGACAAAAGACCTTTGTGTCCTGCCCCGAGTGGCCCGAGATGTGGGCTCAGGAGTGACAGGCTCATCTGTGGAGACGGAAGGCTGGAGCTCAGGGGCTGTGGGGGCAATTGGCTCAGGGGTCCTGACAGAGGACCTTTGTGTCCTGCCCCGAGTGGCCTGAGATGTGAGTTTGGGGGTGACAGGCTGGTATGTGGGGGTGGAAGCCTGGAGCTCAGGGACTGTGGGGACAACTGATTTGGGGGTCTTGCTAGAAGACCTAGGTGTCCTGCCCCGAGATGTACGTTTGGGGGTGACAGGCTGGCCTCTGGGGGTGGTAGGCTGGAGCTCAGGGGCTGTGGGGGCAACTGGCTCAGGGGTCTTGACAGAAGACCTGGATGTCCTGCCCTGAGATTTGGGTTTGGGGATGACAGGCTGGTCTGTGGGGACGGAAGGCTGGACTTCAGGAGCTGTTGGGACAACTGGTTCAGGGGTCTTGCCAGAGGACCTGTGTGTCCTGCTGTGAGTGGCCCCAGATGTGGGCCCAGGGATGACAGGCTGGTCTTTGGAGGTGGAAGTCTGGAGCTCAGGGGCTGAGGGGACAACTGGTTCAGGGGTCTTGCCAGAGGACCTACGTGTCCTGCCCCAAGGGACCCGAGATGTGGGCTCAGGAGTGACAGGCTGGTCTGTGGGGACGGAAGGCTGGACTTCGGGAGCTGTTGGGACAACTGGTTCAGGTGTCTTGACAGAAGACCTGTGTGTCCTGCTGTGAGTGGCCCCAGATGTGGGCTCAGTGATGACAGGCTGGTCTTTGGAGGTGGAAGGTTGGGTTTCAGGGGCTGTGGGGACAGGTGGTTCAGGGGTCTTGACAGAGGACCTACGTGTCCTGCCCCGAGTGACCTGCGATGTGGGCTCAGGGGTAACAGGCTGGTCCGTGGAAGTAGAAGGCTGGAGCTTGGGGGCTGAGGGGATTACTGGTTTGGGAGTCTTGACAGAGGACCTATGTGCCCTGCCCTGAGTGGCTGTGGAGACAACCGGTTCAGGAGTCTTGACAGATTTACGGGTCCTGCCCCGAGAGAGAAGCTCAGCAGTGACAGGCTGCTCTCTGGAGGTGGAAGGCTGGACTTCAGGGACTATAGGAACAACTGGTTCAGGGCTCTTGACAGAGAACCTATGTGCCCTACCCCGAGTGACCTGCGACGTGGGCTCAGGGGTAACAGGCTGGTCTTTGGAGGTGGAAGTCTGGAGCTCAGGGGCTGAGGGGACAACTGGTTCAGGGGTCTTGCCAGAGGACCTACATGTCCTGCCCCGAGTGACCCGAGATGGGAGCTCAGGACTGAGGGGCTGGTCTGTGGGGATGGTAGAGTGAGGTTCAAGGGCTAAAGAAGAAACTGCAGAGGGTGTCTTCCTGGAGGACCCTCGGAGCCTGACTTTGGATTTTGGGTGGAGAGGCTCCATCTCTGAGGACAAGGGAGTCTCTGGAACTTCCTGATTCCCATTTTGTCTGGTCCCGGGAATGGGCTCTGAAGAAGATGGAGAGGGAGAAAGGAAGGGCTGGGGCACAGGATGTTTTTGACTCTGAGAGAGGAGGGGGTTGTGGTGTGGGGTTGAGGCTTCAGGCACTGCAGGAGGCAGACAAGCATCTGCGGATTCCTGATCACCCTGAGGAGAAATAGAAGCAAGTGAGGGAGGAAGAGGCAGAGAGAAGAGAGACAGTACTTGGATATGTTCTTAATACTTGGGCATGGTTAGAGTGTGTTCCTGGCATTTCACTTGTCTATGACCTCCCTTCCATGAGACTGGGAACTTCCTGTGGGAGCAGTCCTCGCTCCCGCAGACCTCTCCTCATGCCAGCATAGTGTTCTCCACAGATGGCTGATGGTAGTAAGAGGATGGTTGGAAAAGAGGGAAAAGACATGAAAAAATGGACATTCTGAGTCAGGCAGAGGCAGACAGAACTTGGGAAACAGATATGGAAAATGACAGGGGTGAAAGAAAAGACACAGAAGCCAACTAAGGAGTGGTGACAACCGAAGAAAATTGGGAAGATTGAGTAGATTAAAGCAAGGTCAGGGGAAGGGGCAGTGAACAGAGGTAGAAAAAGCAGCTCTCACCACAGAGGCCTTCTCAGCAGGTGGCATCTTGCAAGTCAAGTGGCCTAGACAGAAAGTAAAAACAAGTGGAGCTGAGGTCTAAGCAGTCAGACACTTAGGGGTTGGGCAGCACAACGGCTGTGCACTGCCTTGGGTTTCCCTCTGCCTTCACTTACCTCTCTGCTGCCTCTTGGGGCTCATGGGGGCTCCACCTGACTGGCTCCCAGAAGCTCCTGGGGCTGAAGCAAGTCCCTGATGGTCCCCCGTCCCTGCTCTAGGCTCTGGTGTTAGACTGGAGGCCTGCCCTTCCTTGTCTTGGCTCCCTTTCTCTGTCTCCCCTCTCTGGGGGCCTCTCTCCAGTTTTACTTCCGGTACCTCAACGCCTAATACACTTGGCTCACCCCCTCTCTTTAGTACTAGTTTCTTTGCTTCTCTCTCAAATATTTCTCTTGCAGGAGTCTGCTTTCCTATCTCTTCCTCTTGTACTTCCCTGGGTATCTCCATTTCTATGTTTAAACTCTCCATATTCCTTTTAATACCTGTACTTTTCACCTTTTGGTCAGACTCTTGTCCCTGATTATCTCTAGCTAACACCTGTCTCCCTCTGATTAATTCTTCTTCTCCTGTCACATCTTCTCGCTCTCCTGCTGGCAGGTTCTTGGTTTCCCTGTTCAATAGTCCTCTCTCAGGGGCCACCCCCTCTGCTGCTTCTCTTGGTGTACCCATATCTTTCTCCACAGTCTGCATCCCTCTGCCTTGAATCCCCAGTGGCTCTTCATGAACTGGGCTCTCTGGATGTTGGGCTTGTGGTGTTGTCTTAGGTGTAGAGGGGCAAGATCCATGGGCATCAAGATGGGCAGCAATGGGCTGGGGCTCAGAGGCCTCAGACTCTCTCGGACAGAATGGCTGTGTTGCCAAGACTTCCCACGGCTCATCCAGGGCACCTGGAAAGTAAAGAGAGAGAGAGAGAGAAATGCAGATCGAAAATGTAATAGGTTGAGAAAAGATTAAAATAAACTCATTAATAACAGGGGCACCTGGGTGGCTTAGTCAGTTAAGTATCGGCCTTCGGCTCAGGTCATGGTCTCGGGGTCCTGGGATCGAGCCCCACATTGGGCTCCCTGCTCAGCGGGGACCGTGCTTCTCCATCTCCCTCTGCTCCCGCCCCCCACTTGTGTGAGTGTGCTCTCTC
Source organism: Callorhinus ursinus (assembly GCF_003265705.2). NCBI lineage: Eukaryota > Metazoa > Chordata > Mammalia > Carnivora > Otariidae > Callorhinus > Callorhinus ursinus. The sequence continues at coordinate 367,295 of NW_027397088.1, read as the reverse complement.
TCCCTCAAATAAATAAATAAAATCTTTAAAAGAAAAAATTCACCAATAATAAACCTAAGTGGATTGTTAAAGGAAAGTTGGGAATAAAGAGGACAATCACAACATTTAGTATGTGTCTCTAAGTTAGGACCCCACATGCATATAGAAGTTCTCATAGCAGCTTTTTTAAAAATGATGGAGACGGAGAAACATTAACAAAAGAATCAAAGACTATGAAAGAAACATGTAGAGGAAAAAAGCAATGATGCCAAGTTAGGGGCATGAAGGATAGAGTTTCTTATACCTGGGGCCTGGAAACTGCAACAGGAAGGGCCAGGCTCCTGGGGTAGAGTAACCAGGAAGGCCTGGGTAGCTTCATCCTCCATGCTCTGGACTGCTGCACAAGAAAAGCTGGCTCAAGCACAGCTCCTCTACAGAACTCTGGGTCCCATTCCTGGCCTCCTGCCCCACCCATGCCTGTTTTCACAACCTTCAAGGACCACCAGTCTGGGCTCCCAGCTCCCACTTGCGCCAACATCCATATGATGTGGATGTCCTCACCTTCTGGGCTCTGATTGTCTCTCTCCACAAAGCACTGGGTAGCCTGTAGGTCCAGGTCTTCAGAATCTGGGAGGGGAAGAATATAAGATAGATAATAAAAGTCGTATCTGGGGCACCCGGGTGGCTCAGTCGGTTAAGCGTCTGCCTTCGGCTCAGGTCATGATCCCAGGGTCCTGGGGATCGAGTCCCACATTGGGCTCCCTGCTCAGCGGGGAGCCTGCTTCTCCCTCTGCCCTGCGGCTGTTCTCTGACAAATAAATAAAATCTTAAAAAAAAAAAAAAAGTCGTATCTGAAGCTTAACTCCTTACTCTTTCTCTACCGTTTTCTCCCCAACCCCAAGCCCTCTGCAATGGACCGGATGTCTGTATCCCCACCCACATTCCTATGTTGAAACCTAATTCCCAATGTGATTTTATTAGGAGCTGAGTTCTTTGGGAGATGATTAGATCATGAGGGTAGAACCCACATGAATGGGACTAGTGCCCTTCTAAAAGAGACCCCAGAATTCCTTTTGTGCCCCTCTGTCATGTGAGGACACAGGGAGAAGACAGTGCCTATGAACAAGGAAGCAGGGCTTCACCAGAACATGACTATCTTGGCACTCTGATCTTGGACTTCCCAGCCTTCACAACTATGAGAAATAATTTCTGTTGTTTATAAACTACCCAGCCTATGGCGTTCTCTTATAGCAGCCCAAATAGACTAAGATACCCTATAGGCATTCTTTCTTTTAGGGGACAAGGGAGGAAGGCCAGCACTTACCCCCATGGTTGTCCCCAGAGTCCTTGGTCTTGTCCACATGTGGTTCTCTCTCCCTTTCTGTGGGGGTCTGGGCTCCCTCTCTCTGTGCCTGGATGGGTTCCCCTGAAGTACCTGGGTCCACCACCGGATCTGTAAGGTTCTCCCTCAAGACAGGGAGAAGATCCTGTTCCACCTGTGACACAAGGGACTCACCCTGGGCCCTCGCCTCAAGAGCCCTCTCCTGCTCAAGAACAGCTGCAACCCATTCTGTCCCAGCATCCCCTTCTGCCGGAAGCTCGCACTTTCCTCCATCTGCCACCACTGAGGCTGCTAAGGATGTGCCCTCTTCTGCATCTATCTCACAGTCCCCAGGTGGAGGAGGCTGGGCTTCCTCCAGATGCACCACAGGCAGCTTTGCTTGGCCCCCTTCTACTTCCACATCTGTTTGATTTGTCCATACCATAGGCACCTGATGATTCTCTACAAGTATAACAGCTGGCCCTGATAGGACTTTCTCCTCCACTTGTGTGTTGATGTCCACTGTGGCAGAGGCTTGGCTTCTCTCCAGGTGGACCCCAAGTGAGCCCTTATCTTTGTCCACCCCTAAATCACTGTCTCGGAGAGGAGACTGCCTCTTTTCTGAATGTGCCTTGTCTGTATGACACTTGGGAACAGTTCCTCTCTTTTCCACTGGGAGCCCCTCCTCCTCCACGTCTGTGTCACTGTCTCCCCCAGCAGAGGTTTGGCTTTGCTCCAGAAGGGCCACAGGCTGGGCCCTATCCTGTTCCGCATCTGTATCTCTGTTCCATGTATCGGCTCGGCTCTCTTTCAGACGTGCCAAAGTGAGCGCTGCTAAGACCTCTTCCTCAGCATCTGTATTGCTGTCAATCACCACAGAGGCTTGGTTTCCCTCCGAAGGGACTGCCAGTGGGAGCTCACGTTCCTCCACATCTGTATCACTACCAGCGGGGCTCTCCTGTAGATGTACCAAAGCAGGTGCCTGAGGACTCTTTGTACTATCTCCATGGAAGATTTGCCTCTTTTTCATAGGAACTACAGCTGGGGTTGCGGGGATCCCTTCTTCTTCCACATCAGTATCACTGTCTATGAAGCCAGAAGTCTGGGCCCTTTCCAAATGGACCTCAGCAGGCCTGCTTTCATCCACATCTGTGTCACTGTCCTCCCCAGCAGTTTGGTTTCTCTCCAGAGTGGCCCCAAGTGGGACCACCCCATTCCTTGCATCCCTCTCAACTTTGGTATCATTGTTCCTCTCTTTCACTGAACACTGATCCTTTTCAAGCTGGATTTCAGTTGCCACAGCTTTAGGCTGTTGTGTCTCTGCAGTGGAGCCTCTTCTGGCAGCTAAGGAGGACTCTCCTGCTGCTGGATGCTGACTTTCTTCCTCATCTGTGTCGCTGTCCAGGTTGAAGGCGAACGGTGGCCCAGGGCCGTCTGGGGCAGGAGAAGGCCCCTCTTCATCACTGTGAAGGGAAGAGAAGGGAAAGAGTCTATAGCCTCTATTTCCCAACATGGAATACTCCACTCAACTACGAGCTCCTTAAGGGCAGACACAGGCAGTATCTGTTGTTTTTTTTTTTTCTCCTCTCTCCAGCAATTAGTTCTCTACTTGGCAAAATCACAGGTGCTCAATAAAAGTTCAGCTGAGCAAAGGAGTATGTGCAATTCCCCAACCCCATTTCCATGATAAGCATCTCTTGCAGATGGATCCTACAGTCCCTGGTTCCTCCTCCTTTTGAAGACTCAAGTATCTGGCCCTTTGGCACTCACCTCTCTGGAACTACTGCTGCCAAAGGGGAGGTCCTTAGTTCTTTCTTCACACACCTTTCAGAAGGAGAATCTGTCAAGAGTAGAAAGGAGTAAGTTGACTGTTTTACACTCACCATCTCCATCTTCTCACCCACCCTCCCGATACACAAACATACCTACTTCATTCTCCGAGTCCTCAGCCAACAGGAGCCTCTGGGGTTGAGCTCCTCCCTGTACCCTGGGTGTCTCTTCTACAGTTAGAGGGCCCCGGGAAACAAAGGGCAGGGGGACATTCAGGCGATGGTACTGGCAGGGCAAGTCAGCAAAGAGAATCAACTCCTGGTCCCTCAGCCGATGACTCACCCCTGGGCTTAGGACCTTAGGAGGCCTTAGGACTTGAGTACCATTGAGGCTGCCACAATCTTGGAGCACAGGTGCCTTGTCCCAGGCCAAGATTTCAATCACTGCATGTTGTTTGGAGATGGATGAAAAGGGCAGGGTCACAGAGCAATCAGGCATTCGGCCCACCATATTCTTCCCGAGGTACAGGGGGAAATCTAAGAATTAGAGAGGCAGATAGGTTAAGGCCTGAGTCTTGGCCTGCTATCAGGAAAATATTCCTGTTAAGTACCCCATTACCAACTCAAGGTCCTCACACACATAAGAAAAATAAAAGACGGGGGCGCCTGGGTGGCTCAGTCGTTCATCGTCTGCCTTCGGCTCAGGTCATGATCCCAGGGTCCTGAGATTGAGCCCCGCGTCGGGCTCCTTGCTCTGCAGAGAGCCTGCTTCTCCCTCTCCCACTCCCCCTGCTTGTGTTCCCTCTCTCGCTGTCTCTCTCTGTCAAATAAATTAATAAAATCTTAAAAAAAAAGAAAAAGAAAAGACGGGCAACCCTGTTGGGACCCCTCTCACTCTTGAGAGCTTCTTCTGTATCTTCACTTAATAAACTATCACTTTACTCACACACAAAAACAAAGACCGTAGGACATCTAAGTATTGAACAATATAAGCAATGTGTTACTGTCAATACCCCATCCATCCACATTGGATTTTTTCTATTGTGGTAAAATATACGTAAAATTTACTATTTAACCATTTTTAAGTGTACAGTCCAGTAGCATTAACTACATTCACATTGTTGTGCAACCATCACCACCATCCACTTCCAGACCATGCTGGATTTCCATCTGAATCTCTTCATCTCCTACCAAAGTAAAATTGAGCCCACTGAGTCCAGGGCACTTGCCTAGAATAATCAACTCAATCAGCCCCCTCCTCTGCACTACCAGTGAAAAATTTTTTCAGATCTCCTTGGAACATGTATAAGCTTCTTACAACCCTCCAACTACCTCCCCACAAAAATAAGAGGCCTGTACCAGTACTTTAACATCCAATAACCTCTGACCTTTTTCTGGTCCATGGGCACTACTGAAGATATGCAATCGCCCTACAGGCTCCAAGCTACACCCCAAGGATTCACTGGGTCTCTCTGTCTCCTCCTCTTCTTCAACCTCCCAGTTAATAGCCTGGGTGTCCTCCATGACCTGGGAAGGAAACACATTATCATCATCTCTATCAGAGGTTCACACACACAGCCTCAAAGAGGGGGATGGTAACTGGGGGTAAATCTGGAGAGTTGTGGAGGTTGACATTTCTCCTTCTGACAATCATTGTTATTACCCTTCTGAAACATTTAAAAAATACTTGACTATAATAAAAAATAAATATTATGGGGGAGGGAATAAATATTAGAAGGTCCCAAGTACGCTTACGTATAGAGACAAACATTTTGAGAAACAATGCTTCGTCTATGGTATACAATACACTGATAGTTTTCATTCTTTTTTTTCCCCATCCACTATTGTTTAAATGCTGATCTACAACCTGCTAAACTGATTTCACTATCCACTACTGGGTTGGAACCAACAGTTTGAAAAAATCATTTTAAAGGGAGCTAAACTTTGCCAAGCATCAACTGTGTGTTGGGCATTGTGTTATGTGTCAGGCATAATAGACATATGAGGCATGCATTTGGGAAACTAAGGCTAAAAATATTAAATGACTTGCTCAGGATAACATAGCAGGTAGGTGGAAAGGACAGGAATAAATGTGCTTCTGGAGGCAAAGCCCATGCTTTTTATATTTTACCAGAACATCACAGTGTGATCAAACTAAACTGCAAAAAATCCTAACAGCTGACATACATAAAGCCTTGCTATGTGTGAAGCACTGCTCTAGTTACTTTATGACAGACTCTTAATCCTCACAAGAACCTTGTAAACTATTATTATATTCCATTTATCAGATTAAGCATCTGCAACAGAGATGGGTTAAGGAACCTGCCCAAGAGCACCAAGATACTGTCTGTCCTCTGTTTAATATCTGAGGGCTTTCCATGCCCACATGGTAAGATAAAATCTCAACTCCTTAGCAAGGACCCTCCATGATCTGAACCTCAGGTCCTGTTCCCCTCCCCCAAAGCCTAGGGTTCAGCCACATGGGGACCTTCTCCCCAATTTCTGAACACACTGCTCCTGTTGTTCCCCACACCTGCATGCCTTAGCCAGTTCCTTGGCCTTTCACTCTTAGTTTTCTGGTCCAACTCTTACCCATATTTTATGATTTAGTTCAAATGTCACTTCCTCAATAAGATCTTTCCTGGAATCTTCCCTGCTTTCTGGTGTTCTTTGTGTACCCACATGGTCCCCACTGGTCACTGAACTTGTACCTCCCCTAATCCTTCTCACTATATTGTAACCATTAATTTCCATTTCTGCCTTCACAGACCCTCTGGAGAAGTGGACCAGCAAAACTGTGTCTTTTCCCCTAGGGCACATCATTTTCTTTCGACAGTACCTACTGCGCACCTGGTACTGTTCAAAGAGCTCGGGATACAGTCACAAACCAAACATAAAATTAACCCTGCCCTCCTGATAAAAGGACAAATGAAAGGTGATGAAAACTCCAAACAGTATGGGTGGAATTCACTCAGAAAGATGCCACCACAGAGGTTAACTGTTGGAAGGGAAAGTAGGACGCGCCCCCGGGGATAGTGCTAACTCCCTCCTTAAGAATGGCGAACGCAGCGGGAGCCCAGGACCCTTGGCTCCAATCCAGTGGGCCACCATCTTTTATCTCCACCCCAGGGGTTCCCTCCAGGCCCAACGTCTTCATACCTAACTCGGGGAGGGGCGTCAAGTAAGGATGAGTATTATAATCCCGAGAAACAAACTTCCAAGTATCCTCCGCCCAGTCGCACCCAAGGCACGCCCCTCCCGCCCTCCGGGAGAACCAAGATGGCTTCCGAGGAGCCGTGGGCGAGGCCCCCCAGAACTCACCTACTTTGAGTCCCCGCGCGCGCGCCACCAGTAACGGCCGCGACCCAGTGGCGCAGGAGCTCGTGCCGAGAGGGCGCCGATTCGCTGATTGGCTCCTGCTGCTGTCTTTCACAGCCCTGCTGCCCCACGATTGACGAAGCTCCCAACCCGGAGGCCCAGCCAAAGCCTCGCCCCCAGCCTCGCCCCCGCCCCCGCTCCCACCCCGCCCCCTCAACAGCTCAGAGGGGCGGCTTTTCCTGGGCGCCCGAAATTGGTTGAGTGAGGCGGTCATCGGAGGCCACCGTGCGCGCTCAGAAGGGCGCACTTCGATTGGGCAGTTCCGAGGCACAACCCACCACCGCTTCACCACCCACCGCCCACGTCCCGCGCAGATTTCCAAACCGCGACCACAGAGTCTGGGTGCCGACGGCGGATAGAGGGGCTTACCATAGCCGTCGCCGGATGCGTCTACTGCAGCCAAGAGAGCCCTTCCTTGGTCCTCCCAGACATGGAGTCCGCTGACTCATGAGAAATGAAAATGCGGTGCGGGTTGCAGTCGTGGCCGGAGGCTGCAGTCTGGAGAACCGCCCGTAGGCGTGGCGCTTGAGGACTCCTCATCGCAGTGGAACTCCATCTCCTATTGATTTGGCTCTTTTAGTAGAAGCCCTGTCCTTTCCTCCCTGAGACTACATCCCTGATGGACATTTGGAGGTCATTTTCCTAAGGATCCGTAGGCGAAGAGGGAGAACTGTTTTGTTAACTATCTTAAAGGTTGACCGAGGTCTTTCAAGAGGTTGAGGAAGGTTGATAAAATCATCTTATTTCATTATCTCATACTAAGAGAATAGTAACAATTCGATTATGTGTATACTTCAGGAAGGCCTTTTGCATTCATTATCCCACTTTCTTGCGGCCACGACAATCAAATAGGGAAAAGCAGATTTTACAGAGGGAATTGAAGTGTGCTAAGTTAAAGGACCTGCCGAGGTTCCTACAGCTAACGTAAGGGAGGAACAACATGAAAGAAGTCCTCTAATTCTAAATTCTGAACTCTTCCCCCCCCACAAAATAATTGCTTTCATTGCGATCATGCCCTGAAACATAAAATATTCTCTTTTAAGTGGGTAGAGAAGGTCTTACACAACTTGATGTTTGTTTTTTATTTAGGTGAGGAGAAATGTGTTGAATGCACTGTGAATTAACAATGATGACCTTGATATGATACGTCTTATTACAGTGCTTACCACACTCCATTGTTTATACACTTCCCATCAAATTGCAAAATCCTGAAGACCGGGGACCCAATTTTTACTCATTTTGTATCCCCAGCTTCTAGGTTGGTGGACACTTAGTATCTGTCAAATGAATAAACCCCTAAGAAGCTGCCACTCTGACTTGAGCCCATCCTATTTTCTCCCATGGGCCCCCCTCTTTTGTTTCAATCCTGAGGCTTTTGAAAGATTGCAACAGCCAGCCACCTAGTCAGTGAATTCAGCAAACTGAAAAACACTTTCACCAAAATGTCTAGAGAGGCAGGCTGGAAGGCACTGAAATTCTGGCACCTCATCCATAGTTCTCTGACAAAAGCAGTGTCTTCAATGCTTCTCTAAGGCCCGGAACCCCTTACATGGAGAGAAACTTCTGACTTCCAGATACCAATTTTTTTAAACCGTTCAACTTACTCTTGTGAACACACCCTCAGACTCAGACAATTACATCTCTCTTCTGAAAAGCCATTGCTGCAATTTTGTTTCTCTTTCTGAACATTATCACTAGAAAACTTCCAAAAAAACAGCAGGAGGGCAGTCTCCTCTTCCTATCTGGGAGAGCAGCGGCTTACTGGAGTTCATGTCTTGGGTCACCAAAGGGCCAACTGTTAGATAGCAGAACAGGGTGCTGCATTTCTCCCCAGTTTTCGCTGAGCTAAGCAGCCCTCTCTTCCCAAGAGCTACAGCAGCAGGGAGCGTGAGGGCGTGCCCACTCCACCTTCCAACGCCTGGCACCGTAGGGTTCCCAATTCCTGTATCCCCGAAAACTACTCCCTTTTAGTACAAAAAACTCAGGCATAGGGGAAAGAAAACTTGCGCAAGGTCATGTTTCATAAACTAAAAAAAAAACCCCAAACCAAAAATCCAGTATCCACCCATCCCTCCCTTCATTTTGCAGCGTGGACAACAATGGAGAACTACAACTCCCAGTGAGGCCTGCATTCGTCCATCCGAGCAGAGACCAATGGACGTCTCAGACGTGACTGGCATCGACTAATCAGGTCCAGCCTCGGTAAGGCTTTGTCTCCCGACCGCGGCGCGGGGCGCGTTCTCCCGCCTCCCAGCCTAGGCGCACGCGCGCCCCGCCCTGCCCGCCTTCCCTCCTTCGCCCTCCCCTCTCTTTTCTCCCTCTCAGAACCTTCCTGCCTCTGCGTTCGGACCTCGCTGCTCCAGCCTCTGGGACACGTCCCATCCTTCCAGCCTGCGATTAGCAGTATAGAAAAAAAATTCCCTATCATTTTCTTGCCCCGTACACACCTTGAGGCGAGCAAAAGAATTAAAAATAAATTTTAACAATGAGGGAAATCGTGCATATCCAGGCCGGTCAGTGTGGCAACCAGATCGGTGCCAAGGTAAGGATTTTAAACCTCTTCTTCTAACTATATTTCTTTTGAGAAGAAAAAAAAAAATCCAGATAAATGATGAATGGTTGTGGTCATTTGCATACCATCCATAGTCAAGCTTTGCCCCTCAAAAGTTTTCCATATATAATAGACGTTTGTAGCAAGAATTTGTTTTTTGAAAAACGGGGGAATTAGTCTTGACTGGCTCATTTTGGGGAAACTGTTAAGGACCTTTCGGGTTTGGCGGTGGGAAGACGGTGGTTCTGTAAGATTTTACTTGAAAGTGTTCTAACGGTCCGAGGACCGGGGAGGGAGGGAGATGCGGAAACGGTCCGAGACAAAGCGAGGCGAGGTTTCCCCCATGTGCATCCCCCTTGGCTGGGCTTCGCCGAAGGGGGAAGGGGGGAGGCTGGGCGGCGGCTGAAGGGAGTCCGGATCCCACGGTGGGGTGGGGGACGCGGTGCGCCAGGGTGGGCTGCGCTGCACCCTTCCCAAAAGATAGGCATCTCGCGCGCCCGCGATTCCCGAGGGGCGGTTCCGTAGTTCTTTGTGGATGGAAAACTAATAGCTGCTGGATTAATTTTATTTCCTTTCATCTCCCGTAAAGAGACCCTTTTAGGGCGTGAACCAGTATGGAGAAAGAGGGCAGGAGGGTCTTTTTCTTTAAAGGGTCCCTCAGGACTAAACGGTGGGAGAAAGGAAGAGAATCCTTATTTAAAGCAAGGGGTAAAAAGCTAGCAAAAGAAGAAAATTCCGAGGCCAAGGCAAGGGGTGGGTTTTTTGGTGTGTTTTTTTTTTTTTTTTTTTTTTTGCGCGCGGTTACAGTGTAGCGGGGGAAGGGCAGGGAGGAAGTGCTGCTGCTACGTTGTAGCAGAAGGGCGGGGCCCGGGCGCCCCTGGCGCGCCGGGACAATGCGGCCCTGCCGACCGCCTGGGGGCGCCCTAGCCCAAGTCGAGCCCCGCCTCTCGCGGGCCGAATTCAGGCCCCGCCCCCGCCCACGCGCGACACCTCCCTTTGTCAGTGGCACGGCGGGCGCGGGCCCCGCAGTCACGTGGAGGGCAGGGTAGGGGGTGGTCGATTGCGGCAGCATCTAGTCTCTCGAACCCATTGTGCTCGGCGGGAAGGTGTGCTCGTCCCGTGTGGCCGGCCGCCTCTTCTCCCCCTCTCCTCACACTCCCACCCCACAATTAACTGCGATCGCCGGCGCTCCTCAGCTGCACCTCGTCTCGCGTTCCAAGCATTGAAAGCTTCGGCTTCCTTGGGGTTGCGGGTGTCTGGTGGAAGGGTGTGGCAGGCAGACAGGGAACGCCAGGCCCTAGAACCAGGCTCACTACGGGTGTGTCTGGGATTAAAATGTGTAGGTCGGGTGGGCATAATTGGCCAGGACCAGAGCTGTGGAAGTCTCATTGCTTTCCCTCCGCAGTTCTGGGAGGTAATCAGTGATGAACACGGCATCGATCCCACCGGAACCTACCACGGTGACAGCGACCTCCAGCTGGATCGCATCTCCGTGTACTACAATGAAGCTACAGGTGAGGTTGGGAGCCCGGGGAAGCTTGGGGTCTCTTCTCCCGCTTCTCTAGGGTCTCTTTTCCAGCCCTGGAGTACTTCTTACCACCTTTGGATGGATTTTTCCTTCCTTTTTTTTAAGGAGGCCTTGATTTGATTGCCCACCGTGGGGCAGAAGACTGGCTCTTATGCCCCCTGGTGGCCGCACTTGGAATCACAAGTTAGGGTCCCTGGCTGTCCCCCAACCCCAGTTGGTCTCCTTTGCTAATTTGTACTCTACTTTATTCCATATAGGTGGCAAATATGTTCCTCGTGCTATCTTGGTGGATCTAGAACCCGGGACCATGGACTCTGTTCGCTCAGGTCCTTTTGGGCAGATATTCAGACCAGACAACTTTGTTTTCGGTGAGTTATATGCAATGTGCTGTTCAACGTATTTGGGTAAAGGAGACAGCAAGGAGATTATTGTTATACTGGAGTGCTTATCCAGGGCTGTATTCTGAAATCTCTAATGCAGGGTGTTGGTAGGGACTGCCTGAGATGGTAAATAATGGGGGAGGGATGTATCACAGGTGAGTGAGAAAGAAGGCACCTTTGTGTACATTATTCCAAAAGTTGAAAGGTGGAAATTTGGTCCTTTATTTTTCATGCTTTACTAATCAGGCTTGCCTCCCGATCCCATTCCAGGTCAGTCCGGGGCAGGCAACAACTGGGCCAAGGGCCACTATACAGAGGGGGCTGAGCTGGTTGACTCAGTCCTGGATGTGGTGAGGAAGGAGGCTGAGAGCTGTGACTGCCTGCAGGGCTTCCAGCTGACCCACTCGCTGGGTGGGGGCACAGGCTCTGGAATGGGCACCTTGCTCATCAGCAAGATCCGAGAAGAGTATCCTGACCGCATCATGAACACCTTCAGTGTGGTACCCTCACCCAAAGTGTCTGACACGGTGGTTGAGCCCTACAACGCCACCCTCTCCGTCCATCAGCTGGTAGAGAACACGGATGAGACCTACTGCATTGACAATGAGGCCCTGTACGACATCTGCTTCCGTACTCTCAAGCTGACCACGCCAACCTACGGGGACCTGAACCACCTCGTCTCAGCCACCATGAGCGGTGTCACCACCTGCCTCCGCTTCCCTGGTCAGCTCAATGCTGACCTCCGCAAGCTAGCCGTCAACATGGTGCCCTTCCCACGTCTCCACTTCTTCATGCCCGGCTTCGCACCTCTGACCAGCCGTGGAAGCCAGCAGTATCGGGCCCTCACTGTGCCCGAACTCACCCAGCAGGTCTTTGACGCCAAGAACATGATGGCCGCCTGTGACCCCCGCCATGGCCGTTACCTCACCGTGGCTGCTGTCTTCCGTGGGCGGATGTCCATGAAGGAGGTAGATGAGCAGATGCTCAACGTGCAAAACAAGAATAGCAGCTACTTCGTGGAATGGATCCCCAACAACGTCAAGACAGCAGTCTGCGATATCCCACCTCGTGGCCTCAAGATGGCAGTCACCTTCATCGGCAACAGCACGGCCATCCAGGAGCTCTTCAAGCGCATCTCGGAGCAGTTCACGGCCATGTTCCGGCGCAAGGCCTTCCTGCACTGGTACACGGGCGAGGGCATGGACGAGATGGAGTTCACTGAAGCCGAGAGCAACATGAACGACCTGGTCTCCGAGTACCAGCAGTACCAGGACGCCACCGCGGAAGAAGAAGAGGATTTCGGTGAGGAGGCCGAAGAGGAGGCCTAAGGCAGAGCACCATGACCTCAGGCTTCTCCGTTCCCTCAGCCTTCTTCCTCAGCTGCCCCTGTCCTCTCCCTCAGAATTGCATTTTCTGCCTCTGTCTCATTTTATTTTGTTTTGTTTTCCTTTTTTGGAGGGGGGGATCCTAGAACAGTGCCTGGCACATAATAGGCGCTCAATAAATATTTGTTGTTTGTTGAATGTCTCCTCTCTTCCACTCTGGGAAACCTAGATTTCTGCCATTCTGGGTAGCCCTGTATTTCCTTTTGGTGTCCACTTCTCCCATCTGTCCGGTTGATATTTCCCTTTGTTTTTTAAGATAATTCTCCAAGAAGCTGGGTCTCATCAGATCCCATTTAGAACCATGTGCTGAAACCCAGTAGATGGCCACCATCCTAGGCCCATGTGGTAGCCCAGGGGAAAGGAAACCAAGTTACCTCATAGCAGTAGAGGTACCTATAAGGAAGGGGTAGGGTTTTCTATTCTAGAGCAGTTTTGGAGAGGGATATTCAGGCCATTGAGTCCTCTAATTTCCAGGAATTTCCCTGCTCCTCTCAGCTTCAGGAGAGGTGTTGACAGTATTATCTCTATTTTTCATCTTCTTCTAAGCTCTGTTCTGAGCCTTTTTTTGCAGGGGTCTGCCCCACTCTGTTAAACAGGATCCTCCCTCTCCTACATAACCTCCTTCATACGTTGGATTCCTGCCTTTTCCCCTGGTTGGAGAAGGGGGCCAAGAGGGGGAAGCGGGACCAGCCTCCAGAAAGGCCCTCCCCCTCCCCACCTTTTCTTAGCAAACACGTACCTCTGTTGTGTAGGTAATGGAAAGGTGTGCATTGCCACCTAAATCTTCTGAATCATTCTTCCACAGAGGGGACAAGGAGACCCTCCATCTTGGGCAACATCTCATTTCTTCCTTTTGCTATTCCCTCCCCCCGCCCTTAGCTTCACCCTGTCCTGCACTTCAAATTGCTATTTTGTGTTGAACTTGCTTTTTTTCATATTGAAAAGATAACATTGCCCCAAGAGCCAAAAATAAATGACAACTGAACAAAAGTTGTGAGATGTGTGCTCATTTAGGGAAAGACTACCAGTGGTACATGAGGCTCACATTCAGCTACACAGAAACTTTGCTCTCCATAAACTGATGAGACTATCCTTATACTTAATTGACCCTCATATCTTAACCCCGGTACCCAGACCACCCCACCACCTTCACTAACAGCCTCAATAACTGGGATAGGCACAGGCTCAGATACAGGATCAACGGACAGAAGCGGGAATTGAGATGAATGTTAAAATAGGGCATAAGTGGTTCCCAGACCAACATTCTCTTGGAACTTGTAGAAATGGAGATCTTCAGGCCTACCCAGAAGTACTGAACCAGAAACCAGTTAACTAGCAATCTATTTTAACAGTACTCCAGGGCAATCTTGCAAATGCAGAGTTGAAAGCTACTACTACCCCCACTTCCAGTGTATAGCAGCACACCCAGGGTTCATCTGGGTTATGGTATCTTGCTGGTTCCTCTTTGGGATTTTCTCAGTTAACATAAGGGAAAGATAACCAGTGGAGGATATCACTTAATGGTCCCATCCTAAAGTAACGCTTCCACCTAATACAACATGCTTCTAAGAACACAAAATCTCAGAGCTACCCTGGAAATTTAAGTCTATAATTTTTCTTGGCCCTATTTTCAGTAATTCTGGGGACTAGTTCGTCTCACCACTTCCTCCATTTCAGTATGCTTTTTCTGCCTATAACCAAATTTTGCAGAAAAAAAGTTGTACAATTTTAACAGTATACAAGGTAACTTCTCCCATTCTCAAAAGTCTATTGAAGGGAATAAGCTACATTCCAGCATTCATTTTGAACGAGTTCTGCTTTATTAAGTTAATTGTTTATCAGCACTGGTACCTTTTAACAGCAATTGATTTGACAAAGTTGAGAACCTCCAGGCCATCCCTCAGTTTTGGTCAGGAAAATTCTAGACAATAGGTACACACAGTCTAATTAGGAAGTTAAATTGGGGGTGTGAGTAGGATAATCAGAAGGCTGGCACGGAACCCCTGGGGGACTGGTAGTCTTGGCAGTGTGGGGTTGGGAAGAGTAACCCTTCCCCTCCAAGGCAAGGCACAAGGCTATTCGGCAAGGAGATGAGGGGTGAAATCCCACTGTCAAGGGCATGCTCAGGGAAGCCAGCTCTGCATGCAGTATGGGGACCATTCTGGCAACCATGAAGCTAGGCATTGGCGAAGGTTGGCTCAAGCTGTTCGCAAAGGCTTGTGGTTCACCTGGTAAAAAGACAACAGGGATGACATTTGGGAACCATGTACCCTGTTCTCCCAGCTCCTCATTTGGATGAGGGCTGCAGGGAGGACATGCATTTCCAGAAGTCTAATAAGATGTTTTTTTTTCTGCCGCCCTACTGTACCCTCTTGTCAAGCAGTAATTAGGACCAATATACAACAACAATCGCTAAAAAGGAGTGGAGGGGGCTAGAGCCCTGCTTGCACAGACCCCCCTTAGCTCCTAATCTTTCAGTGCTTTCAATGCCGGCCTCAAGAAGGATCCAAGGAACCCAGCTTAAGGTCACTGGTATGCTCTACACTTTTCACTTTTGTAATTTTTTTTATTTAAAGATTTTATTTATTTTTGACAGAGAGAGTGCACAAGCAGGGGAAGCAGCAGGCAGAGGGAGAGGCAGAAGCAGGCTTCCCCACTGAGCAGGGAGCCCGATGCGGGGCTCGATCCCAGGACCCCGGGATCACGACCCGAGCCGAAGGCAGACACTCAACCGTCCGAGCCACCCAGGCGCCCCTGTAATTTTTTTTTTTAAAGATTTTATTTATTTGAGAGAGAATGAGAGATAGAGAGCACGAGAGGGAAGAGGGTCAGAGGGAGAAGCAGACTCCCTGCTGAGCAGGGAGCCCGATGTGGGACTCGATCCCGGGACTCCAGGATCATGACCTGAGCCGAAGGCAGTCACTTAACCAACTGAGCCACCCAGGCGCCCTGTAATTTTTTTTTTTAAAGGTACTTTGAGAGAGAGAGAGAGAGAATGTGCACAAGCAGGGGGAAGAGCATAGGGGGAGGGAGAGGGACAAGCAGACTCTGCACTGAGCGTAGAGCCCAACGCAGGCCTATCCCAGGACCCTAAGATCATGACCTAAGCCGTAACCAAGAGTTGGACGCTTAACCCACTGAGCCACCCAGGCGCCCCACCCCTATATAACTTTTTAAGCACACTCATATATAGTTATGTGCCAAGCACTATCCTAAACACTGAAAATATTCACTCATTTAATCCCCTTAACAATTCAATAGAGTAGATGCTATTATTAACCTGATTTTAAGGTGGGGAAAGAGGTACAGAGAAATAGCTAACTTGTCTAAGGTCACAGCTAGCATGCACTGGAGCCAGGATTCACACCACAACAGTATGGTTCCAGAGCCTGCTTTCTGACCTCTACCATAATCTATAGGTGAATAAACAGGCACCAAGAAAGACCGTGATATGCCTTGGAATCAACTGTCAACAGGCTGCAACCAGTTCCTTGTACTGGTGGGGTGACCACAAGGCTCTAGAAGACAGTCGGCCTGGGTTTTTGAAATCTAGCTTTACCAGCTAGCTGTATGACAGGGGCACAGTTCCTTAACATATTGAAAGTTGTTTCTTTACTTTGTAAAATACCATACACCCAAAGGATAGTTTGATTTAAAAAAAAAAAACAACCAACCATTTGTGTAGAAGCTTAGCACTGTGGGGGCGCCTGGGTGGCTCAGTTGGTTAAGTGTCTGTCTTCAGCTCAGGTCATGATCCCAGGGTCCTGGCATCAGGTTCTCTGCTCAGCAGGGAGTCTGTTTCACCCTCTCCCCCGCCCCCACTCACGCTTTCTCTCTCTCTCTGCAGTAAATAAATAAATCTTAAAAAAAAGCAGCAGCAGCAGCAGCTTAGCACTGTGTCTAGCAGAGAGAAAGCAAAAATGTCGGTGGCTCCCGAGCCTCCTTGGTGCCGGTCGAGTACTAGGCCTGCTGCATCACATGCCCCAGGAACCCAGAAACTCACAGAAAATCCACAGCTCCCACCCCAGAGACCCTCACCTGGGAGATGCTGACGCCTGTGAGTCTCTCCACGCTCTCTGGCAGGCGGCTCAGGATGTCCAGTACTTCCCCAGTCACCTTGGCTGCCCCCACGGTCCCACCTCCACTGGACACCAGTGTGATCTTATTGGCTGAGGTCAAGGGACCACTGATCTCCTCTGCTACCTGGTAGGTGAGAGATGCCCACTCAGCACCTGTGGCCTGACCACACCCCTCCTAAAACGCCTTACCCTGGGCTTCAAGATCCTTGATCTTCTTTACTTTGTAAGGATCATTCTTCCTCACTTCAGTCACTGGCTTATAATTCCCACCCCTAACCTAGAGTCCCCTAGCCTGGTTCTTCCCAAGCCCCTCATTTCCCCCCCACCCTACGATCCCTGGTTCTGTTTCTCTCCTGGTGCACACACAACCTCCAGACCTGGGGCAGCTTCTCCAGCAGCATGTCCAGCTGAGCAGCCTCCTGGTACAGCTGGAATGCTTCTGCCTTCTTGGCCATCTGCTCGGCCTCAGCCCGGGCTCGAGCCCCTATGGCAAAGGCCTCGGCCTCCCCACGCATCTGAGAACGGTACAGGCAACTGTGGTACTGATGGGTGTAGTTGAGGACAAGAAACCCCAGCTCAAACAGCAACCCCCACTCACTCCACAAGCCAGCAAGAGCCACCTCTTAACTCACCCTCACAGACTCAGCTTCTGCCTCAGCCTGCATAATCAGCTGGGACCTGGGCACAGAAAGGGACGTGGGGGGGAGGCGCTGAGGAAGGGCGAAAGGCAGGCCCCCTGGAGAGACACAGGCCCCTGTAACCCAAGTTCCGGAGAAGTTCAGGCAGTGAGGGCCTCAGTTCTTCATATGGGGGCACCCAGGTGGTGAAGGACAAGGATGGGGCCTGGGAGGGGGCATTTACTTCTCTGCCTCAGCTAGGCGCTCCAGCTTGTAGCGCTCAGCTTCCGCGGGCTTCCGAACTCGGGCCTCCAGCTCCTTCTCTCGTCGGGCGATCTCCTGTTCCTGCACTGCCACCTGCTGGGCCCGCTCCACCACCTGCACCTGTACCCGCTGCTCCTCGATCTGCTGCTTAGTTTTGGCCACCTGGGTAGGAGCAATGCTCAACATCAGAGCTGAAGAGCAAGTTCCCAGGCACCACGGAGAGAAGCCAGGGCCAGGGCTCCAGGGTGAGATATAAAAATAGAGCAGGTACATGAAATCAGTCCCTGGTGGGCTCAGCCAGCCCAGTGGAGTCCATTTCCCATATGGATCCCAATCATGGCTTGGGGGATGGCCTGATCCTCCTCAGAGGCAGCATCGAGGGTAGGACATTTTCCAAGCAACTCGGCATCAAGAGCTGGATAGGGCTGGCATCTGGTCCCTGTTCTCCCTCAGGCCAGGCTAAATGTCCCTCTGTTGAGCTCCCATAATAGTCTATTTCTCTGCAGTGTCCCTCTCTAGAGTATGAGCACCTGGAGGGCTCTGATGCATGGTGGCCGTCTTCCACCTCCAGCCTCACTCAAATCCATCCACTTCTCTCCATCTGTGCTGCTGTGACCTTCCTGCAAGCCACCATCAACTCCAGCCCTCCCTGCAATAGCTTCCTACTGGTTTGGCGGTGGGGGGGTGGGGTGGGTGGGTATGTATCTTTTTCATTTTTATCTTTTGTAAATGGTACACATTCAAAGAAAAAACATGAACAGTGAGAAGCAAGGTTTCTGTCCACTTATTTCCTCAAACTACCTTGTTCCTTTCCCCAGAGGCAACCATTATAACCAGCTTCTTCTGTATTCTTCTTCCGGGGACATTCTAAACACTGACAAGAACGAGTACATATAGAATTCCTCCTATTTAGGCATATTTCATTTTCTTATTCCTGTAGAGTACAGTGCTCGCTTCGGCAGCACATATACTAAAATTCTTATTCCTGTAGAGTACAGAGATCTGAAGGCTCTTGCCAAGATTTTGGTGAGGAGAGGTACCAGAGAGGTACATGCTTCTTTACTGCTCCACTGCTCTGGCTCAGCCATGGACCATCATCCCTGTGGGTCTTATCAATAGCAGAGATGATGCCCCTGCCTTTACTGCACCCACGTGTTCACTCCAGAGGAAAGGTGCTTCTGGATATGGCACCCCTGTGCTATCTCTGACCCTAAAATTTCAGACCGGTTCCAAACTGGACTAGTTGCTCTCTCCTTCAGTGTGCAGGATCTCTCTCTGTTGGAGCCCCTCCTGCCCCCTTTGTTTAGGCCCACCTTTTGATAAAATAACCCCCAGTAGCTTCCTTGGAAGAAGTATATGGGCAATAAGTTTTTTGAGATCTTGCTTTTCTGAGATTTTTATTCTTTCTATTTGAATGACAGAGTACAGGTTATTGTTAGAATTCATTTTCTATCTGAATTTTGAAGGCATTGCTCCACAGTCTTCAAGCTTCTTGAGAAATCTGAAGTCATTTTGATGCCTGACCCTTTGTGATCTGTTCTTTCTCTCTGGAAGCTTTTAGATCCTTTCTTTATTCTCCATGTTCTGAAATTTCACAGGGTAGTTGTTTTATTGTGCATTTGGTGGACTATTTCAATCTAGAAAGTCATACCTTTCAGAACAGATAAACATTAAAAAAGTTTTCCATTGGTGATTTTCCTCCCATTTTCTTTGTTCTGTTGATTTATTAGATTAATAAATCTGTAGATCAGGATTAATAAATTTATTACAATTAGACTATTAGAATTAGATTAATAAATCCATAGATTCATTAGAATTTCTTCACTGTGATTTTTCCCCCTCATTCCTGCCATCCTACTGATTTCTAAGAGCTCTTTTTTTGTTTTCTGTTCTATGCCCTGATTTTCTAGATGTGAATTCTTCCCTTATCTCACTAAGAATATTAAAAAAAAATTTTTAAGTTTTCTTCTCCCTTCATAGTATGTATCCTCCAAACTGTTTTGCTGTTCGTGGTTTTACTCTCAGACTTTAACACTGCAGGATTCCCTCATATATCAGGTAATCCCTGGCTGGCTGCTCACAGTGAAGGAGGTCTAAACAGTGAAAGGAAACTGTGGGCATGTGGGTGACTGTGGGCATGTGGGTGAGGCTTGCTGAGTTTGAGCTTTACTCCAAGCTTTACTCTACGGTGATCTGGGCAGGTCATCTGCTGAGGAACCCATGATTCAGAACCCTTAAAAGTCTTTCGCTTTGGTCATGTTCCTCGGCACAGTCTTCTGATGACTTCTTTGGAAGATGGGAGTGTCTGGGGGCCAAATGCGGTAAGGGGGTTAGGGGAGGCTGTCAGCATTTAGCATTCAATGGTCACATCGTGCCCACCACTGATAAAGTACCACTGGCTTAGTCAATTTTGATGTCTTTCCGGCTTCCAAAATGATACTATGCTTTCTGTTCCTTCTGATCCTATTCTCTCCATCTGCTTTCGCCTTCTCCTTCTTCTTTTTAAAAATCACTCTGTGTGGTTTTAGTGAGGTTTTAGAGGGAGTGCAATTAACTGTATTTATTCAATCCATCATCTCTGAAAAAGCTTCCAACTTATCTTCCTGCTTCCTCTCTTGTCTTCAAGAGTCACACAAGTGACACAAGTGTCACACAAGTGACACAAGAGACACTTGTGACACAAGTCACAACAGCCAGACTGATCCTTGTAAAAATGTAAATTAGACCATGGCACCTCCCTGCTTCAAGTTCTCCAATAGCATTCCACTGGGCTTTGAATGCTCTTCTAAGTCTCCAACACGGCCACCTGAACCCTATGTGACCTGGCCCTGCCTGCCTCACCATCTTACTCACAGCATACCAGCCCCACCAGATCAGAACCCCCCTCTCTGTTCTTGGGACACACCAAGCTCTTTCCTACCTCAGGGCCTTTGCATGTGATGGTCCTCTGCCTAACCACACATGGCTATTTATATTTAAAATTAATTAAAATTAAATAAAATTTAAAATTCTGTCTTCAGTCACATTTCACTAGCCACAGTTCCACAAGCCACATTTCACGCACTCAGTATCACAGCACAGATTTACAGCATTTCCATCATCAAAGAAAGTTCTATTTGAACAGCCTAGAATGCTCTTGGCCCACAACTCTTTACATTGCTGGCTCCTTCTCATCCTCAGGTTTATCTCATAAATCACTTCCACACTGAAGCTTTTTGGATCGCCCCCAACCTAATATGGTACCTCTCCACTGTTTTTTTATCACTCTGTATATTTCCTTCATAGCACTTGAACAAGATAATTAGAACCTATGAAAGTTATTTACTTACTTATTAGCTGTTTCCTGTGTTATAATATATGCTCCACAAGGGCAGGAATCTTTTCTGTCTCATTCATACTTACATCCTCACTTCCAAAACAATGTCTGGCACATAGCAGGCACTTAATAGGTATTTGTTGAATGAATCCTTAATTCCCCAAGCACCTAGCACAAAGCCTGGCACAAAATAAAGAACTGATAAAAGTTGGAACAGAGCCAAAACCAACCCAATCCTTTGATTTACAGATAAGGAAAGTCTATTTAAGTTAAGGACCACGCAAGCTAATGGTTTCCACTATGTTAATGCTTCTCAAACTACAATGTATACATGAATCCCCTAGGGATTTTGTTAAAATGCAGATTCTAGGGGCACCTGGCTGGCTCAGTTGGTAGAGCATGCAACTCTTGATGTCAGGGTCATGCATTCAAGCCCCAGGTCGGGCGTGGAGCCTACTTTAAAAAAATCAATGCAGGGGGGCACCTAGGTGGCTCAGATGGTTAAGCATCTGCCTTCGGCTCAGGTCATGATCGCAGTCCTGGGATCGAGTCCCGCATCAGGCTCCCTGCTCTGCGGGGAGCCTGCTTCTCCCTCTCCCTCTGCCTCTCTCTCTCTCTCTCTCTGACTCTCATGAATAAATAAAACATTAAAAAAATTAAAAAAAAAAATCAATGCAGGGGTGCCTGGGTGGCTCAGTCGGTTAAGCGTCTGCCTTCAGCTCAGGTTACGATCCCAGGGTCCTGGATCGAGTCCCGCATTGGGCTTCCCAGTAGGGAGCCTGCTTCTCCCTCTGTCCCTTCCCCCTGCTCATGCTCTTACTTGCTCTCTCTCAATTGAATAAATAAAAAATTTTTTTTAAAAAAATAATAAATAAAAAATAAAAAAATCAGTGCAGATTCTGATTCAGTCAGTAGGACTGGAGCTGGATATTTTGTATCTAATAAGCTCCACAGCCATGCTGATGCTGCTGGTAGGCAGACCACACTGAGGAGCCAAGTACTATGCCACACTCATTTGCCTGTCAAACCACCAGGAACTCAACATCATAAACTAAAGATGTTTTGTACTTCATCATCCTTTAAGGCTATACCAACTCTTGGCAAAAACAAATTTCCTAATATTGCTATCCTTTGGGTGAAGGTCTCAAAGTACAGTTGATTCTCATTATTCATGGTAGATCTGTTCTATAAAGTAGCCATGAATACTGAATTAGCAAATACTTATTTTGCTATCAGGGGAAATACACGGTTAGGTTCCTGTGAGCCCCTGTTCACGACAGACCAGTATATATCCTTGCTATATGTGTTTCTGTTTAAAGATACCTTATGTAATATACATTGTTGATTCATTAACAGCGAAGTTGCTGCCAACAGCACTATAACTCATGCCTGAAAGAAGCTTATCTAACACATGTAATTTCTCTGTAAATTATATCATAACCTCCTTGCACTTAGGAATACTTAGCACTTTAGCAGTATGTTTGGGGCCCATTTTAAACAGCAAAATCAAAAAATGTAGCAGTAAATATACTGTGAAAATGACACTCTATATCATTAGGGCTGAAACAAGAAGGCAGAACATCTTGTTCAACCTCAAATGCACATCAGGCAACTCAAATTTTTCATTGCTCTGTGCATGTCTGCAAATGATCACAAAGGTGCCACAAGGACTGTTTCTGGGGTTACCAGTAAATTTTAGTGAGTACGCAAATTCTCAAATACAGAATCTGCAAACAATGAGGACTGACCATGCCACCTTATAATATCAAGGGCTGCCCATATCTCACTTCGCAGGATTCAAAGCCCAAGTCCATGTTTTCCTTCCCCATGCCCTTCTTGGATCACCAGGGCTGCTACGAGCCACGGAAAATCAGAAAAAGGTGCCACCTCGCATAGCATGGTGAGTGTGGAGCATGGGCTGGATCTTAGCTCTGCTTCAGCCACTCCTCCAGGTGCCCTTGCCCAGGGGACAATCTGCCCAAACATATGATCCCATCCTTGACCATATCCCTTCTTGGCCTTTACTTTGCTTTTCAACTGAAATGCTTAGGTCTTTCAAATCTTCCTGATATGGAGGAGTTGGGTCAGAAATGTAGAGCCAGCATAAAGGGATCAGAGTTAGAATATGAGAAAGTGTGGCGGGCTAAGTCGGAGGGCTTGAGAGGAACTAACTGCCCAGTGTGAGAGCTCTGACCTGAAGTTGATAGGCCAGGTCGGCCTGCGCTCGGCGGGTGTTGACCTCGATGTCATATGCAGCCTTCTTTAGCTCATAGTCTCTCTGCGCCTTGGCCATCTCGATCTCACTCAGGTACTGAGCAGACACCTTTTCCTGCTTAGCTTTGGCTTCCTGTCCACACGGCGATCAGAGAGGAAATTAGAGCAGGGAGAAGAAGGCCCCAGGAGGGAGAGCCTGCTCCTCACCAGGCTCCCCTGCATGTGGCCTCATCTATTTCCTCTGCCGACCCGGCTCTATGAGCCCTCACTCAGTTGTGCCCCTTCCATCCCCTCTCCCGCTGCATGCCCAAGAAGCCCACAGTGACCAAGTGATCCCCCAAGTGGAATCTCTCTCACCCGGATCCCAGCGTCTCTTTTGGCTTCTGCTTCCCCAATCCGAGCATCTTTTTGGACTTGAGCTGTTCTAGCCTTCCCTAAGGAGTGCAAATAGTCCTGTGAGAGAGAAGCAGCAATCAGAATCCTTGGGAGGGTTTAAGAGATGGGAGCAGGGAACTGGAGAGGATCAGCCACCTAAGTTTACCTGATCATCATGAATGTCCTTCAGGGTGTAGCTAACCACACTGATGCCCATGTTGACCAGGTCTGAGGAGGCCACTTTGAAGACTTGCTCTGAGAATTTCTGCCTGTCCTTATAGATTTCCTAGGGTAACAGAATGGTGGGAAGGAGGAACTTAAGCTCTCAGTCCTGTCTACTGTCTCCCAGAGACTAGCAGGGTCCTTAGGTGCCACTCACTCTGACATCTCTTCCAGATCCTTCCCTGCCCTCAAGCCCACCTCCACAGTCATGTGAGCCATGATAGCCCTCTGGTGGCCCTCCAGAGTCTCCAGTGCAATGTGGGCAATCTCAGCCTCCGTCTTCCCCAGGAACATCTGGCAGGCAGCTGCCAACATCTCCTTGTTCTGCCCCTGGATTTTCACCTGTAACCAGAGTAGGGATAGGGAAAATGTGGTGAAGGTCTCATGAAACCAGGTAGGAAGCAGGAAGAGAATGGAAGAGTCAAGTGCCCTGGGAGTCCCTGGAGAAGGTGAGACTTAGCAGAGACATTTCTCTGCAGCCAGAGGTTGGGAAGGCCATGGTCAGAAGATTCTTAATGTCTGGGGACAAAGAAGGTGATGAGGGAATGGACTCCAGGGGGGAAAGGCTCTGAAAGCCTCACCTGGGCAATGCCAGTGACTGAGATGGGGACCCCATGGCGAGTGTAAACCTTTTCACTCTTGACATTGAGGGTCAGTGTGTTGAGAGAGATCCTATGGGAAAAAGAAGGAGTGGACAGTGAGAAAAAAAGAAAAGAGAGAAAACTGGGGTTCCCCTTCCCTGGTTCTTTTTCTACCTACCTCTGGATTTGCTGGATGCAGGGCAGGACAAAGACACGTCCTCCAGCCACCATGACTGGGGGGCTTCGGCAGAAACCTGCAAGGTACGGGGCAGTAAACCGCACTGGCAGGGGCAGGGCTAGAATATGGAAGACTGAAAAACTAGAGTGGGGGGGGGGATAATCCCCACAAGGAAAGCTGGGAGCTGGAGGGGAGGCAGTCTGGGCCTTGGAAGGGTAGCACGGGGAATCACAAGTGGGTGGCTTGCAGCCATGGAGGTGGGGTGTGTGTGTGGAGGGGGTGGGGGGTGGACAGAAGGCCCGGGCCTGGGGAGCTGGTAGGGAGAAGGGTAAGGGGTAGAGGCCGGACCGCAAGTTTGGGGGGCACTGGCTGAGAAGAGAACATTACTTACCGGAGACCACCATGGCCTCATTTGGGCCACAGGTGAAAAACATGGCTCAGGTTGAAGCTGGAGGAAAGGGAGAGAAAGCCTTTGCGGGCGGGGTCCACAGGAGTGAACGTTCTCTCTTTCCCGTCAGTCTCGCCCAATCTCCAGCCACCAGGGCCCAGTCCCTTCCGCACCCGTGGGTCCGCTAAGGCATTTCCCTGTTAAGTCGCACAGATCCCCAGCGGCTCCCTCCGCCCCCCGCCGGCTTGCGGCCACTCCCTTCCCCCCTGCCCCCTCCCGCCTTCGGTGAGGAGTTTCTCGCTCCTCTGATAAAGCTCTCCCGCGCCTAGAGGCCCGCAGACCTTGCGGCACCCTGCCTGCTCCTCCGCAGTCCGATTACAGCTCCCTTCCCCACCCACCTTCCCGCACGCTGGCGGCGGCCCGGCCGGGGCTCGCACCGAGTCGGGGAGCGGAGGAGCTGTCCGGAGGGTGGAGGGGACGGCCTCCCAGCCAGCCCCGCCGACACTCGCGCCCCTCACTCGGCCGCACCCTGTTCCTGCGGCAGACGCGACCCCGCCCCCCGCGGCGGGACACCCTCCGCCCCGCCCCTTTCCCGGCAAGCCGCGCTCGCGTCAGCGGCCCGCCTGCCGCCGGGCCTACGCCGGCTGCCCCGCCGCCCCCCTTCCCCGGCCGGGAGCTCCGCCCCGGGAAGCGGGACGTGACCCCCGTGAGTCTGCAACCCAGGGCCGGGGAGATTGACCCATCTCTGATTTGCCCCGCGGTAACTGGAAAACCGCACACTGGGCAACGAAGACCGCATCCGGTCACCTGGGGCGGAGCGCCTGCCGGGGACGTGGCCTCTGCTCCGCCCGCCCGCCCTTAGCGCCGGAAGGCGGGGAGGGGTGGGGAATTGCCGCGAGCAAAGATTCGCACACTCAGATGACGGACAGTAAATCGACTTTATTTGTGTTCACAGAACATACCGGGCGACCCCACAGCCGCCCGCTGACAGCCCACCGACCTTCGACACCCTAGCCACCCCTTGGGGGCAACTTCGAGAAGATCGAAGGCCAAGGACCTTATCCCCAATGGTCCGCCAAAGCCTCACGCAGTAGATCCAAGGAGTTGAAATCCTGGAAGACGGAATACTAGCCCCTAAACTACGACCCGCCACCATCCTTGACTTTCAGCCCGGGCGCTCTCCCAGATCGAGGACCTTTCCATTCGTTCTGAAAGAGAACCAAAGCGCCCAGCCTCCCAACTTTCCCACAAAGCTCAACAAATACCAAGAGTGCATTTTCAGCAGGGAGGCACATCTCACACCCCTGCATAAGTTAAAATAAATATTACATACACCCCTCCATCACTTAGGGGGACATACATAAATACATATAAATATTAATTAGGATCAGTGGGAAATAAATTAATGACGCTCTTCCCCACGGCGGCCTAGCCCGGGAGTGTCGGTGCGGAGTGTCGGCGCTCGTTTCATCCCAGGCTCGGGCTGGCGTCTCCGCGGCAGTGTTTTGAGTTTCAGTTGCCTCGAAAGTCCCAGTTTGGGATACGCTCTCGCGCACCAGGTACACCTGGTGTTTCTTTGGTTCTTCGGACTCTCTTGAGTGGGGGGATGTGGGGAGTCCCGGTTAGAAGGCGGCCGGGTGTTGCTGTAGGAAAGTGCTGAGGTCCAGAGCGTAGTCCGAGGGCTCAGAGGTCAGATTAAGGGGCTCGAGGACCGGGGGCGCCGGGGTGGGCGCGGGAGCTGCGCCGCTGGGGGCGTCCTCCGGGGCCAGCGGTGCCGGCACACCCTCTTCAGCCATCAGGATCTGGCAGAAGATGACGGTGAGCAGGAGAAAAAGGAGCCTTTTGGCAGGGTTCGGATCCTCGACTGGCAGCTGGCGCCGGACCTGAAGAGAGACAACAAAGGCGACAGGTTAGCTGAGGACCCCGGCGTCCGGCCGTTCCCCCTGCCCCTCCGGCTGCCCACTTCCACTACACTCACCATTCGTGGGTAGAGGACCCTACGGCTGCGCTTCCGATGCCCGCGGGAGGCGGTGGGGCGCGCGGCAGGGGCCACCGCGGGCTCCGGGAGAGGGTCGAAGGTGAAGATCTCAGGACCAGAGCCCCGCCGGGGTCCGGGGCTGGCGGAGGAGACTGGGGTCGGGGCCCGCAGGACGGTCATGGTAGGGAGTGAGCTGCGAGAGTGACACATGGCGCACCGAGCGGAGCGGAAGGCCGACTGCGGACGTGCAGCGGTGCAGAGCAAATTATGTGCGCCCCAGAATTGGGCGGGTCCTTCTCGACTCCACCCGCCGCTGGGAGCGGTGGCCGGAGCAAGCTGGAAATTCCGACGGTTAAGCAAAGAGAGGGGGTGGTGACTTGGCCTGTGCAACCTAGGCGCTGAAGTGTGTGTTGTGAGTGTGTGAGTTGTGAGTGGGGTGGGTGAGATCCCGGGCGCAGGCACATGTCAGGGCATGCGGTAGCTGGAGAGCGGCCAGCAGAGAGCTTAGGAGGTGGTTGGGCCACTGGCCCCATCTCTGGGGAGGCAGGCGGACTGACAAATCTGGCCATGCTGGGACAATAGTGACCTAGCAGAGTCAAGGAATTACGGTTACACACGCACATTCATACACTTGTAGCTACACATAGAAAACACACGCACGCCAAGAGGAAAGTCATTACAGAAATAGCCAAGAAGACAGAGAAACGAACACACTAGTACACACAGACCTGATGTTGCCCGCCTCAGCACACACCACATTGTAGGGGTAGAAAAAATAGTCCTTTCCTTCTAGCTTCTTGGGCTGGTCTGATAATTAAATTGATGTAAGTAACAGGAGAAAAACAGATTTAATTATGTACTTCAGGAGCCCAAGAAGCCCTGAGATTCAAAGGCAATTGAGGTTTATATGCCATCTCGAGCTAAGGAACGGAACAGGGGCCTGGGGCTTCAAAAGGGCGGAGGGCAATTCACCGGCAGATGTTTGGGAGTCAGATGTTTGCCCCGCCAAGCATGTAAGTCTTTTAGATAAAAAGTTATCTCTGGTAATAGCTGTCCTTGTGGTTCAGGACCCTATCTAAATTCTTCTAGGCAGTTAAGGGAGAGGTAAAAAGCTTGTCCCCGAGTCCGCTGGGTGTCGATTGCCTTCAGCTCAAAATAATTCACATGCCAAGGTGGCACATTTTGGGGTGTCCTATCCTGCTCCCCTTTGCCGTGCACATACACAGAGCAAAAGTGCAGAGACTTCGCAGGGGCAACACAATAAAGCTACCTACGAAGATGTGTGCAGAAAAGCTCACGTAAGGCTGGTGCCACAAAACAAAGGCAAGAGGTTAGCAGCTACCTGGATTTGTCCTTGTCGTAGTAGAAAAAATAACACTATCTATGTAAAGACCATTTTAAACTGTGAGACATTATGCAAATGTGGTAATGGTAATAACTTAAGAGAACTGGTGTATTTTCATAACTGCCTTAGAGACAGCTGCTCATGGACACACGATTTGACATCCTTTGAGCATTTACTGGTGCCAGGCACCCTGTTAAAGGTCCTGTTGAGGGGCACCTGGGTAGCTCAGTCATTAAGCATCTGCCTTCGGCTCAGGTCATGATCCCGGGGTCCTGGGATCGAGCCCCGCATCGGGCTCCCTGCTCAGCGGGAAGCCTGCTTCTCCCTCTCCCGCTCCCCCCGCTTGTGTTTCCTCTCTCGCTCTGTCTCCGTCAAATAAATAAATAAAATCCTAAAAAAAAATAAAAGCCCCTGTTGAAAATACTGAGGTTGGTTTCAGTGTGTGGGCTGCTGACTCAGCGGCACCTCACCCTATGCGTGGGGAGGGACGCCGACCAGGAGAACTCTCCTGAGGGTCTTAAGGAAGCTGAACACTAAGTGTAAAGGGGAGACCCAAAGGAACTAGGGTTCCCATCTGCTAATCAATCAGGTGAGGCTTCATGGAAGAGTGGCATTTGAGATGACTTTGAACAGTGGGTTCACAGGGTGGGATCCCACAGGGTCAGATGTGGAAGATGACTGTGAGGAAGAGAATGGAATCAGCAAAGGCCTTGAGCTGGAAAAGTACAGGATGTGTTTGGGGAATCACAAGAAAAACAATCTTACAGTAAGTTTCCTGTAAAGGAGTAGTGGGAAGTAATGATTCTGGAAAGGAGGTGGGCAGAGTGGGGAGAGCTTAGCTGAAGCTCCAGGCCAGGAGATTGAGTTTGACTCTAGATGCTGGATTCTGTGGGTCACGGAAGGATATAAAAGGAGGGTAGTTCAAGCTGGGAACTAAGTAGGATGACAAGTATGCCCTGGGTGGGGAGACACTGAGGCAGGGAATAGGAGGCTATTGGAAGGGTTCAGGTGGAAGGTAACAAGGGCCTGAGATGGGCCATGGAAGAGGGAAACAAGAGGCAGGGTGGCAGTAAGAGACATCCCTAGCATAAGACCACAGCGAGTTAGCAATGAGATGGGAATCATTAGAACCTGGGAGTGTGGAGAGTGGGGTGCTGACAGTAAGAGCATGAAGGCATCAAGGCTGACTCCAGGGATTTGAAAGGCATCTGGCTCAGGTCTTTACTCCAGATCATATTATGCCTGGTGCACGCAGAGTACACGTATGATCTCTTCCGTTACAGGCTGTGTCACACGTGTCTCTGTGCCCTGCATGAAACCCAGCACAGTGCCTTACCTGTAGTAGTTGCTCAACAGTCTTGTTAAATGAAAGCTGGAAATGCAGAACGATAAATGCACATATGGTATTCTCACCCTGGCTGGGTCACCCTAAGCTTTGAGACACAGATACATTCTTTCAAACCCCACATACAGATTTTTAGCATCTTAAGAACAGCTGGGACAATTCTTACACACCAAACAAGGAACACCTAATGGCATTTCTCAAGCAAGGATGTGTGGGATGCAAATAGGGACATCCCCACATTTGGACTCCAATAGATACATTATTGCTGTATATACAACTTGCTACCTGGGCCTCTATGTTGCTTTATTTTATACCCATTGCTGCTATCTAAGCTCATGTGTTACCTACTTCTTCCTGACCAGCAGAAAACACACCTCCTCTACAGAGACACATCCCTTTCCCATACCTGCCTTTCACACCTGCCAACATCATTGTTTTTACACTCAAGCAGTGAGCCTGCACACCGACCTGCACCCTTATTCCAAGGCAACCTGCACACTACACAGTGGTTAACACGAATACAAGACTACTTGCATATGTGGATGGGCCCACATACATGCTCACACAGATATAAATTGGGAGTGGGGGGGAGAGTGATGATGGAAGGACATGGCTTGGTGGGAGGCAGGGTGGGGGGCACCCAAGGTCAGGAATGCACAACTTGTTTATGATGGAAAATTTCTCTAGGGCATTTGGCAGGGAGGGGAACTGAAGAGGGATGTCAGGATCTTGTTTCACCACTACCTCCCACATCTGGAATCTGGGCCTCCAGCTGGGCCTAGTTATCTTTACCGTCCTCCTGGCACAAAGAGACCTTTCTTTGTAGCAAGACCAGAATAGGACAGAGAAGAACCGGAAAACTCAGACTACTCGCCATTCCTTCCCAACCAATCTCATCCCTGTTCCTCCACCCTCAGAGACCCAGGGCTCTGCCTCATCCGCCCCCACCCCCCCATACAGGAAGCTAGGGAAAGGTTGAGAGTGAATCATTAAGCCAATGAAAGGGTGTGGGGGTGAGTGCTGGGGGATGAGTTAAGGCCAGGAAGGGCCAGGGGCTGAGACCAGCAGCTGGACCAGTTCTCACTGCCTGAATCCTAGGGAAACGGGCCCTTGGCCCCTTTCCATTTCACTGCTCTCACGGCTCCTCATTTCCTCCCCATCTTCCCCAGGATTGCTGTGATCCTTCCTTTCCCTCATTTGACCTGTGATCTTGACCTCCCACCAACCTCTTTCTTAGCCCCTTGTTCATTTTCTTACAACACTTGCTGCATGGGGAATCATTTTATGTATTTGTTTACTTTTTGTTGTTTGTCTCCCCCCACTGGAATATAATCTCCATAAACATACAGGATGACGTCCGCTCTTTTTCTCATGGTATCTTGGTGGTATCTCCAGTACTTGGTCTTTCACCCAGTAGGAGGTTGACAAATATTCTTAAATCCATCTCCTCTGAGGAGCTATCCTTCACCCCCAGAGGTGTCTGTTTGTCCAGGTGTGTGTCCTTTCAGAGGTTCCCCCTCCCCCACCCACCTCCCACCAAATGCTTCCTCTCCAAAGAGGAGATGCTGGATGCTCAACTGTGGCTCAGGAGGCTCTGCCATTAAATTGGGAATAACTGAGCAGGTGATGGATGGCAAAGCACTGGCTCTCACTCTGTAAATCCCTAGCATAAGAGTGAGTCATGCCTGCCGGCCCACCTAGAGTACTGCTACATTGCTGACCGAAGTCTAGAATGGGGGACAAGGGTAATGGGAAGGAGACAGATATTTAGAAGTGGGAGCATTTGAAAAAGGGAAACAGGTAGAGGGCTGGAGTCAGGGGACTCAGGAAATAGAGACTGAAAGCTCAGTGGCACCCGACATTTGGTAGATGCTCAGTAACTTTGTTGACTTGAGATGGATTTGTGATAGACAGGAGACATGGTGTAGCAAAAAAGAGCATATTAGAATCTGGTGGTGTTAGAGGAAACTGGGTTTAAATTCCGGCTCTGCTACCTATTAACTACATGATACTGGGCCAGTTACTTCTCTGAAAATGTCTCCTCAATTGCAAAGTGGGCATATTGGTTTTAAGGTTTAAGGTGAGGCTTAAGGATACGAGTGTATGCTCCTAGGCACATAGCAGGTGCTTCTTCTGTGACGGCCATTATTAGTATTATACGAGGAGGGGCTGCTTTGGAGGGGATGTGGGCAGCAGTGAGCTAACCCGGGAGCAGGAGACCAGGATGACAAAATAGCCTCCAACTGCTAAGATCATCAGGAGATAGAATTTCTCTTTCTGTTTTCATCCCCCGCCCCTTCCTTCCCTCTCCATCTCAGGGCAGGTTTTGTGGCTTTTTCTTTTCTCCAAAGAAGCAGAGACTTCTGCATTCCTAGTTCTTGTTGGGCCAATGTGACTGATTTTAAATACCCTTCCCCTGGCCCTATGCGCACACGTTCTCATTGGAACAATTCTTGCCAGAGGTATGGCGGTAGGGTGGGGTGGTGAGTTCTTGGCAGCGAGTTAATAAATGGCCATCAGAAACAACGATTCGGGCCTTAGGAGGGTCAAGATCAGTTCCTGGCAGTTTTCCCTGATGCAAAAGGAAGGCAAGAATGCGTGGAGCACCAAGGTAAGGTCACAAGAGAACACGGTATCCCCTGCCTTGGGATGCAGGTTGGCCCCTCCTAGCTCAGCTCAACTCAACCCAAATTCCCTGGAGGCTGCTGAGAGTGGGGGAGCTGAGAAGGGACCCAGTGTGCCTGTTGTTCTGCCAACGCTGGCTTCCCAGGGCCCCGTGCTGTAGCTCCACCCTTTCGCCTCAGTTTCCTACCGGGTAATAACTTCATGAGAACAGGACTTTAACCATCTTGTTCACTGCTCTGTATTCAGTGCCTAAAACTGTGCTTCTCCATCACTACCAGCCACCTGCAAAGGCTGGGAATGTAGGGCCCTTTAATCCATTAATGTTGCAGAGCTGGGACTTCATATGGGAAGCAGCTTGCCTCTCTCTGTAGAGCGCTCCCATATCAGCATTGGAAAGTATGATGGTGATTTAATTCAAAGCACAGAAGAGGTGGGGGGGGAGGGGAAAGTGCAACAAATAAAGTATTTCCCCCTTTGTCCTGCTTTTTCAGACACCCTGTATTTACTGGATGAGTTGATCTGTAAAGTCAACTGCTTAGATTAAAGGCTCTCTCCCTCCTCTGCAACCCCATGATTCAACAACATCTCCCATGGGTTCTCAAAAGTTAAACTAAGTCTCCCTCCTACTTCCAACACGGCTGCCATAGGGTCTTTTCTTTGAAGGTTGGGAGAGGCCTCTGCGGGTGGGATGAGTGCTCCCGGCTGGCAGGTCTCCAGTTCCTGCCTGGCTGTCTCGCGTGTTAGCGCTGGGGCTTGACTGGCTGCCAGGGGGTGAGCCCTGAAGTGGTTTTCTGGGAAGGGTAGGTGCCTGTGTGACTCAGAACCAAGTTAGGGAAAAAACACGCTCGCTCAATCTCTGGCACCCTCCTGCCTGGCCTGGCTTTCACCATGAGCTCATGAAAGAGGAAGCTGGGCCGGGCAGACTGTAGCCCTGCCTTCCCTCATGTTTTCTCTCCATGGCCTCATGGATTCCCTGGAGTGTCTGGGCCTCATATTGCCGTCATCCTGGCTCCGGGGTGGCCCTGACCCTACCCTTCTATGACAGTCTCTCTTCCCAGACATTGGTCAGTTTTTTTCCTCAGGTTGGAAATCCCACCCAGCATAGAAGGGGATTGTTCACAAGGGGAGGCTGAGAATATTGTGTCCCTTGGGCCTGTTGATCTCCACCATGAACCATGACTGTTTGGGTTTGCTCCTGTAACCGCT
This sequence comes from Callorhinus ursinus, assembly GCF_003265705.2. Classification (NCBI taxonomy): domain Eukaryota; kingdom Metazoa; phylum Chordata; class Mammalia; order Carnivora; family Otariidae; genus Callorhinus; species Callorhinus ursinus. The sequence goes on along the minus strand of NW_027397088.1, from coordinate 334,271 downwards.
GTATCCCTGAAACAGACCGAGTGGTGCTACCCCTGGGAGCCTGAACTAAGGGGTTGCTTGGGAGCTAGGGTTCCCCAGTTCAGGAAAGAAACAGGGGGTCCCAAAGTACTGGACAGCTGAGCTACCCTCAGGGCTGCTTTATACTGAGACTTACCTAATACTTTTGGCATGCGGCATAATCCACTACCAGAGAGGCACATTTTATTTCAGTGGAAATTATGACAAGGATGGGCCACAAAGAACCTTCCTAACTCTCCTGCCCACAGTCCATCTTCTTTGTCTTCCCCAGAGCTTTCTGTTAAAAGATGGACTTGACCAAGTCAGTGCCTGCCTACCGACTTCTGTGCCCCAAACTCTCTGGTGGGGCTGCACTGGCTTCTCAACCTGAATCCGGGCAACTTCATCCAGGCTTTCTCTCTCAACTCCCACAAAGCTGTCCCAGTGCCCGAGATACAGCGGTAAGTCTGATTTTGTGCTTTTTCTCACATGTGCCTAACTCTTACCCACTGGACCCTTCACACATGAGGTTTCTTCTTTTTCCTCTCCATTCTCCTGAGAAATCTCCTGAGTCTCCTGACTCCCGCATGCAGTATTAGTCCACCTACTTTGTACATAAACCTCTTGAGGCATCAAACACAATTATAGTCATTTGTCTATTGATCTTTTTTTTAAATGCATTTATTTATTTGAGAGAGAGAGCACTATCAGGAGAGGCAGAGGGAGAATCTCAAGCAGACTCCCTGCTGAGCGTGGAAGCTGACTTGGGGCTCCATCTCACAACCCTGAGATCATGACCTGAGCCGAAAACAAGAGTCGGACGCTTAACTGACTAAGCCACCCAGGTGCCCCTGTCTATTGATCTTTCTGGTTCTATTACCTTTTCTGGTCACCACCACCAGATATTGTAATGAAGCCATTTTGATGCCAGAAAACTTTTGACAAGGCAAAAAAAAGTTATTAAATTGTCAGCGTTTAAAGAAAATCAGAAAGAAATGTATAAAGCCAATATTCTCAACCCATCCCTGTGAGTTGTGTTCATCCTGTTTCTGACTCCTACTCTTTCACATAGAATTTGCTAGTGCTTCGTGATATTGCCTTTTTATTAAAAGCCAAGCATTTTGAAGTATAGCTTACATATAGTAAAATGCATCCTTTTTAGGAGTACAGTTTGATGAGTTTTGACAAACTTGTACATTGTGCAAATGTCACTACAATCATGATATTGAGTATTTCCATTGCCTCATGCCCCTTTGTAGTCAATACCCTCTCTCTACTCCCAGCCCTCAGCAACTCCTGCTCTGATTTCCATTTTTGTAGTTTTGCCTATTCTAAAATGTCAGATAAATAAAATTATACTAGGCACTCTTTTGTGTCTGGATTCTTTTGCTCAGTATAATATCTCTGTGATTCTCCCATGTTCTTGCATGAATCAGTAGATCTTTCCTTTTAATTTCTTTATAGTATTCCATTGTATAAACATACTACATTTGGCTACTCTTTCACCATTGGTGGACATTTGTGGTTTTTTTCTTCTTTTCGGCTATTATGAGTGAAGCTACTGTGAATGTTTTATACAACTCTTTTTGTGGGCATGTGTTCTTATTTTTCTTGAGAAAATATCTAGGAGTAGTATAGTTAGGTGTAGATTTAACTTTATAAGAAATTGCCATGGGAAAAAAAAAAAGAAATTACCATGTTGTTTTCCAGAGCAGTTTACCACTTTATTCTTTGACAGAACTGTTTAAGGAAGCTGCCTCAAAACATCTCTGTTGCAGGGGCGGCTGGCTGGCTCAGTTGGTAGAGGATGCAACTTTTGATCTCAGGGTGGTGAGTTCAAGCCCTACTTTGGGCTAAGTATAGCTTACTTAAAAAACAAAACAAACAAAAAATCCCTGTCTACCAAATCTGCCAAGTGAAAATTATTTCTTCCTAGAGAACAGGTTCTCAGGTTACCTCAGGGTACAGGGATGGGCCGGAATGCAGCTATCTCCTTGGTTAGCAGCCTCTCCCCTAAAGAACTGGCATGTCCTCAGGATGCTGCAGCAGTTTCTCTTGGATCTGCAGCAACTCCAGGAACATACCCTGCCTGCCCCCCCCCCCGCCCCAGGCCACCATATGGCTCAGTATCTCTGTCTGCCTCGCTCCCCACTCAGTTTCTGCTACGTGGCTCTGCACAGGTCCCATGGCATCATGTACAGTAACACGAGCCCACGCTGTTAGACTTGTAGGCACTGTTCTTTCTGACTGCTATACATAAATCAATTCATTAAGCCTTCACAAATCCCTACTATTATTATTTTTAAGATTTATTTATTTATTTGAGGGGGGTAGGGGCAGAAGAAGAGAGAGAATCCCCAGCAGACTCCCTGCTGAGTGTGGATCCTGACATGGGGCTCAGTCTCACATCGCTGAGATCATGACCTGAGCCTAAATCAAGAGTCCTATGCTTAACTGACTGAGCCCCACCACGGCGCCCCCCCCACTATTATTATTTATACCCTCATTTTACAGATGAGGAAAATGAAAGGTTCAATGAGGCAGCTCCCTTTCCCAAGACTGCATAGCTATAAAGTAGTTCAAGAGTTAGATCGGAACTCTGGTCCACCTCCTTCCGAAGCCCAGCAGTATGGCATATTGGCCAGAGAGTGGCGTCTGGAGCTATTTCACCTGGGTTCAATTCCATGTTCAAATTCATCTAGTATTCATGGTAAGCCTCTGAAAAGAGGGCCATTATAACATCTTTTTTTTTTTTTTTACAAGTGAAGAGACGGCACAGAGGCGTTACATAGCAGGAGAGGGGCAGAGCTGGGATTGCCATCCAGGAAGTTTGGCTCCAGAGACAGAGCAACCAACCTCTATGTTTTCCTGTCCCTTAACAATCCTCATTATTAATGTTATTATTTGGCTTGCTGCCCTGGCTCTTGGTGTCTTTGGGGTTTTACACTGCTCTGACATTTGCATCCTTGCTTGTGTCTCACTTTCCAACTCTGAATATGTTGTGCACCCAGCCCCCAGGATAGGATAACCTTAGTGGGCTGCCCTGTTGGCCATATCACTGGCCTCTTACCAGCCCTTGAGAACTGCCTCTAGCTCAGACAAGGATTCTAATCCAGCAGGTGAAGTCAGGAAGGTAAGTTATCTGCAGGGTGACCCAGGCCTAAGAAATCTCCTCCAGCAACTTACCTCAAGAGGATAAGGACTTGAGATCATCTCAAAGGATTATTTTTTTCCCTAAACAATTTTTGAGCTCTTTCAGACAATCATTCAACCCACTGTCAGGGCTTAGTACTGTACCTGACACATATTAGGTACTCAACAGATTTTGATTGAATGATGAGTGAATGAATGAATAAAGAGACCCAGATTCTCTTAGTTTAGCTCTGTGCTGTTCCATGGGGTAGCATGTGACTATTTAAATTTTGATTAAAGAAAAATTGAAATTCAGTTTTTCATTTGCATCACCACATTTTAAGTACACAATAACCACACGTGGCTAGTGGTTATCATATTGGGAAGAGTGGATATAGCACATTTCCCTCATCATAGAAAGTTCTATTGGACAATACTGGGTTAGATGATGAGGTGAGAGAAGGAAAAATGGTGCATAGGGAAAACATTTATCACAGGCTGATGGCTTTACCTTGCTTTCAGCACTTTTAAAACAGCCTAGGTCAGTCCTCTCTCATTAGATTATGTTGCATACTACTCATTCAGAGGTCTAGGAGTCATTTCAGAAATCTGTTATTGAGAAACATATCTCTGATCATATCCATGACCCAAATTTCTGAGAAAATGAAAACAAGAGATTGAAGGAGGAACTAAAGCCACAGTGTTCTTTGTGTCATAGGCCACAGGAAACGAACCCATCCAAGGTGCTTTGTGCCCGTTATTTCATCTGGTCCTCCTAGCAGCCCTGCAGGACACAGAAGGGCAGGGAAGGTAAGTGGCCGGAAGTCATGGACTTGTGAAATGGTGGCAGTTAAGTCCCCACACTCAAAACATCAGTAGACTGACAAATGTGTTCCAACTAAGAGCAGTAGAAAGCAGAAAAAATGGATAAAATATGCTTCAAGAACCTTATAACTCAGTGAAGGGCAAACAAGAGAAACACATAATAACTATAAAACCGTACATACACACACATGTATTTATATATTATATATATACACGTATACACTAATATGTATATATTATATACATTATATATGTGTGTAGACACACACACACACGCTAGCATAATAACTAACATTTGTTTGGCATATTAGAGCTTACAGGTGCTTTTCCTCAGCAAATCACTGTGATGAATGTCAAATGAATAGAATGTTGATACAGAAAGCAAGCGTTCTAGGAATTCAGAGCAGGGTGAGATCACTGCACGATGGGGTGAGGGGGGAAGTTTTGGTTGAGGCACAGAACTAGCAAGAATGCTGGGCAGTCCCACAAACCCGAATACAACTTCTGGCTTCCCGTATTACAAACTTGTCAGATTCTCCATTGCTTCTAGTTTTTAATGAGATGATTATAAATTCATTTTACTTTCTAGAGGATAAAATGTTGACTGAGAGCTTAGTGGTCTGTGTTTTCTCTCTGATCCTCCATCCAAATGATCAACATATTAAAAAAAACAACAACAAACCTCCCACACATTTCATGTGATTCTAGACACATAGAGTAACTTCAGCCCTCTAGATGTAAAAAGATTTGAGTTGCCTTTACTTAATTACCCTGTGATGAGCATCCTGTGGTATAGCTCCAACACCTACTCAACACTCAGGGTTATGTAATGTCAATTCTGCCCATAATTCCTGCAGTGTAGAATGCATAAAACTCCTGCCCTGCATTCTGACTGGGCTTGCCTCAGTTCTCCTTGCATAATCATGGCCACCTTCCTGTTGGTAGTGATTTAGAAATGTCTTTCTAAGGTTCTGTGCACTTTGCCTCAGCTCCTTTAATTTTTTTTAAAGCTTCTTTCTTTCTTCCTTTGGATTTCTTTGGTTTCAAGCCACAGAAACTCATTATGGCTAACTTAAACAGAAAAGTTGATTATTGGGAAGATATTGGATAGCTCACAGAATCAAAGGAAGGCTAGAGAACTAGGCTTAGGGAACACAGCAATGAATGCAGCTCCAGGGGATTCAGTGGCAGGAATCAAGTCTTGCCCTTGCTATCTGCTGAAATGAATGAGTAACAATTAGATTTTTCCATCTCTCCCATTCATGTTCATCATCCCAAGCCCCAGCAGACGGAGTCTGATTAACCTAGTTTAGGCAGGAGCTAGGGAAAGAAAGGACACCTTATCTGATAGTCATTACCACCGACCGCAAAGAGGTAACTCCCCAATGAATCCAGTGACTGTTGTCAGAGGAGGAGAGGGTGTGTGCTGGTTGATCAAACCCCAGAACATATCCACCATACCCCATTTTCTCTTCCTAACCTCCATTTCCAATTATCCATAATAGGAGTGACCAATATGTCTTCCAAGGTTATAGAAAAGATGTTTTTTAAAAATCCATTTGGGAGTGCCTGGGTGGCCCAGTTGTTAGGCGTCTGCCTTCGGCTCAGGTCATGATCCCAGGGTCCTGGGATTGAGAGCCCCGCATCGGGCTCCCTGCTCAGCGGGAAGCCTGCTTTCCCCTCTCCCACTCCCCCTGTTTGTGTTCCCTTTCTCGCTGTGTCTCTCTCTGTCAAATAAATAAATAAAATCTTAAAAAAATAAAAATAAAAATCCATTTGTATTGGAATTTTTCCCAAAAGGTATTAATGGTTGGAGAAATTTGGCCTTGCCCCTCAGCAGTTGGGTAGGAGGATTAGAGAAGGTAATGTATGCAAAATGCCTGTTACAGTGCCTAGCATGTAGCAAGGTCCATTAAATGTCATTGCCAGCCCAGCCCTTCCCCAGTGGTTTGCAGGAGCCCACGCATACCAGCTCACAAGCGCCACTCGTTATATTTTTGGGGTTTTTGTGAGCCAATTGACATTACATTGGTAGCTTGAAGTTGACCTTGATGGGAATATTTACGCCATGGAAATTGGAAATATTGCAAATGAGGACTTGCCCCCTACCTTACGCCCAAGGTAGTTGTTAATCATTTACCTGTACACCACTGCGTCCACTTCTTTCATCACAAAATGTGAGTAGAACCACGAAGGATTGAGTGTCAGTTAGGTTTAGATTCAACTCTGAGTAAAAACAACAATAACAACAGTAGTTTACTACATATAAGTTCATTCTCTAGATTTGGGTACGTAGTCTGGGCTTGGCTAGCAGCTCTAGTTTGTTGCCTCACCACCCTCAAAACATGGCTTTTACTTCATGATCTAAGACGGCTGTTGTAGGGACCAAGGGCCAGCCGCCCCAAGATAGACCAGTTTGTCATGAACATTATTTTGAGTTAAAAGCGATCAAAATGCAGCCGAGTAGGAGAAGCTCTTCACCTCTCCCTCATGGCCTGATTGTACAAGGAGAGCTCTTTTGTCCCAAAGAGAGCTATTTACAGAGATTCCTCTTTACCTAAGAAACTTATCTGCAAAATAGGGAGACCTTTGTTTTCTAAATACCTCCTTTCACCTTCCTGCTAATGGTTTTTCACTCCTTTGTATCCTCAGACACTACTCCTCTCCCAAGCTCATGTAAGTGTCATGTTGCCTCATTGTCTTTGGAATTTCATATGCTATCAAATTTGATTTTCTCCTGTTAATCTTTCTCACATCAATTTGATTCTTAGTCCAGCTAGAAGGACCTTACAAGGCAGAGGAAATTCTTCCTCCTTAACACTGCTCAAACTCCAGATTACAGCCAGTAGGGAAGAGAAAGGCAAAGAAACACACTCTCCTTTCTATTAAGGCCATTGACAGAAGTAATGCACAACATTTCTGCTTATATGAAATAGGTTGAGGTGATGTCACTTAACCATACCTAGCTGCAAGGGAGGCCTGAGCATGTTTATTTACTCCACGCAGCCATGTGCCCAGCTGGAAACTTGGAAGAAGGAGCGAGTGGATACTGGGAGGCAGTTGGCCATCCCTCCTGTCTCTAGCTAGAACCCAGGACTTGACATTTACTGACCACTGGCTTATACTCACCAACCTTTGTCCCACATTTTTCCTTGAGCTCTTCTTTCCAGTGTATCCCTCTTTCTTTTTAAAAAAGATTTATTTATTTTGAGAGAGAGAGAGAGAGAGAGTGCACGCGCAAGCAGGGGAAGGGGCAGAGGGAGAGGGAGAGAGAAAAACCCAAGTAGCAAGGAGCCCAATGTGGGACTTGATCTCATGACCCTGAGATCATGACCCAAGCTAAAACTAAGAGTCGGGTGCTCAACCAACTGCGCCACCCAAGCGCCCCTCCAGCTTATTTCTTAACTCCAGCAAATGGAAAGCAAAACCAGCCCTCGAGCAATAGCAACTGCCCTGACGGGACCTCCTGCTGACCCAGACCACCCAGACCAGTTTGAGCCTAACCCCCAACTCACACCCCCACAGAGGGATGATGGAATGATCTCTAGAATGACCTACGATTACCTTTACCTCATTATAATACTAAAACCTCCACCCAAGGAGGAGCCTCAGTCTCATTTACATAACATACAATGTATGTATAGGCATGTTTCCTTAAGGCTTAGGCATGGCCTTATGCCCACCTCTACATTTGATGACAAGGCTTCCCTATCTAAATACTCATCCTAACCCTAAATAAAAGGAACTCGTCGCCCTTGCTCAGGGAGTCGTATCTTTGGAAGCTGTTCTCCATGATCTCCTTCGTTGCTGCAAATAAAGTTTCCTTTGTAGGGCAACCTGGTGCAGCTTCTGATTCACCGAGGAGTGAACTCACGTGGGTTCCAGTTATACTCTCATTAATGGGCAGGACGTAGAAAAGTATAGATGACAGGGGAAAGTCCTGCTGGTGTGATAGGAATGTGTGTGGTTTGTGGAACTCTGAAGGAGTTGGCTGGAATAGAAAATTAGAAATACTGAAAATGAGATTAAATAAACAAGATGCAAGCCAGATCTCAGTGAGGGTCCAGGAAAACAGACAAAAGGATCTTTATCTGATACCATTAGAAACAGGAGGCATTGAATTTTGGGTAGAGGAGCTGTACAATCAGAGGCATTTAAACATTTTTAATCTGGCACTTACATGCTAGACATGTTGAAGAAGGGTGGAAAAACAGGAAGCATCAGGCAGGGCAGAGGGGAGTCTGATTTCACAATCCAGCTGCAAGGTAGGAGTACATCTGAGAGGCATTTGCTAGACAATGTGTTCAAAGTGATGTCTGGCCTGGTAGGGAGTTTCAGGCTGGGACGGCCAAGACACAGCATTGACAGTGTAAACAGAGCAAATCTGCCTTGGTAGGTATTTTGATTGGGTCACTTAGAAGCAGAGCCTGGCACGGGACTTTTGTTCAAGGGATTGATTGAGGGAGGAGAAGGAGAGTGAGGGAAACGGGGGGGCAGACGGGAAGAGGCTGAGGCTCTTGGCACAGATGGCACAAGAGTGGGCTCCAGCTGGAGGCAAGGGGGCTGGTGTTTTGTAGCCCCACATCAGGCCGTCATTGACCCAGGCCTGCCCAAAGTATGTGTAAGGGGGGAAAGTTTGGCTCCCCTTTGGTCCAGGGCAATTCATCAGAAAAGGGGACACCTATGTGTGGTTATTAGGCCACGTGCTTGTGAGTCACGAGTGGACCAGCTGCTAAAAGGGATCTGAGTGAGGCCCAGACAGCATCTGTTTCAGTGGGTCCATTTTGGGTGTGTTGGACTTGAGGTGGTGAAGAAGTAAGGTATTGGTGTATGACTAGTGGGAAATGGGAGCTACCAGATAGGAGTTCATGTAGAATAGAGCTAGCTAGGCAGAGACTGGCCTGAGGGACTCTGGCACACAGGTAATAGTTTCAGCAAGAAAGAATGAGCTCTCGAGGGCCATGGAGACAGAAAGGGGAGTAAGCCTTTGTAAAGTAAGTTGGTTCTACCCTAGAGGGAAGGTAGGTGGGAGAAGAGGAATCAATGAATAGAACGAAGCAGAGATCAGTAGAAAGGTATGTTCGTGTGGTAGTTGAACTTCTATTATCACTGGAAGTCAAGGGAAGAAGACAATGGAGAAGAATGGAGAAAAAGTTGAGGTGTTTTGTTTTTATTTTTTGTTAGTTCAGATGTTGTTGGTGAGAGAACAACTTCTCAGCAGAACTGGCTTAGAAACCACGTGGTGCGAGCTAGTAAGGCTTTCCATATTTAATGACATTCCATTCCATAAGAAAGGAGTTCTTAACTCCTCTAGGGCACTTCCTGCTTCAGTTGATATGTGCTCACTCTATGTTCTGGTTACCTAATGTTGCCTAACAGATTACCCCAAGACTTAGCAGCGTGAGACACCCTTTGTTATGTTCATGGGTTCTGTGGGTTAGGAATTTGGATAGAGCACAGCTTGTCTCTGTTCCATGATGTCTGGGGCTTCAGCTGGAAGGCTCAAAAGCAGGGCCCCGGAATCATCTGCAGGATTCTTCTTCTTCTTTTTTTTTTTTTTTAAAGATTTTATTTATTTATTTGACAGAGAGAGACACAGCGAGAGAGGGAACACAGCAGGGAGAGCGGGAGAGGGAGAAGCAGGCTTCCTGCCGAGCAGGGAGCCCGATTCGGGGCTCGATCCCAGGACCCTAGGATCGTGACCCGAGCCGAAGGCAGATGGTTAACGACTGAGCCACCCAGGCGCCCCCATCTGCAGGATTCTTCTCTCACATGTCTGACAATCGATGCTGGCTATTGGCTGGGGGCCTCAGTTTCTCTCCTGGTGGTCTAGATTGGGTTTTTCCTGCACGGTGGCTGGGTTACTGAAAGAAAGAAGCAGGCATGAACTGTATTCTTTTTATGACCTCACCTTTTTTTATGATCTACATTGTTCTTCCTGTACCCCGTTGGTCAGTGCGGTCACAACCCTAGCCAGATTCAAGGGGAAGGAACATGACCCCACCCTGGAGTCTGTAAAATGACAGAAGAGCAGGGAGGGGAGGGCCGCTCATCTTTGGAAAATGCCATCTGCTATACTCTGCAAAGCTCTCCATTTACTTCTTATGACTGGCCCCTTTATTCAACAACCGTCAATAATAATAGCAATGGAAGGAACTACCTGAGGCTTAGAGGGGTAAGTGTGCCAGGCCAGAGGACTCAGCAAGAGCTCTGCTGTGACATGGACCCAGGGCTTCTGGGTTGATGCTACTTTTATTAAGAACTGGATGCCTCCAAAGAGCAAATAAAACTTGTGGAGACTGGGACTGTTTCTTCAGTGCTCCTGCTTCCTCCATCCTCACAACTGCTCAGGGTCAACAACAGAGATCCCTCAGCCACTTACCGATTGACTGGTCCTGCATTTGATACACCCATTTAATATGATGATTTAATGTAATTTTGTATCTCTTTGGAGAGCAGTCAAGGGCTAGGACACAGACCCTAATGCTGCATTCAACTTCCTGGCCGGAAGGCCAGGATGACGTTGCTTTTCATCCCTCTGTGCTAGCAGGAAGTAAGGCAGCACCCATGTCAGGAGTGCAAGGTGAGTGGGAGATGCCAAGGAGCATTCAGGTAGAGCAATTAGATGGTGATCTGAGGTAACCGCGTAGCGAGAGCAGAGCAGGGAGGCTGGAAGGGAAGCGGCTGAGGCAGTTCCTGTGGGTCCAGCTCAGAGACGGGAGGGGAGCCAATTTCCGCCCCCGTCCCCAACTCACATCCCAGCCCTAAACATGCTTCACAGCCTCAGGGGGAAACTCTGGCAAAGGATCCTGTAGGGGTGGCGGGGGTGCTTATCATGATCAGGAGTGGGTGGGATCAGATCTTAGAACTTACATCAGGTCTCAATTTTCCAGACCTTGCCTGTGCCCTGCCACCCTTTCCGCCCAAACCCATCTTTGACTTTATCTCTTTAGAAATGTCTTCGGGCTAGCAGTTTCTTTCTCAGAGATTGCAGATCAGGAAGGACCTTTGGAAACCACAGTTTCCACTTCCGCTGTAGGGGCAGAAAGCATGGGGCAGCCCAACCCCTCGACGCCTGGGAAGTAACAGAGGACCAAAGCTGGCTCTGTGTTGTAGGACTACTGCCCTTACCAGGTCCCTGCTGTCCTGCACCTGCTCTGCAGGGCCCACGCAGGGGGTCTTTATGCCTCTGGTTTCTCCCCATCCTGCTTGTCTCTGCTAAAAGGTGTGTTTTCCCTACTCAAGCCCCCTGAAGGTAGCTCCCTGTCACTTCTCATCTGACCCCCAACTCCTTGGCCTCACCTTCATGGACCTTGGTGGACTGGCTTCAGCTCTATCATTTGTGAGTCACCCTTGCTGCTTTGTTCCGGCCCCACCAATGTGCTTATTGCTCTCTCCCACATAGGAATTACTCACTGCTTATGTCACCAATCCCTCTGGAATGTGCTCTCTCCTCCATGACACCCATTCTCTCTGCATCATTTATTATTTTGTGTAAACTAACAATGTTGTTTTTCCCCCTCTGATAATTTAAACAATACATGTTTGTTGTAAAAAATCTGTAAAATGGAGGCACCTGGGTGGCTCAGTCATTAAGCGTCTGCCTTCCGCTCGGGTCATGATCCGAGGGTCCTGGGATTGAGCCCTGCATTGGGCTCCCTGCTCAGCGGGAAGCCTGCCCCACTCCCCCTGCTTGTGTTCCCTCTCTTGCTGTCTCTCTCTCTGTCAAATAAATAAATAAAATCTAAAAAAAAAGAAAAAAGAAAATCTGTAAAATGAAAAATGTATACAAAAGAAAATTGAAAGTACCCAACATTCTGCAACCTGATTTTAACTAACAGTACCATTTTGGTGGGCTTCCTTCTAGTATTCTCCTCACCAGAACTCCTTCCTGCCTCAGGCCTTCGTGCATGCTTATTATTCCTTCTACCTAAAAGTCACTCTCTCTCTCCCTTTCCCCTCTCCCTGCTCCCCCTCTTCTCTTCCCTCTTCATTCTGTGAGTAAATCAACCATGTGTATAATCATGAAGGTCATTCTTGTGGAGAAATCTTTCCTCTACCCCCAAGTTATGTCTCTCTATTACACACTCACAGTATCCAGAACTTTTCCTGTAGCACTTACCACAGCTAGAAATAAACCATCATTTTTGTCTTTATGTGTTTAATGTCTGTCTAAGCTACTTGACTTGACGTCGGGTCCATGACTTGCTTGTTTATTCTGTGGATGCTAGCATCCACCACAGTGCTCCGTACACAGAAAACATACAACACATTGCACTAAGACAATAACCATATATCTGTCTTCTCGGCACTTTAAAATAATCAATTTTAACAAATATAATGAATCAACTCTTATTACAGTCTTTTTTTTTTAAGATTTTATTTATTTGAGAGATAGAAGGAGATAGAGAGAGAGCATGAGAGGGGGGAGGGTCAGAGTAGGAAGCGGACTCCCTGCTGAGCAGGGAGCCCGATGTGGGACTCGATCCCGGGACTCCAGGATCATGACCTGAGCCAAAGGCAGTCGCCCAACCAACTGAGCCACCCAGGCGCCCCAGCTCTTATTACAGTCTTTGTTTTAAAATCTAATTTGTCTGATACAAGGATTGCCACAAATATAATGAATCAATCACCATATGAGACCTGGTTCCAGGTACAGGATACCTGGTTCTTGCCCCAAAGAGTCCTCAGTCTTTTGAGGGAGACAGACAAGTAAGTGGAGGATTCTGATATGTCCTTGATGATCAGTTATAAGTATATATGATCAATAGTGTTAAGTAAAGCATACGGGAAGCGTCCCCAAATTAGCCTTGAGGGAGATGATGCTATGGCTTTAATTTGTCCTCGTTAATGCGTTTACTTCATAGAATCCTAGGATAGTAGAATTGGATGGAACTGCAAGATCAACAGGCCCCAACTCTTCCTGCAACGTGAGGAAACTAAGGCAGTGAAAGGGCAATAAAGTGACTTGGTCAAAGTCACCGGGTAATTTATTGGTGGCAGATCTGTGATTAGAGCCTCAATCTTGAGACTCCCAGCCCAGTCCTTTCTAACTATATCTTAGGGGCCTTTGGAATCTGCCCCCCTGCTCTTTCCACTCTGTTAATCCCCAAGTCCTGATGATTTGACCTTGTACAGGTTTGTCCGGTCTGTCTGCTTTTCCTCTGCTCCCCTCCACCATGTTTCCAGCCTCCGTTGTCTCCAGCCTGGGTGCCGACACTCACCTCCGACCTCGTCTCTCTGCTTCTAGTCTTGTCCTGCTCAGATTCCTTCTCTACTTTGCAGCCAGAGTGAACCTCCACAGGCCTAAGTGTAAGCATGTATATCCCCAGCTTAAAGCCTCACTGAGGGGCGCAGCCGGTTAAGCATCAGACTCTTGGTTTTGGCTCAAGTCCTGATCTCATGAGTCAGGAGATTGAACCGCATGTTGGGATCGGCCAGCATGGAGTCTGCTTCGGATTCTATCTCCTTCTCTCCCTCCTGCTCATGCTCTCTCTCTCTCAAATAACTAAATAAATCTTAAAAAAAAAAAAAAAGCCTCATTGAGCTTTTAGTTCAAAATTCCCAATATGGTATATTAGCCCAGGCTACCATAACAAAATACCACAGACTTGGGTGGCTTAAACAACAGAAATGTATTTCTCACAGTTCTGAAGGCTGGAAGTCCAAGATCAAGGTGCCAGCAAGCAGGTTTAATTCTGAGGCTTTTTTCCCCCCCCCACCATCAGGCAGTAACATGCCAAGGTTGTAATAAGGTTTGGGAAAGGCATATGTCCCACAATGGCATGAACACCCAGTCGTCACTCTTATGAACCACAAATGGATCAGAGGCCTCTCCTTTTGACTTGCAGGTGGTCACCATCCCCCTTGTGCTCATATGGCCTTTTCTCTGTGTGCTCATGAGAAGACAGAGCTCCCTTGTGTCTCCTCCTCCCTTTATAAGGATACAAACCCCATCAAATTAGGGGCCCATTCTTCGGACCTCATTTAACCTTAATTACCTACAAAAGACCCTATCTCCAAATACAGTTACGTTGGAGTTTAGGACTTCAACAGATGAATCTTGGGGGCACACAATCCCCTTCATAGCACATGGTCTACCAAGCTTTTCTTTCTTTCTTTTTTTTATTAAAGATTTTATTTATTTATTTGACAGAGCGAGAGAGAGCACAAGCAAGGGAAGTGGCAGGCAGAGGCAGAGGAAGAAGCAGGCTCCCCGCCGAGCAAGGAGCCCGATGCAGGGCTCGATCCCAGCACCCTGGGATCATGATCTGAGCCGAAGGCAGTCGCTTAACCAGCTGAGCCACCCAGGTGCCCGTACCAAGCCTTTCTTAACCTAGCCTACTTTATGAGCTTCCTCTAAGTCCCACTACCCTCTCTGACTCCATGCTTCTGTATCTCAAATCTTTGTTCCTTGAACTTGCTCCGTTCTCTGCAGCTCTGATCCCTCCATCACCTTCCCTTCTTTCTCTACCTGCCCTACTCCTATTTTTAGTCTTTGTAAGGAAAGAGCTACCTAGCCTTGGAGCAAATGGATATGGTTTTGCCTGCTTTGGCTCTGAGTCTCCCAAGACATCACAGTACCTGTCTTGGATCTCTGTGAGAGCTGCTTGCTTTTTGGAGAACTGAGACCCGAAGAGGACCAATTACAAAGTACAGTGTACAGCCCCCACTCGAGCCAGCGACTCGAACTCAGTCCTGCTTTATTGGTTTCCCCCTTTCGGACCTACATCTTGCCCTTTCAATTTCTGCTTGGAGAGACAGCTGAACTGATTTCTTGGGGGACATGGCTCTCGCTTGCCTAGTAAGCAGTAAACTCAGCTTCCCTCCTCTGCCAGCTCAGATGTCTTTGTATTTTGGTTACTTTCAAGTCTCAGTTTAAATATCAGTTTCCAAGGAAGCCTTCCCTGATACCCCATCCTGTGTTTAGTCCTCTGGCTCTCCAGCAGCCTGTGCTCCCCCTTTTGTAGGAATCACTACCTCATTCCTGTATGTTTCATGTCTGTCCTTCTGAGCTCCCTTGGGCAGGATGCCTCTCTGTCTGCTTGGTTGCAGTATCCCCAGGCTAGTGCAGAGCCTGGTTCCTAGTAGGCTATCAGAAACTGTTAGCTTTTTTAGTAGATGCTCCATAAATATTCATTGGCTTGAGTTGTTCTCAAATAGTTTCTCAGATAGTCATATATGCATTTTGTTGTCTAAATTGGACTGAAATTTTTTTAAAAGATTTTGTTTATTTATTTGACACAGAGAGAGAGCACGCGCACAAGCAGGCAGAGGGAGAGGGAGGCAGAGAGAGAGAGAGGCAGAAGCAGGTTCCCTGCTGAGCAGGGAGCCCGATGTGGGATTCGATCCCAGGACCTTGGGATCAGGACCTGAGCTGAAGGCAGACGCTTAACTGACTGAGTCACCCAGGAGCCCCTTCATAAATGATTCTTAACTGATTTCCCACAGTAACTTTCCCAAAAGGTAGCATATTCTAAGAAAGGATCAAATTCAAAAGAGTATGTATGTGGCAGGACAATTTGTCGTGAATTTATTGTAACAATCTATTGAAGATAAAAAAAAGAATGAAGATATTCTCCTCTCCCTCCTCTGCATAGCCAGGACTTTGTTTCCTTGAAGTTGTGGGTTTCCTGACCCCTTTAGGAGTTTGGCTTTTTTTAGTGTGTTTATTATTTATTTATTTGATTTTTAAATTATTTTATTTTATTTGTATTTTTTTCCTCATGGTAAGTGTACTCTTTAATCCCCAACAACTGTTTCACCCAGCCTCCCAGTCACCTCTTTTCTGGGAACCATCAGTTTGTTCTCTATAATTAAGAGTCTGTTTCTTGGTTTGTCCCTCTCTCTTTCTCTTTTTTCCTTCCTTTGCTTGTTTGTTTTGTTTCTTACATTCCGCATATGAGTGAGATCGTATGGTACTTGTATTTTTCAGACTGACTTATTTCACTTAGCATAATACTCTAGCTCTATCCATGTCGTTGCAAATAGTGAGATATTGTTCTCTTTTATGGCTGAATAATATTCCATTGTGTGTCACAATGGAAGATATATATATATATTCTTTGTCCATTGATCTATTGATGGACATCTGGGCTGCTTCCATAGGTTGGCTATTATAAATAATGCTGCAATAAACATAGGGGTGAATGTATCCCTTTGAATTCACGTTTGTGTATTTTTGGGTAAATACCCAGTAGTGTGATTACTGGATCCTAGGGTAGTTCCATTTTTAACTTTTTGAGGAACCTCCATAGTGTTGTCCACAGTGCTGCACCACTGCATTCCCAACAGTGCAAGAGGGTCCCTTTTTCTCCACATCCTCGCCAACGCTTGTTGTTTCTTGTGTTTTTGATTTTAGCCATTCTGACAGATGTGAGGTGGTATCTCACTGTAGTTTGGATTTGCATTTCCCTGATGATCATTGATGTTGAGCATCTTTTCATGCGTCTGTTGGCCACCTGGATGTCTTCTTTGGAAACATGTCTGTTCATGTCTTCTGCCCACTTTTAATTGGATTATTTGTTTTTTGGTGTTGAGTAGCATCAGTTCTTTACATATTTTAGATACTAACCCTTTATCAGATATGTCATCTACAAATATCTTCTACTCATTCAGTAGGTTGCCTTTTAGTTTTATTGATTGTTTCTTTCGCTGCGTAGAAACTTTTTATTTTAATATAGTCCCAATAGTTTATTTTTGTTTTTATTTCCCTTGCCTCAGGAGACATATGTAGAAAAATGTTGCTGTGGCCGAAGTCAGAGAAATTACTGCTTGTGTTCTCTTCTAGGATTTTTATAGTTTCCTGTCTCACTTTTAGGTCTTTAATCCATTTTGAATTTATTTTTGTGTATTGTGTAAGAAAGTGGTCTGGGGGCACCTGGTTGGCTTAGTCAGTTAAGCATCTGCCTTCAGCTCAGGTCATGATCCCAGGGTCCTGGGATCAAATCGAGCTCCCTGCTCAGTGGGAAGCCTTCTCGCTCTCCCTGTGCCACTCCCCCTGCTTGTGCTTGCTCTCTCCCTCCCTCTCTCTCTCTCTCTCTGTCAAATAAATAAGTAATTTAAAAAAAAATAAAAAAGAAAGAAAGTGGTCCAGTTTCATTCTTTTGCATGTAGGTATCCAGTTTTCCCAACACCATTTGTTGAAGAGCTTTTTCCCATGGGATATTCATTCCTCCTTTGTTGAAGGAGGTCAATGAAGATTCATTGACCATATAATTGTGGGTTTACTTCTGGGTTTTCTCTTCTATTCCATTGACCTATGTGTTTATTTTTATGCCAGTACCATAATGTTTTATTACTACCACTTTGTAATATAACTTGGTATCTGGAATTGTGATACCTCCAATTTTGTTTTTCTTTTTCAAGATTGCTTTGGCTAGGGCGCCTGGGTGGCTCAGTTGGTTAAGCGACTGCCTTTGGCTCAGGTCATGATCCTGGAGTCCCGGGATAGAGTCCCGCATCGGGCTCCCTGCTCAGCAGGGAGTCTGCTTCTCCCTCTGACCCTCTTCCCTCTCGTGCTCTCTCTCTATCTCATTCTCTCTCTCAAATAAATAAATAAAATCTATAAAAAAATAAAAAAAAAAGATTGCTTTGGCTATTCAAGGCCTTTTGTGGTTCCAAACAAATTTTAGGATTGTTTCTTCTAGTTCTGTGAAAAATGCTGTTGGTATTTTGATAAGGATTGCATTAAATCTGTAGGTTACTTTGGGTAGTATAGACATCTTTTTTAAAAAAAGATTTTATTTCATTTATTGAGAGAGAGAGAGAAAGAGAGCGAGAGAGCAGGGAAAGGGACAGAGGAAGAGGGAGAAGGAGAGGGAGAGAAACAGACTCCCCGCTAAGCAGGGAACCCAACTTGGGACTCGACACAGGGCTCAATCTCACAACCCTGAGATGATGAGCTGAAATCACTAACTGGACACTTAACCGCCTGAGCCACCCAGGCACCCCTGGGTAGTATAGACATTTTAACATTATTTGTTCTTCCAACCCATGAGCACGGAATGTCTTTCCATTTCTTTGCATTGTCTGGAATTTCTCTCATCAGTGTTTTATAGTTTCAGAGTATAGGTCTTTTACCTGTCTGGTTAAATTTATTCCTAGATATTTTTTTGTTTTTGGCACAATTGTAAACAGGATTGTTTTCTTAATTTTACTTTCTGCTGCTTCATTATTAATGTTTAAGAATGCAACAGATTTCTGTACATTGATTTTGTATCCTGTGACTTTACAGAATTCATTTATCAGTTCTAGCAGTTTTGTGGTGGAGTATTTAGGGTTTTCTATATATAGTATCATGTCATCTGCAAATAAGGAGAATTTTACTTCTTCTTTACTATTCAGATGCCTTTTATTTATGTTGTCTGATTGCTGAGGCTAGGACTTCTAGTACCATGTTAAATAACAATGGTAAGAGTGGACATCCCTGTCTTGTTTCTGACCTCAGGGGAAAAGCTCTCAGTTTTTCACTATTGAGTATGATTTTAGTTGTAGATTTTTCATATATGGCTTTTATTATGTTGAGGTATGTTCCCTCTAGATCTACTTTCCAGAGAGTTTTTATCATGAATGGATGTTGTACTTTGTTTAATGCTCTTTTTTGCATCCATTGAAATGGTCATATGGTTTTTGTCCTTTCTCTTATTGATATGACATAACATGTTTGCATCCTGGGGATAAATCCCACTTGATGGTGGTCTATGATTTTTTAAATACATTGTTGGGTTCAGTTTGCTAATATTTTGTTGAGGATTTTTATGTCTATATTCATGAGAGACATTGGCCTGTAGTTCTCTCTCTCTTTCTTTTTTTTTTGTGGGTGTGTTTATCTGGTTTTGATATCATGTTGATGCTGGTATCATAGAATGAAATTGGAAGTTCTCCTTCCTCCTCTATTTCTTGGAATAGTTTGAGAAGAATAGGTATTAACTCTCTTTAAAAATTTGGTAGAATTTGCCTGCGAAGCCATCTGGTCCTGGACTTTTAGGGGACTTTTTTGATTATTTATTCAATTTCATTGTTGGTAATTGGTCTGTTCAAAATGTCTATTTCTTCCTGCTTTAGTTTTGGTAGATTATATGCTTCTAGGAATTTATTCATTTCTGCTAAGTTGTCAAATTTGTTGGCATATAGGTTTTCATAATATTCTGTTACCATTGTTTATGTTTCTTTGGAGTTGGCTGTCATTTCTCCTATTTCAGGAGTGGTTTTCTTTATTTAGGTCCTCTCCCCCTCTCTCTTTTTCTTTTCTTTTCCTTTTTTCTGTTTTGGATGAGTCTGGCTAGAGGTTTACCAATTTTGTTCATCTTTTCAAAGAACCAGCTCCTGGTTTTGTTGATCTGTCCTATTTATTTTTATTTTAGTTTCTGTATCATTTATTTCTGCTCTGATCTTTATGATTTCTTTCCTTTTGCTGGGTTTAGGTTTCGTTTGTTCTTCATTTTCTAGCTCCTTTAAGCATAAGGATTTTTGTGTATTTTAGAAGGAAAGGAAAGAATCAGGCTGAGTGGGACTCTAAAGGAAATCCACCCCTAAGTGGGCTTTGGTTTTGCAAGGTACTGGATGTCTGGTCTGAGAGGGGAGGGTGTGGAGTTAGTAGCCTACCCCTTGGTTGACTCTTAGACCTCTAGGAACTCAGAGAGAAGATAGGGGATGCAACTTCTCCAGGGCATGTGGAGGTCCAGGCCTCTTCCAAAGCAGCCCCTCAGATGGGACTGGCTGCCAGGTCCATGAGAGCTGGGCTGGGGTGCTCTGGATAGGGCATTTTCAGAGCCTCGGCAAACGGCCCCAGCCCCCAGGGAAGGCCAGATCAAGACTGCAGAGAAGCACTAAAATTTTACAGTGTTCCCACACATATAATTAAAAATGAAAGAGCTATATGAAACCAAAAACAACTTAAGGGTGTACTATAGATTTGTGATTTTTCCTAGTATGTGACTGCTTTCATGTTCTCCTTCTCTCTCTCCATCTGCTTCTCCTGCTCCTCTTCCTCCTTCTTCTCAAATATAAAATTATTTCCAGAGTTGTTATTTTTTTTCCCCCCTCTTCTGGCTTTGTGGGTGTCATGCGTAGGTGATTCGGACGTGCCCAGGCTTGACTGAGCGGCTTAACTTCTAATGGCCCCCACAGGCCTGGGCAAGGAACAAGGCAGTGCTGACCACCCTGGTCAGAGCAGGAGACTCTCCTCTGTTTCCTCAGGATGGCATGAGCCTTGACTTCCTTGTATGACCCAAGCGGGCAGTCTGAAAACTGTTAGACTCTAGAATTCTAGTCTGTGATGGTCAGGGCTAAAGCCAGACTTGATATGAGTCCATAAAGACATAAGACATTACCTGTCCCCAAGAGCTGTGGATCAATTCATTCTCACCTGTTACATGTATATGGACATACACATAAATATTTCTAGATAGAGAAGGAACCAGTAACAGTTGTGGCTTCTCAGAAGTAGGATTGAGTCTGCTTATTTGTTGTTTTTTGACCAAGTTTTTAAAAAACATTGAACAGATGTTATTTTTATAATAAAAATGTACTTCAAAAATTAAAATGACAGCAACAATAAACTCATCAGATTCCTAATATCTTCAGATTTCAAACTATCGGACAGATGGAGATTCTGCTATGGGCTATGAGAAGGGGACCAGTGATGCCTTCCAGCTGTGGTGTATCTAGTGCAGCTGGAAAAGAGGCTAAATACAGACTAGACTGTGCAGTACCCCAGGATGAATCAGGGCTAGTGCTAGAACATTCCTTCGTTCTACCCACCTCATACCTAATTTCCAGGCACAAGGATGTAGAAGTAAACAGAGCAGGGGTGCCTGGCTGGCTCAGTTGGTAGAGCATACGACCCCTCCTCTCAGGGTGGTAAGTTCAAGCCCCACACTGGGTGCGGAGCCTACTTAAAAAAAAAAAAAGTAAGCAAAGCAGACTGAGTCCTTGACCCCTGGATTTGGAGTCTAAAGGACGTGATGTGTGGGTCACACTGGCATAGCAGGAGAACCAGGAGGTTACTTATTTACATGGGGCTTGAACTCATGACCCCGAGATCAAGAGTCACATACCCCACTGACTGAGTCAGACAGGCACCCCCTTTCTGGTTTCTTTCTTTCTCTCTCTCTTTCTTTCAAGATTTTATTTATTTGTCAGAGAAAGAGAGAGAGAGGGCACGCACAAGCAGGGGGAGCGTGGCAGGCAGAGGGAGAAGCAGGCTTCCTGCTGAGCAGGGAGCCCGATGTGGGGCTTGATCCCGGGACCCTAGGATCATGACCTGACCAAAGGCAGATGCTTAACCTACTGAGCCACCCATGTGTCCCTCTTTCCTTCTTCCTTCCTTGAAGATTTTATTTATTTATTTGACAGAGAGAGCAAGAGAGCAGAAGCAGGGGGAGCAGCGGAGGGAGAGGGAGAAGCAGGGTCCCCGCTGAGCAGGGAGCCCGATGCGGGGCTCGATCCCAAGACCCTGGGATCATGACCTGAGCCGAAGGCAGATGCTTAAGGGACTGAGACACCCAGGCATGCCTTAAAAGATTTTATTCATTTGAGAGAGAGAGAGAGAGAGAACGAGCGGGCAGAGAAGAGGAGCAGAGGGAAAGAGAGAGAGAATCTGAAGCCAACTCCACACTCAGCACGGAGCCTGACATCAAGATATAGAACAGTTCTACTGTCCCCCAAAATTCCCTTGTTATTCCTTTGTAGTCACATCCTTCCTCCCATCCGCCACAAACCTCTTGCTAGTTTGAAATATTCTCCACGACTATTGTTTGTCTTTTCAAAAATGTCACATAAATGGAACAATGTAGCATATAACCTTTAAAAAAAGATTTTATTTTTTTGAGAGAGAGCGCAAGAGACAGCATGAGTTGTGGGGGAGAGGAACAGAGGGAGAGGGAGAAGCGGATTCCCCACTGAGCAGGGAGCCCGTCAACATCATTGTCATCATGGGCCTCCATCCCAGGATGCTGGGATCATGACCTGAGCCGAAAGAAGATGCTTAACTGACTGAGCCACCCAGGCACCCCTAAAGATTTTATTTTTAAGTAATCTCTACACCCATCATGGGGCTGTGCTCCAAGGTTTGTGACCTACTTGGTTTTGTCTTAGAAAATATAAGTCTCCAAAAACCTCACTTTGGGGAGAGATGCCGATGCCCTTACCAGATGTGATGCAGAGATTGGTGAGCAAAGCAGGGTTTCTTATCATCTTGCTTCTGGCATGCCGGGTCCAAAAACTTGGTAGAAAATGGCAGAAAAGGTCTAGGCACGCTAAAAATCCAATTACGTGGGAAAAACCGAGTGTCAGGAATCCAAAGGCATGGGTTCAGCCCTCCTCTCTGACATTTCCCGAATGTCCTTGAGCAGACTACATCAACTTCTGGAACCTCAGCCACTTCATCTGTAAAGTGGGAACAGTAATATCCACTGTGCTTTATCAGGCTTGTTCACAGACAGATGAATCTTTTTCTCCTTCCAGGTTCCTAGAAAGACTGTACTTTGCCACCCCATTTAACTCTTACCGATTAGCCAGGCATGGCTATGTAACTGACTTTGGCCAATTAAGATGTGTCTCTTCTATGTGGAAGTTTTAAAAGCCAGTGTGTGCTTTTCCACATTCTCTCCTTGTACTTATGGTGACTGGCAATGTTTTAGATAGTGACTGCCCTGTCAGCCTGGGTCCTGGAGTTAGGACTACAATGATTCAGAGTAGAGCCTCAGCCAACCCATACTGCAGGAGCAATAAATACATTTTCGTTGCATAAAGCCATTGAGATTTTGGGGATGTTTATTACAGAAGCATAACCTAGCTTCTTTGGGTGATATACCATATTATGGATGTTACCAAAAATAAATGAAATAAAAGGTATGGAATTTCTGGGGACATAATAAGGTTTGGTTGTCTTCCTTTCAAAATCTCTTTCTTTCTTTCTGAAGAGTCAAGGGGGTACTCTTAACGGCCCAGAGCGCTTGATGAGCTGTTAAAGAGAACAGACATCCATTCAACTACAAAAGAAAGAAGAGGAAAGGATACAAAGCAACAAAGGGTAAGAAATATGACACAAAACAAGGAAGAGAAACAAAGTGAAAAAAGTGAGACAAAGTATAAAAGGGCGAAGAGAGATTCGGAGGATGCCTGCGACCCAGGCAGAGGTGATTCTAAGACAACTGATGAGGCCGATGGAAACTGTATCTGTTTGAGAGGTTCAGCCCAACCCCAGGCAAGCAATGCCATCTGGGTTGGTAGCTGAACAAACAAGCTGCATTGGTTCCTGGTCATCCATCAGTCTTGGCACCCAGTGTTTACTGAGCACCTGCTGTGTGCCTGGCAGTGTGCTTGTGCTGGGTTTAGGGAGCTAAGTACGACCCAGTGCTGGCCGCTGCTTTCAAGAATCCCCCAATCAGTTGTGAAACAGTCACATGAAGAACTGGGATAAAATCTGCCCTGTGCCATGATGGAAGTGCCTTCAAGGAACCAAGCCCTGCACAGGAGAGTGAAGAAGGACTTTCTGGAAGACATGAAACTAAGGGTCTTGAAGAATAACTAGCAGTTGGCAAAGGCAGGGTGGGTGAGGGCATGCTGGGCAGAAGGGTAACGGGGGCCAGGGGGTGGAAGTGAGAAGGTGCAGGGAGTTTGGGGTTGCTAGAACCTTGATGAGAGGCAGTGGGCATCAGGATATGAGGCTGGAGAGGAACTCAAGGGCCTATCTCAGGGGCTTGAAAGCTTTCACTGGGTTGGCTAGGGCAGATTTGGGTAGTTAAGCAGAGAAGTGACATGGTCAGATTTTAGCTGAATTTCTCTGCCTGCTGTGTGGACAGTGGATTCGGGGCAGAATCTCTTTTTGTGAGACCTCTTGGGATTAGACTGAATGCCCAGCCCAGGTCCTGGAAGTGCACAAGATGGTCTCTCGAATAATCCGCCTAGCCAGGGCTTGATGTGTGCTGCCATGAGCTGGGCAGTGTTCTGCGTGCCCATGTGCTCTATGTTGAGTAACTACTCCCCCTCCTGACAACACTGTGATGAGCGTATTCTTATCACCCCCATATTGAAAAAAGATTTTATTTATTTATTTGAGAGAGAGAGAGGGCATGAGACAGGGGAGGCTCAGAGGGAGAAGCAGACTCCCCACTGAGCGGGGAGCCTGATGAGGGCTCGATCCTGGGACTACGGGATCATGACCCGAGTCTCCTGGAACTCTCGGATCATGACCTGAGCCAAAGGCAGACGCTTAACCAACTGAGCCACCCAGGTGTCCTCTTATCATCCCCATTTTGACCACCAGGAAGCGGGGCACTGCGAGGTTCAGTTATGACTCCCTGTCCCAGGGCCGCTAAGCAGCACAGTGGCATTGCAGTGCAGGCTGCCTGGCTCCGATCAGCCTGTACCCACTCTCCCTCCAGCCTCCTCGGGGTCTGCTGCTGTCAGGAAGGCCCTCAAAGAAGCCTACTTTGGTTTGGGCATCCTGCTTCAAGTTTATGAAATCTTCCACAGAGATGACCTCATTTAAGCCTTGCAACAGTAACTTCTGTGAGGTAGGTAGTGTTATTCATAACTAAGAAAACTGACCAAGGAAATCGAATGATTTGTCAAAGGTCAGAAGTTAGGGGGCAGAGCGCCAACTCAGACTTGCGTCTTCCAAGCCAGGAGTCCAGGGTCAGGTCTCACGCTCATTTGTCAGTCAAGACTCTGGCCAGCCTCATGTTGTGTGGTTGTGTGGTTCAAAGGTCAGAACACTTCCCACTCCTACTGCCTTCTATCCAGGAAAATGCTTTTCTGAACTGAGGGAAGGAGTCACAGAGAAATGTGTTGTTGGCTTCGGCTTCCTATGGTTGGGCAATGGCTTCCGCCGTCCGGATCAGGTGACGTCAGCGGTCTGGATTTCTGCCAGTTTTCTCCTGCCCACGAAACAGACTTCCAGCCAGGGCTCCCAGCCGTCTCTGGCTTCCTGGAGCAGCAGACCTCTCAATTTGCAGTGAGAGACTGAAAATCAGATCTCAGGGAAGGTTTCACTATGGGGAAGGAGGTAAAAACGCGGGAGAGGAGTTGAGAAGACACTGTCTAGGGATGAGCATGGAGTACCCCCACCTGAGGTCTGAGGTTTCTCTTCCAGCATGAGGGCAGGAGCCAATGATCAGACTGGGAGGTTTAAGACTGACCAAGAGGGACACCTGGGTGGCTCAGTCTGTTAAGCGTCTGCCTTCGGCTTGGTCATGATCCCAGGGTCCCGGGATCGAGTTTGGCATTGGGCTCCTTGCTCAGTGGGGAGCCTCCTTCTCCCTCTGCCTCTGCCGTTCCCCCTGCTTGTGCTCTCTCTCTGACAAGTAAATAAATAAAATCTTAAAAAAAAAAAAAAAGACTGTGACTAAGAGTCTTAAATAAGTTGGGGGTGGAGGGGAAGAAAGGCAGGCAAAGCTAAGGAAATCTGGAAAAAATTACACACAAAGATACAAACACAGAAGGTCAAACATAGGCCAAGAATAAAATGTTGATCCCAATCCTCATGCACTTTTTTGTGGATAACTAAGTCTTGAACAAATCAGTAATGCAGGAATATAAACAGCCCTCATTCCTTTTTTTTTTAATTCTGAAAGTATACCAGTTATAAAAAATCTGAAAAATAGACACATGAATTAAAGTAGGAAGTTAAAGTGTCCCTCCACCATCCCGAACTTCACTCTCCAAACCTGGTTCATAAATGATGTTACACACTTTAGCCATTCCTTCACCCAATATTGATCTCATTTAATCCTCACAACAACCCTATGGGGTAAGAATTACTACTATGCCTTTATTATTATTATTATTATTATTATTATTATTATTATTATTGAGAGAGAGAGAGAATGCATGCATGCAATTGGGATGGGAAGGGCAGAGGGACAGGGGGAGAGAGAATCCCAAGCGGACTCCCCCGCCCAGCGCGGATCCCCACGTGGGGCTCGATCTCACAACCCAGAGATCATGACCTGAGCTGAAATCAAGAGTCGGATGCTTAACCCACTGAGCTGTGTGGGCGCCCTGCCTTTGTTTCTATCTTTAATTGTAGTAAAATATACATAACATAAAATCGACCATATTAGGGATCCTGGTGGCCACCGGAGGTGAGTGGCCATCATGGCTTTCTGCCTAGCTGACCCGCTGGCAGCCGGTGCTGCAGCTTTATGAGCAGATGCTGTGCCACCACAAGTCGTGGTGCATTCATGGGGACAAATACTGGTCCTTTGGTTGTTTGACAAGAAGCCAATGTGAGGAATCTAAGAATGAAAAGGATTTGGGGAAGACCGCCCAGCTGCTGACAGAGGCGGACGAAGAATTCTGGCACAGTCGGCCTCCACCACCAGGTACCGCCCCTAACCCTCCCGTGGGTGCCTCCCCGGAGAGATAGGGGTGTTACAAGGCTCCTCGTGGCGCATAGATGACTGGCATCCTTCTGCGAAAGCCACGTATTGGGATTTCTTTGCCAAGAGAGCCGTGGAAGACACTGTGGAGGGAAAGCTGGGCACGAGTGGCTAAGGCAGCTGTGCCTGGTGGTCCTAAGACTGCAGCTCGGCCCCTTGCCTGAAAAGAGGATTGTATGTTTTTTCTCCTTGTATATTCTTGCCTCTTCTAGTGTAGATTAATTGACCATATTTATTCATGTCTGGTTTATTTCTGGGCTCTCTATTCCGTTCCATGACCTGAGTCTATTTTTGTGCCAGTACCGTATGATTTTGATCACTACAGCTTTGTAGCACATCTCGAAATGTGAGATGGTGATGCCTCCAGCTTTGTTTTCCTTTCTCATAATTGCTTTCACTTGTGCTTTGTTTCTTTTTATTGCCAAATACTATTCCATGCTGGGGATGTATATACCACAGTTTATATAACCATTCGTCAATTGATGAACTTTTGTGTTGTTTCTACATTTTGGCTATCATGAATAATGCTGGCATGAACATTCATGTACAAGAATGTCTGTGGATATATGTTTTCATTTTTCATGGGTATATGCCTGGGAGTGGAACTCCTAGGTCATATGGTACCTCTGTTTAACCTTTTGAGGAACTTCCAGATTATTTCTAAATTGACTGCTCTGTTTGACATCCCACTAGCAGTGTATAAAGTTCCCATTTCCCCAATCTGTCTTTTTGATTCTAGCCATTTTAGTGGGTATGAAGTGGTATCTCATTATCGTTTATATTTGCATTTACCTGATGACTAATGATGTTGAGCATCTTTTTATGTGCTTTTTGGCCGTTTGTATATCTTTGGAGAAATGTTTATTCAGATCCTTTGCCCATATTTTGAGTTGTAAGAGTTCTTTTTTAAAAGATTTTATTTTATTTTATTTTTAAGATTTTATTTATTTATTTGACAGAGAGAGACACAGCGAGAGAGGGAACACAAGCAGGGGGAGTGGGAGAGGGTGAAGCAGGCTTCCTGCGGAGCAGGGAGCCCAATGCGGGGCTCGATCCCAGGACCCTGGGATCATGACCTGAGCTGAAGGCAGACGCTTAATGACGAAGCCACCCAGGCGCCCCAAGATTTTATTTTATTTTAACTTTTTTAAGGATTTATTTATTTATCTGTCAGAGAGATAGAGAGAGAGAACACGAGCGGGGGGGGGTGGGTATGCAGAGGGAGAAACAGTCTCCATGCTGAGCAAAGATCCTGATGTGGGACTTGATCCTAGGACCCTGGGATCATGACCTGAGCTGAAGGCAGACGCTTAACCAACTGAGCCACCCAGGCATCCCAGAGTTGTAAGAGTTCTTTATGTAGTCTAGATATAAGCCACTTATCAGATATGTGATTTACAAGCATTTTATATCATTCTGTGGGTCATCTTTTCATTTTCTTGATTAGTGTCCTTCGAAGCACAAAAGTTTAAATTTTGTTAAAGTCCAATTTATCTGTTTTTTCTTTTGTTACTTGTGCACTTGGTGTCATATCCATGAAGCCATTACCTAATTCAAGGTCGCAAAGATTTATGCCTATATTTTCTTTTAAGAGTTTAATAGTTTTGGCTCTTACATTTAGGTCTTTGATCTAATTTTGACTCAATTTTCATATATGGCACGAGGTGGGGATCCAACTTCTTTCTTTTGCATGTGGATATCTAGTTGTCCCAGTATTAGTACGCCTTTTTACAGATGAATACATTGTAAACTCCATGAAAAAAAGGACAGTGCCAGTTTTGCTCACCTTTGTCTCCTCAGGATTCATTTAGACCCTGATATATAAGATGCTCCATAAATATAGGTGGAGTGAATGAATATATGAGTGACTGAGACTTAGAGAGTTTAAATAACTTGCATGGGTCAGTCATTTGGAAAATGGCCCTTCATGATTCAAATCCAAGGTTTCCCTTTCAGTTCTAATAAAGAATTTTTGTGCTTCCAAGTTTCCAAAACGGTCTCAGGTTACCAAAAGCTCTTTATCACAAGAAACCAGATTTCCTCAAAGTTTCCTTTGATGCCCCCTCTGTATCATTCGGATAATTCCATTGTTTGTGAATAGCCACACTTCTCAAACTAGTGAGCCTCCTGTTCCTTCCACTCTGACTCCCCTCCTCTCTCCACCCTTCCCAGCCACTGAGACAAAGACTCCACTTCCTTCTTTGGTGGTTTTATAGCTGGAAAGCTCTTCTAGATATCTGACCACAGCCTTCTGCTGCACAATTTTACCATAAATCCCCGTGAGTGTTAGGTGTAACCGTTTATTATGGGACCTGGTTTGGTGTGGGAGGCATTTTGGCTGTGCAGAAAGCTTTATGAGCTCTGCACTGTGTGAAGTACAGTTCTGGTGAAGCCCCCTGCCCTTGCTCTGGTCCTGACATGGTTATCCCTTCATGGACCATGGTTTCTGATTCGGGGTATAGCTTACCATGACGTGGTTATCCCTTCATGGACCATGGTTTCTGATTCGGGGTATAGCTTACCATCTCAGAGGAGAATGAAGCCAGGTGGCATAAGCCCCAGGTTCTAAAACATTTTGATGGACTCACCTCTTTTGGGATGAGGCTCTTCCAGGAGAGCCTGGAAGAGAAAAAGCTTTGCTCCTCAAAGCTTCCCCAGTTAAAGCCAAGACTGGTGAGAGAGTGGGGCTGAATTACCAGCCCCCACCCTGACAGTGTTGAGTTTGGGCTCCCCCTGTTGGACCCCTTGGAAAATAATTATGTGAACTACAGGAAAAAATCAAGACAAGGGTGGGCACAAAAGAAAGAATATTTATGGAGAGTTGACTATATATTAGGCATTTCATTTAGGCATCTCATTTCATTCTTAAAGTGGTCCCACAGGTAGGTTTTATCCGTCCTCTTTTGCAGAGTTGGAAGCTGAAGCTTGCCCAAGTTACACAAGGATTTGAACCCAGAGCTTTGACTCCCTAAAGTCCATACCTTTTCCAGTACTCTGAGCCAAGAGAGCCAGCAGGCAAAAATGGCCCACGAAGGTTCTTTCCTCCCTTCACTTTCACTGAATCTATTATTCGTTTTGTTGAGACATTTCCTGAGGCCCAAGAATGCCTTGAACAGTGGTGTGCTTCAGCCAGCTCAGACCAACTGGTGAGAGCAATTGTTAAACTGTTACAAGCTGGTTGTTAAACCATTGTAGTTGGAAAAGGGTCATGGTGGAAGGGAATATTTACATCATGGAAACTGGTAACCTTTACAAATCAGGGATTCTACTCCCCTAACCACTCATACTGGTTTATCAGCACACCATTGTAACTGAACTCTCCTCTGAGGTCACAAATGCCCTAACAGAGCATTAACTTTGAGGCCTTGAGTGAGAACCTGAGATGACAGGGCCTACCCCCAGTGGTCGCAAACTTTCAGCTGCAGGCTGAGGAAAGGATACACACATCAGTTGGAAAAATGAGAACATGTGTACACGTGGGAGAGAGAAAAGAGGCTGTAGAATATTGGTTATTCACATGTAAACAAAATACCAACGTTTTTAATCATGGGGATTTCCGGGGGGAGGGGTGGTGACTTGTCATTCAGAGTTCGTTTCTTTCAGAGCAATGGAAGAGGAGCTCCAGTTCTTGTGGGAACTAGAAGAGTGCCCTGGATGGAGGGTGGGGGGCTCTGCACAACACAGAGGAGGGGAGATCTCGGTTGTGAAAGGAAAGGCAACTTTGAGCTTCTAGGTCTTGAGGTGGGAGGCGATTTGTAGACCACATTCCTGACTCTGAGACTACAGTTGGGATCCTTTTACTTGCCCGGTGATGACCTTCCTCCATCAAGGCCCCCAGATTACCCAGGGCTACAGGAGTCTGTGAAGAGCAAAACAACTAAGCATCAGGAGAACAAATCTCCAGAACCAGCTCTGGGTGCTTTTGGGTCATCTCCATTTGAGGACTGGAGTCAGGGGCCATTCTTGGCTGGTCTGGATGCTACAAAGAAAGAGCCACCTCCCATAATAAAAGAAGAGGAACATCCTCGGGGGTGCAGTTGGAGGGAGCATCTCCATGGGCAGGGGAAGGGACTTCGCAGCCCTGCCATGTCCCCACAACTGTCCCTGTCCCTTTATGCTTGGGAGCAACCACATCAGCATTGAAAAGGCTCAGAATAATTAAATAATACTTCCCTAAAGGTCTAGAGTTAAGAAAAGGAAATCAAAGAATTGAGTAGCAGGCAACCAGATAATCTGATTCACAAGACACGGCTGATTTATATTCAGCCCACAGACAACTGCAGGAATTGCTCCTCCTTTGCTCCTAGCTTGCTGCCTCCATCTCAAAAGAAGCTCCCTGAGTCTAAGGGGAGAAGGAATCCCCCTGCACATTCTCACCCATGTCTGCTTAAGGCTCCCATTCGGAGTTCCAGGTCCCTGCCCTTGGACCCAGCTCACTTATGCCTGCCTGATGCCAGAATAGCCGTCTCTAAGAGATCCTGCCTGCATGTGACCTTAGCCCCCAGGGCACAGCAGGTAACCCCCCTACAGTGAGGGGTAGAGGGGGGTGTTGTCCTTTGTTCCAGGTGTTGAGACTCTCTTGAGGTTCAGCTTAGGGCTAGAGATTGTGATCAAAGAGACACCGGGATTGGATCGGCCAGAGCTAGGACACTGATGTGATTTTTAGGATTAATTAGCGCTTTTGACGGGGCAAGCTTCCACCCGTTGGTATAGCTCCCGGGCTGGGCGGGCCTGGGCAGACCTCACTGTCAAGGCAGACACCCGAAGGTGTGTGTGCAGAGGGAGGGAGGCTTGAACTCAGAGGCTGCCACTTTCTGTTAGGCAGAGATTAGCACCCTGAGGCACAGATAATATAATCAGCTAACTCCTGGTTGGTAAAATACCTTCTCTAACCTTTGAGGGAACCTGCTCCCACTGCTTGTTCACATCCATTCCTTCAACAAATATTAAGTTTCTCTTAGGTGCCAGGTGCTACCCAAGACACTGGATATAGCAGTGAACAGGACAGCCATTTCGCCCCCATGGAGGTCACAGGACAACGGGGTAAAAGATACTGAACAAATAATTAAAGGGTGATGAGTGCTATGAAGGAAAAGTGTAGGGTGTAGTGAGGTTCCGAATTAGCAGGAGGCTCCAAGAGGGCAGGGACCATGACTGACCTGTGGACTAGTGCCAGGTTGGCATGCAGTAGGCATGGACACGTTTGGTTGAGAGGATGAAGGAGTCTAGCTGAATAAAGGGTGTGTGTGTGTGTGTGTTGTGTGGTTAACCCTCCTTTACTTCAGCTTGGTAAGCACTTTTATAAAACTGCTGATGCTCTGTGTAATTAATGAGAGGTAAGAGAGTGATAATAATGAGATGTGCACCATTAGGGGCAGCTTACTAATAGAACAAGCCCTGACACAGATTCTTTCCCACTTGAGTTTGAACTCTGAATCTACCACATACTAGCTATAAGAATCTGAGCAAGCTGCCCACGTTTCCTGGGCCTTGTTTCTTTAAATTCTCTCTCCACATTGTAAGTATACAAGACAATGTATATAAACTGGAATGTTATGGTATACCATAGCATTCATACTATAACTATTACTGTAATATAACTATCGTATATAGTACAGTATTATATAGGGTATAACTAGAGCTAATATCATAACTGTTAATATAATTAATAGCTATAATACTTGGTAGTTACTGCTTATTCATGTACACCAAGCTTATATCCAAAAGGACTTTGGTAGTTAAAAGACATAAACACGATAAATCTGGATTTGATAGACAAGAGTAGAATAATAAGTCAAGGAGGAAGGGAGGAGAGGGTGTGTATGCAGTGCTAGGGAATATCTATGTAGAGAGGATGGGCCCTTGGAAAGTGAATCAGAAGTCTTTCCTTTTGGGGAAGGGCCAATATGCTTGGTGTGGGAGCAGTTTTACCAACCTTCCTCCCCCCCAAGACAATCTCATTCCAGGGAGTTCAGAATTTTTTAACCTCCAAAACCCGTTTGCAGAAAGTTCTGACTGAGGGCTACTGCAATGAAAGGGAGATTGATGTGTATTCACCCAGTGGCCATGTTTGCAGAAAGGATAGCAGAACCTTTTGACCTTTATAAGAGGCACCAGGGATCTTTGCATGTCTCCAGATTAGATGATACATAAATACTTATCCAGATTTTCTGGACCTTTCCCAAATGCATTTATGTTGAGAAGCTGCTAGTTTCCTGTTTACAGTCTCTTTACCACGAGTTAACTGCTCTTCCTACTTTCACTTAAGTTTTGTATCTTGCTCTGTGAGAAACTTTGAGCTGCCTGAAAATATTTCCTGAAATTGCTTCACAAGTCTCTTTTCAAATATCTGCATTTATTGAGGATTAATAAAGCTAAGCTGCCATCAAGATCAAAATGCCTGTCTTTATTCATGAGAGACAGAAAGAGAGAGAGAGAGAGAGAGAGACAGAGGGAAAAGCAGGCTCCCCGCTGAGCAGGGAGCCCGATGCAGGACTCGATCGCAGGATCCCAGGATCCCTGGGATCATGACCTGAGCTGAAGGCAGATGCTTAACCATCTGAGCCACCCAGGCGCCCCTGTTGAATGCTTTTATATGGGAGGAGGGGGAGGGTGGGGGGCTGAGAGGGAATAAGAGAGGTGGCCTTGTTATGTAGACTCTTCCTCTGACAGCAAAGAGCCAGTTGGAGGGAGCTGTTCCAACTCTAGTTCTGGGCTCTGAAGTGGTCTTTACTTACAACAGCAGCAATGCCTAGGCTCAGACCAATGGGGAAACATCCTGGAATTTAGGAGCCTCAGATATTCTTTTTCAGAGTCCCCCAAATGTCTCATTTAAAAAAAATGAGTTTATGTTTTTGTGAATCAGGACTGAAATAAAGGCCATACATTATTATATTGGTTATTTTTATGTTTCTCTTAATGCATAAGTTCTCTCACCCATTCTGTTTTACCCCTCGTAATGCATTTGTTAAAGAAACTGTGTTGTTGTCGTTTGATTGTTTTATTTTTGTCCTATAGAATTTCCCTCAGTCTGTGTTTGGCTTATTTTGCAGGATTCACAAGAGAATGTTGTGAACTTCCGACAGGAGGTGCATAATGTCAACTTGTCTCTCTTTTGGTTATGTTATCAGGTATTGACTAATCCATGATTTTCTTAGTGGTTGCAAATTGGTGGTATTGGAATTCTACCACTCTGTTCTTCATTTACTACCTGGACTATTTCTGTAAGAGAAATTCCCTCATCAGCCATGTGATCAGGTATGGTTCCTATAGGAAAGGCAGGATAAATGTTGATTTCTCTTTATGACCAGTTTTCAAATTATTGAGTTGGCTGCCTACAAATCTCCAAATGTGACGAATTAAAAAAATCATTATGAAGTCATGGGTTTATTTTTTTTTTAAAGATTTTATTTATTGATTTGACAGAGAGAGACACAGCGAGAGAGGGAACAGAAGCAGGGGGAGTGGGAGGGGGTGAAGCAGGCCTCCCGCTGAGCAGGGAATGTATCAGAAAAACCTAGTTTCTATCTCTATCTCCTCTATTCAATTTCCTCCTTCTCCCACAGACATTTTAAAGATTTATCTTAGTCTCTCATTGTTAAAAAAAAATATATATATATATATTCATTTATTCTTGGATATATAGTAGCATTCTATGTGATTTTCCCCACCTTTCATTTAAAAGATTATTATTATTATTTTATTGAGTTATTTACATACAGTTCCAGACAAT
Organism: Callorhinus ursinus; assembly: GCF_003265705.2. Taxonomy (NCBI): domain Eukaryota; kingdom Metazoa; phylum Chordata; class Mammalia; order Carnivora; family Otariidae; genus Callorhinus; species Callorhinus ursinus. The sequence continues at coordinate 300,197 of NW_027397088.1, read as the reverse complement.
ATATGGTAATGGTCTCTCCATGGCAGTCTGTAGAGACTTTCTTTTTAAAGATTTTATTTATTTACTTGAGACAGAGAGAGAGCAAGCACAGAGGGAGAGTGAGAGAGAGAAGCAGACTCCCCACTGAGCAGGGAGCCCAACTCAGGGCTTGATCTCAGGATCCTGGGATCATGACCTGAGCGGAAGGCAGACACTCAACTGACTGAGCCACCCAGGTGTCCCTATAGTGACATTTTTTTATTCCTTTTTTTTTTTTAATGCTCCATAGTACTTCATGTTTAATTCAACCAGTTCTCTATTGTTGTACATTTGGATTGTTTCTATGCTTTTACTATTACAAACAGGGCTGCAATAAATAGTCTATGTAAACATTTTTCCATATTTTTGCCCTTAATTTTTTGGGATAGATTCTGAGAAGTGGTATTGCTGAACCAAAGAGGAAATGCATATGTAATTTAAAAAAACATATATATATTCAAATATAGTTGGAATTGCCAACCAAATCCCCTCCATAGGGGTTGCCTCCTTCTGCATTCCCACCAACAGTGTAATAGAATGCCTGTTTCCCCTCAGCTTTGCCAACAAAGTGTGTTGACAAATTTTTGGATTTTTGTCAATCTGATAGGTAAAAAATACTACTTTAGTATAGTTTTGATTTGTATTTTTCTTATTAGAAACAAAGTTGAACATATTTTTATATGTTACGGAGCCCTTTACATTTCTTTGTGTGAACTGTTTGTTCATGTTTCTTCCAAATTTTTTTAAGTTTTTTAAAAATTTATTTAAGTAATCTCTACACCCAACATGGGGCTCAAACTTATAACCCCAAGATCAAGAGTTGCATACTCTTTCGACTGAGTCTGCCAGGTGCCCTGTTCTTCCAGTTTTTTTTTCCGAAGACTTATCCATTTATTTGAGAGAGAGAGAGAGAGAGAAAACATGCATGTGCATGGGTTGGGGAAGGGGCAGAAGGAGAGAATCTCCAGCGGACTTACTGCTGAGCATGGAGCCCCATGTGGAGGATCTATGAAATTGTGACCCAAGCTGAAACCAAGAGGTGGACAGATGCTTAACTGACTGAGCCACTCAGGTGTCTGTTCTTCAAACTGAGTTTGTAGGGGCAGAAAAAATGTCCCTTCTTCTTTCTAGGCTCTTTGGCTGGTCTAATAATTAAATTGACATAAATTAAAGAAGAAAAACAAATTTTGTACATACGAGAGCCCAATAAAAATATGATATTCCAAGATAGTCAGGCAACTGAGGCTTATATGCTGGCCTAAGCTAAGGAATGGAACAGGGGCTTCGGGCTTCACGGGGGAGGGGGACAATTCATAGGAAGATAAAAAGAACAGATGTTTGGTAGTCATATGTTTGCCTTGCCGAGCAGGTAAATTTTTCAGGCAAAAAGTTACCAGGGCACCTGGCTGGCTCAGTTGGTAGAGCGTGTGACTCTTGATCTTGGGGCTGTGAGTTTGAGCCCCACATTGGGTGTAGAGATTACTTGAAAAACAGAAGTTATCTTTGGTAATAACTCTGTTTGTGGTTCAGAACCCTATCTAAGTTCTTTTAGGCAGTTGAAGAAGAGGTAAAAAGCTTTTCCTGAGTCTGCTGGGTGTCGATTACCTTCAGGTCAAAATAATTCACATGCCAAAGTGGCACATTTTGGGGTGGCCTATTCTGATCCCCTTAAAGTCCTTGGTTCTTTTCCCTCTAATTTTAGAAGTTCTTTATATATTAGGGATGTTAGCCATTTGTCTGTGACATGTTTGTCATTTTACTGTGCTCATGGTAATATTTTCCTTAAGAAAGTGTTTGCTTTTACATTTTTAAAAAAAGATTTCATTTATTTATTTGACACAGAGAGAGAGAACATGATCGGGGGGTGGGGGGCGCGGAGAGGGAGAAGCAGTCTCTGCACTGAGCAAAGAGCCTGATGTGGGACTCGATCCAGGGCCCTGGGATCATGACCTGAGCTGAAGGCAGAAGCTTAACTGACTGAGCCACCCAGGTGCCCTGTTTTTAAATTTTTATGTAGTTAAATTTATCAATCTTTCTCTTCAATTGAAGCTGGATTTTTAGCCATAGTTATGAAAGTCTTCTCTTCTCTCAAGTTATAGAGAAATTCTGCCATTTTTTCCTTTGGTACTTCTATAGTTTCAATTTTTTTTTAAGATTTTATTTATTCATTTGACAGAGAGAGACACAGCAAGAGAGGGAACGCAAGCAGGGGGAGTGGGAGAGGGAGATGCAGGCTTCCCGCTGAGCAGGGAGCCCGATGCAGGGCTCGATCCCAGGACCCTGGGATCATGACCTGAGCCGAAGGCAGATGCTTAACGACTGAGCCACCCAGGCACCACTATAGGTTCAATTTTTTAAAAAGATTTATTTTTTTATTTGAGAGAGAGAGAGTGCGCAAGCAGGGGAGAGGGGCAGAGGGAGAGGGAGAGGGGAGCCCGATGCAGGGCTGCATCTCACAACCCTGAGGTCAAGACCTGAGCTGAAACCAAGAGTCGGATGCTCAACCGATTGAGCCACCCAGGTGCCCTGCTATAGTTTCAATTTAAAAAATATATCCTATGTAGGGCGCCTGGGTGGCTCAGTCGTTAAGCGTCTGCCTTCGGCTCAGGTCATGATCCCAGGGTCCTGGGATCGAGTCCCACATCGGGCTCCCTGCTCCGCGGGAAGCCTGCTTCTCCCTCTCCCACTCCCCCTGCTCGTGTTCCTGCTCTCTCTGTGTCTCTCTGTCAAATAAATAAATAAAAAATAAAATCTTTAAAAAAAAAATATATCCTATGTAGAAGTTATCATTTTGTATGCTATGATAAATGGATCAAATTTATTTTTTTATGTAGAGTCTCAGATTTGCTATCATTAGCCCTCTTCCCTCCCTCCCTTCAGCTTGCCTTTTCCTGGACATTGTATTCTTTTCTAGGTTTGCCAACACTGGACATGGATCAAAATAAACATCTGTTCAACTCCCTGCACTTGTTCCATTTTGTTGCCTGTTTTTCTTTCCTGGACTCTGTGATTTCTGCACAGTGTTTTTCCAGCAGCTCAAGGGAGTGATGACCTTTCGGGCTTTAGGAAGAGCGGGCTGAAGATCTGTCCAGAGAGTGATTCAAGCTGGAGCAGGTCCTGCAGAGGCCGCTCTGCTGGAGGTGAAAGTGGCTTTATGGGAGCAGGGCGAAGGTGCTCACTCAAAGAGCACTTGGGAGGAAGTTCCGTTGTTAATGACCCACGTTTCCTGTCCCCAGATACTTCCTGCTCTTGTTTCTATGTTAGGAAGTGTCAGTTTTCTAACTGGAGAAGACTGGAGACAGAGGGAAGAGAAGTGGACAGCAAAAGGGAGCAATGGGGTACGGAAATTGGAACCTCTCTTCCTCTGTGTTCACATGCTACCCGACATCTCTGTATCATTAATGCCAGTTCCCACTCGCTATTTTTACAACCAACTGCCAGGTACTCTGCTAAATGGAGTAAAGCATCAATCTTGACCTGTTCATTGGCTGAGGTTGTTACTGCCAGAAAGGAAAAGAGGCTCAGAGTTAAGGTCACACGGTTGGTAAGTAGTAGGATTTCGGTCTGTATGACATCAAATTCCAGGCTCAATGCTCCTAAGTCCGTGGCCCCCATAATAAAAGGTTTATAATACCCTGTAGTTAGGTTTCCTTTTCAATCTGAGCCCTAGCCTCATCCCAACTCACTGCCCAGATCCCCTTAGCTCAGATGTGGGCACTGTGGTTGCCTCTAGACTGCGGCCCTCATGCTGGGTTGCAAGGTTCTGTGGTCAGGAGGGCCCCATGCTAGCCAGCTTTTATTCTGTTCCCAGCATGGTGTCTGGCCCTTGGCAGATACTGATTACATATCTGCTGGATGCTTGAATAGATGAAAAAGAAGGGGAAAGAGGAATGTGTGTGGGAGATTAAGGGGCAGGAGTAGAGAAGGCACAGGGGGAGAGAGGCAGATTTGGGGGTAAGACGGTGGGGCCTGAAGATGCTGGTGGCTGGAAGGGGCCCATGTTGCTGTTGTTTAGAAGCACAGACAAGATATCACTTGCAGCTTAAAGAGGATTTCAATTTTTTTTTAAAGACTTTTATTTATTTATTTGACAGAGAGAGACACAGTGAGAGAGGGAACACAAGCAGGAGGAGAGGGAGAGGGAGAAGCAGGGAGCCCGATGCGGGGCTCGATCCCAGGACCCTGGGATCATGACCTGAGCTGAAGGCAGACGCTTAATGACTGAGCCACCCAGGCGCCCCGGATTTCAATTTCTTAACAACTTGGTCATGAGGAAATGACCTAGACTGTGGGCCCAGGACTGAAGAGAGCTCCCCTCTGTGTGGCAGAATATGCACGTCTTCTTCCATCCTTCAGATTCTGAACATTTCCGTTCCACATTCAAACATCCTCAACTTTCATCCTCAGTCTTTCAACTGAGAAACAAAACATGCAGACACAAACCCTGACTGTATTCTACAAACAAGGTAAGGTGAAGAAGGTATTGAGCTCTGTCAGATGGCAAAGAACAGGGAAACACCCAAGTTACCTTCAGGGAAGCCCTTTCTCCGAGGCTACACAGGTGAGTAAGAAAAATAGGAAATGGCTCTTTTCCATCTTGCAAGATGGTGGGCGAAACAGCTGAGAAGCTGGATGCTAAGAAGAAACCTGAAGCCAAGAAGGCCGATGCTGGTGGCAAGGTTATGACAGTAACCTCCAGGCTAAAATACCAAAGAAGGGGAAGACCCCCTGCAGGAGATAACCTGTCTCAGTCCAAGGCGTCCCCAGACATCCCCCACCGGGTGTGTATTCCAGAAGAGCTCTGTGCAAGAGGAAGTAGTCAGCAGCTAAATCCGGGGTTGAAAAGAAAAAGGAGAAGGTTCTTGCTATTGTCACAAAACCAGCTGGTGGGGACAAGAATGGTGGTACCCAAATGGTTAAACTTTGCACAAGGCCTAGGTATCATCCTACTGAAGATGTGTCTCAAAAGCTGTTGAGCCGTGCAAAAAAACCTTTCAGCCAGCATGTGAGAAAACGGAGAGCTGGTGTCACTCCTGGGACCATTTTGATCATCTTCACTGGGCGCCACAGAAGAAGAGGGTGGTTTTCCTAAAGCAGCTGAGCTGTGGCTTGTTACTTGTGACCAGACCCCTGGCCCTCAATCCTCTGCATAGAACACACCAGAAATTTGTCATTGCCACCCCCACCAAAACATCTCACTGATGCTTCAAGAAGAAGAAGCCATGTAAAGCTACACACGAGGAAGGTGAGTTCTTCAACACGGAGAAGGAGAAATGTGAAATTATAGAGCAGTGCCAGGTTGATCCAGGAAGCTGTGGACTCACAAATTCTGCCAAAAATCAAAGCTGTTCCTCAGCTTTGAGGCTGTTTCTGCTCTGTGTTTTCTCTTACAAACGGAGTTTATCCTCACAAACTGGTGTTCTAAGTTTCTTGGAAAGAACCTAGTTAAGTAACAGATCCATTAAAAAAAGAGAGAGAGGGGCGCCTGGGTGCTCAGTCGTTAAGCGTCTGCCTTCCGCTCAGGTCATGATCCCGGGGTCGTGGGATCGAGCCCCGCATCGGGCTCCCTGCTCCGCGGGAAGCCTGCTTCTCCCTCTCCCACACCCCCTGCTTGTGTTCCCTCTCTCGCTGTGTCTCTCTCTGTCAAATAAATAAATAAAATCTTAAAAAAAAAAAAGAAAAGAAAAGAAAGAGAGAGAGAGAGGAGGGCGCCTGGGTGGCAACAGTCGGTTGAGCATCTGACTCTTGGTTTCAGCTCAAGTTGGGATCTCGGGGTCATGAGGTCAAGCCCCACAGTGGGCTCCATGCTCAGTACAAAATCTGCTTGGGATTCTCTCTCCCTCTCCTTCTGCCCCTCCTGCTCATGCTTGTGCGCACGGGAACTTGCACTCTCTCTCAAAATAAGTAAGTCTTAAAAAAAGAAAAAAGAAGAAGAAATGATCTGTGAAGGGCTTGAGAGGAGCTGGAGTGCCATTCAGGCTATAACAGCCATGGGACGTTATGGGCTGGCAGAGGAGGAAACCACTCTGTCCTTGAGGAAGGTGACAGTAACTCCCTCCTTCCCTCCCTCCCACCTTCCTTCCTTCCTTCCTTCCTTCCTTCCTTCCTTCCTTCCTTCCTTCCTTCCTTCCTTCCATCCTTCCTTTGTTTTTGCTTTAGGGTATGATGGTATCATTAATTTGGGGGAGTATTGCTCTTTCGTAAGACAAAAATCTGCAATGTATCCTTTGATTACATGAAATTAAGGCAGAATCTGAACTGAGAGGCTGATCAAAGAGGTGTTCCGTTGCTGACCACAACGAAAAGAAAGGGTGTCTTCCTTGAGCAGAGAGATGAGAAATGTCCAGAGTGGGTCCCCTGAGACAGAAATCATTTTAGGAACAGTCACCTTTGCTATGGAATTCTACCATGTCCCTGCTCTGGGCTGTAATTCATTTTTTTTTTTTTTTTTTTTTTATTTTTTTTTTTATGAGAGAGAGAGAGAGAGTGCACACATGAGGGGTGGTGGGGAGGGGCAGAGAGAGAGGGAAAGAATCTTAAGCAGACTCCATACTGAGCATGGAGCCCGATGCAGGACTTGATCCCATGGCCCTAAGATCATGACCTGAGCCAAAATCAAGACTCAGTTGCTTAACCGACCGAGCCATGCAGGCTCCCCTCTAATTCCCCTTCTTGATTGGCCTATCCATGGTTCAAGCCTCTGGCTGAAGCTGAGTTGCCCCCTAGCCCAGTGTAAGTTTGTGGAGGGAGGGAGGGGCTGAAGAGGCTGGATGCCTACAGGAAGTAGTGAGAGGAAGAAGCAAGAGGTGATATTGACCTTGGGTATCAACTGGGGCTACTGACTGACCCGGGTGGCATTTCCTGGGTCAGGGTCCTAGACTTCTTCCTACAGCTGTAGGAAAGTGGGGGTTTGGGTCATTTTGTAGCTGGGGCCCCTAGGTACAAGAGCACCCAGCTCGGGGGGTCCCAAACAGACCCGGTTCAGCCACTTGCCACTGACAAAATCCAAAGGCAGAGACACGGGTGGTGGTGAAACAAGAAAGGAATTCATTTCAGTGAGGCCAACACCAGACGGCAGCGGACTGACTAACATCTCAAAGATTATCTCCAAAGTGCTGAAAAAGCCTCCAGGTTTATAGGGGGAAAATGTGGGACAAAGGTTGGTAGGCAGCCGAGGTCAGATGGCTCATTGCCTCGGGGTCTTGCTGGCTCAGGCCAGCTTTTATTGCTGGAGGGGAGAGTGTCAGTCCCCCGCTCTGCCCACGGGGTCTTTTGCCTGAGTTAAGAGAGAAGCTGGAAACAAGAACTTAATCAATTGGAAAGTAGAGACTGAAGTCCCAACGGAAGTAGTTGAAGTCCTCTTTCAGTGTGACTCTCAAAAGACAGCGATGGCCAGAGGCTGAGAAGCTGGGCTTCCCCTTTACCGGGTGGAGCTCTTTCTTGCTCCCCCTGTAGTGCCAGCAAAATCCTGTGTCTCTGGGGGATGGTTCCAAACCCCCACGCTCTGCCTAGAGCAGCCCCGCTGCTTCCGACCTCTTCAAATTCTCCTCCCCTTTCACACATTCTTCTCCCACGTTTTGTACCTTCTTCCTCCCAATCTCTTCTTGATCACATTCTTCAACATTTTTTTCCTTTCTACCTATTTTACTTTATTTTTTAAAAAATATTTTATTTATTTGACAGAGAGAGACACAGCGAGAGAGGGAACACAAGCAGGGGGAGTGGGAGAGGGAGAAGCAGGGAGCCCGATGCAGGGCTCGATCCCATGACCTAAGCCGAAGGAAGATGCCTAATGACTGAGCCATCCAGGCGCCCCCTATTTTTTTTTTTTAATCTTTCCATCCCACCATCTTTGGCCTTTTCTTCCATTTCCACCTTATTTCCCATCTCCTCACCTTACCTACTATCAGACAGCTCCTTGCTTTTCTCCCACTTTTTCACTGCAACAGCTTTTTATCCCGTCCATTCAGCATACTGTAAACTCACGGCCCATTGCCTGATAACTGCAGAAACATAATTTGCCAAAGAATGTTTACCAAAAATATTGAATTCATTTCCAACATTAAAAAATGGGATATTTCATGTAAAAAAAAAAATCCAGATTTCTAGCTTTTAAAAATTGAGACTCTCTGGCATGAGGCCCACATTGAATGCTGGTAACAATTGGTGGAGCTGGGTGGTAGCTGCCTACGTCAGGTCACCAGAGTCTACTCGGTGTCCCCTGACCTCCCTCACACTGAGGGAAAATGTCAATTAGCACTTGACATTTTAATGTCATTAGCTTGAGCAGCTTTTTATCCTTTAGCAGAAAAATTTCTGTTCCTACCCACATCTTTACTCAAAAGTGGGAGAACAAAGAGACAGCAAGTCTTGTTTTTTTTTTTTCTCACCCCTGAGTGCTTTTAGCATTTACATTTCCTGCTTTGCCTCTGCAGGCGGCGACATCTGCAACCTCTGCTATTGAAGACTCATGCCTCCTCTCCCCATTTCCCTCCCTTCACCCCCACTTTTAACATAGTACATCCTCCTCCCACCTTTGGTTCACATGAAGATTAGTATTTTTTTTTTTCAAAGATTTTACTTATTTATCTGACAGAGAGAGACACAGGGAGAGAGGGAGCACAAGCAGGGGGAGTGGGAGAGGGAGAAGCAGGCTTCCCGCGGAGCAGGGAGCCCGGTGCGAGGCTCGATCCCAGGACCCTGGGACCGTGACCGGAGCCAAAGGCAGACGCTTAACGACTGAGCCCCCCAGGCGCCCCACACATGAAGATTAGTATTAATGCAGCACCGGAAGGTTAAATAACTTCCGGACCACCACTGAAATTTTCAATCTTCAATCTGCAGAAAAGTTCTGTGAAAAATCATTGTATTTTTACAGCAGCGTCTTGTGTATGTTCATAGATGGGAGTAGTTATCTTATTGACAGTCTATTACTTATCTTGCTATTTGTATCATCTGGCTAACAACCTATTCATATGGATGAGAGCTGAGGAACTGTCACTGAGCATGCCCGAGACAGTCTTCTTTTAGGATCATTATCAGAACAGAAACAGAAACCTCAAAAATAGTGACATACACAGTTTAGGGGTTTAATTTTTCTGCATTTAAAATCAAACTTCGGGGCCCCCGGGTGGCCCAGTTGGTTAAGTCCCTGATTCGATTTTGGCTCAGGTTATGATGTCAGGGTCTTGAGATCAATCCCTGTGTCGGGCTCTGCGCTGGGTGTGGAGCCTGCTTAAAATTCTCTCTCTTTCTCTGCACCCCCCCTTCCTTGCAAGTGTGTGCACGCTCTCTAAGAAGAAAAATCAATCTCAAGGTGAGAACAGGGCTCCTGATAGTGCAGTGGGAACCTGGCTCCCGCAGCCTCCTGAACAATGGTCTCTACGGCTGGCTGGGTCTTGCTTCATTTCTTCATCTGTTTTCTTCCTTACCCCTTACCACATTCTGACATACTATCTAGCAGTTTGTTTATGATCTGACTCTTCTCACTGAGGGAAGGGATTTTTGTCTGTTTTCTTCATGCGGAGTCCCCAGCCCTGAAACTTCCTTGTGTCTGTTGAGTAAATGAGGGAATGCTGTTGAGATGCCCACCGGAGGCCAGGCTGCCGTGCTGACGCTTCAGGCAGGGGAAGCGGGAGTGTAAAGGGCCAAGGGGACCCAAGCCTGTAGAGTCAGCTCCAGAAAAGTCCCATTTAGTGACTTAGAAGGACATCCCATTCACCTGTGTCACATACCCACTTCTACCTGCATGGGAAGCTGAGAAAAAAAAATTTTTTTAAAGCAGAGGAGTATTGCTAAACAAAGTAAAATTGGGCTTCTGTCAGTAGGGGGAATAGAGAATGGATATCAGGTCTCTGCAAGATGGCTGTGATGCACTCTGAGGGCTTGGAGCTCCAGGAATCCTACACGAAGCTCTTTACCATGGCCCTATGCCTCCTACTTTATTTACTCTTGTGAGGAACATCAGCTTCCTTGCACTTCATTACACTGTGATTCCTTAATTCCATACTTACCATTTACTTGTTGGGTTTCTAAAATGTACTTGCATATAAAACCAAGAACTATGAATAGTAAGATAATCCCCACCTTTATTACACAAACTATTCTATTTTAGGTATCACTATTCTTTCTGAAACATTCAGTGGCTTAAGCTTTACCCAACAGGCCCCTGACTTTGTGTGTGCTTGCACGTGTGCATGCGCAAGCAAGAGTGTATGCATGTGTTTACACGTGCACAGACCCGTGTCCACATAGGACAAAAAGGGGAAGAGAAAAGAAGCTTCCCCATGTCTCTTCCTCCTGCCTTCCAAGGCAGATGTTGTCTGGAGCTGAGAATGCTTTAATGTGTAGAATGCAGGGCTGTGTACCCCAACAGATAACCTGAGGCACAGGGAGAATTGGGTAACTCGGGCCCTGCCTATGAGCTCACAAAGGTGGTAAGTGTGGCTGAATTTTCAGCCTCTGCTCGACTCCCTTGGCCTCATGCCCCAGCAGGGCATAGACAGCCTCCCCAAAGGAAGGGCCCTTTTTTTCTAACCTGCACAAAAGTTGCCCCTTGTTGCCCAGCTTGTATGCCTCTGGGCTACCTGTGCCTATGTAATTCGCCCTGAGGGGGAGTCTTTTAAAAACGCACACAAAGTCTCCCTGTAGGCGGGCTGCAGCTAGCTCTCCTGTATGGATGTCAGCTTTCTCTCCTGCTGGGTCCCATGGTCAGGTATCTGCGTGTGAGTCATCACTGAAACCCTGACTCTTTCTCTTTCTTCTTTCCTCCATCCAGTCAGTGTGTGACTACTGAATGAAAATAAGCTGAAGACAGACACATTCCATTCTCCAATTCAGACCATCACCTTCTGCTAAGCCGCCCCCCACCATGTGCTGCTGCAAGAGAGATGGAGCCAACTTGCGGGGCTACCCAACCGATCCTGTGGAAGCCGCTGAGTCCAAGGTGAGAGAATTCACCCAGGACAGGACAGAGGAGACAGAAGTTTACTGAATACCCTGCAAGGGAGTAGTGGACAGGCAGCAAAGGAGAGCCTGCCTGCCAGGAGGCAGTGGTGGGGGCTACAGTTAATGGGGGACCGAGGAGGTGTGGGAACATATGGAATTTTCCTTTTTTCGTACCTGTGCCCATGTGTAAGTAGCCCATTGGTCAGCTAGGGCTTCTGGCTATTTCGAGGTGGGTCGCCTGATGGGCCTGTTTGCACTCAGCCTGGTGGTCACCACAGGCCCTTTTCCTTGCTCAGATTTCCAGGGCTCAAGCCTGCTGCCTATGAGCGGCCTCTACAAAGCTCACAGGGGGTACAACCCATATTGTACTCCATTGAGGGACACTTGGGGATATACTGACTCCCTCCGGATTGCCTCTGCAGGTGTCTGACCCCATCCTCCTTCATTTTAATTCCATTTTAGAGAGCGCTGTCTTCTGATACCAGCACCAAACAAGTATGAACTGTTTCTGGAACCCCTTGTGCACTGGCCACACTTTTGAACTCAGAGGACTTACGAATGTATGAAATAATTAGATCGACCCCCCCCCTTTTTTTAAGTAGGCTCCACGCCCAGTGTGGAGCCCAACATGGGGCTTGAACTCACGAGCCTGAGATCAAGACCTGAGCTGAGATCAAGAGTTGGACACTTAACTGAGTGAGCCACCCCATAATTAGATCTATCTCAAAATGCTCACCAAATAATAAACGTACGCAACAGCTATGCAGCAGAATGGTTTTTAAAATAATGGTTTAGCCTTTTTATCACATTAAATCTCATAGGGAAAGAAGCTCACTACATAAGAAAAACATGGAGGTGGAACTTCTCTGGGTGAAGAGGGCCAAGGAGTTGAATCCTACCCACTGTGTACCCATCTGGATACTCACTAGAGCCCTTAGAGGCCCTTCTGTGGATCTCCAAGGATCCCTTGAACCCTTGGTTTGCAAATGTATAGGGTTTGCAAATGTATAGCGTTTGCAAATGTATGGGGTGGTGAAAAGAGCTCAGCCTCCCAAGTTGGGAAATGGTGTGCGTTTTGGCTTTGCTGTCAACTATCTGAGTGACCTGGGGCAAGTGAAGCAATCCACTCACTTCCTGTCAGCCTCATGCCCACACCCACAGGAACAGGAGACCAAGCCATGCAGGGGCCTGCATCTACGGTGGAGAATTACTCAGATATCCCCTCCTCCTCATCTACTCAGAATGTCCTTTCTCAGCAGCCTCCTCCATCTTGTGGTTGGCTATTTATCTGGATGGGCTATGTATCTCCGATATCAGCAGAGCTGATTGCTGCCCCAAACTCCATCATCCTCTTCAATGGAATCTCAATCTTGTCTGGTTGACAATGTACTACTTAAGACACTTACTTCCCCAGACTCCCTTGCATCTAGGGGTGGCCACCTGGCTCTATGGCTAATGAGTCATCAGCAGAAGTCCGCTTGGTGTGGCTTTCAGCAATTCAATTGCTTTCCTGATTAAGAAAAGAAAAGATAGATCCTGTTGCAACATGCCTTATGCTCTTTCCTCTTCCTTTCTGCCTGCCATGTGGATGTGAAGCCTGCAGGCAGAACAGCCACCTTGCACCCATGAGGCAGAAGGATGGACTGGTATAGGTGGGAGGTAGCCACTTAGGCAACACTGGGGCCCCAGCATTTTACCAAGCTACAAGAATTGGGCCAATGCAGCAGCAATGTCTTTCTTGGTGAGCGCTGTCCTCCTTGGAGAGCCAGATAGAGGTGGGGTCTTGAGCCATTAACACCCATCCTGCCTGCGAAGGTGAGAAAGGGAAATCCAAAGAGGTTGGGTCTCATCTGGGGTCTATGAAGGGCTAATGCGCCAGTGATCTTGCCTGTCTTACCCACCTCCTTGTAATAATATTGTCCTAATCTTTCTTCCATGACCTTGCCTCTGTCTCCCAGGCTATTTTCTATGGTCTCAGTTTTTGGCCGTAGCTTTGAGAAAATTTTCTTACTACTATTCTTTGTTCATTTTGCAGTTCTCTGAAGATATTCTTCTGATAGCTTTTTGTCATTTGTCGTTCTTTTTTTCTCTATTCCTTTTGTGTCATCATTATTTCTTGCTTATTTCCGTCATATGCCCACTCCCTGAAATTTGATCTACCCTTCAAGGTCTGTCTCAGATGCTTTTATGAAACCAGCCTGGATGGAGACATTTCCCTTCTCTAGAACCCCACAGCACTTAGTTTCCGTGGCTTCTGGGATCATCAGCAAACTGGCATGTGCTCGATTAGACTTACTCCTTTTACTACCATTTAGGTTCCTTAAGACAGGGATTGTCTTGTACTTAACCCTGCCCGTGGCACATTATACTTGCTTGATAAGTATTCATTGAATTCAACTGGAAATTCCAACTTGGGAAGAGAAGACAAACATCCTAAGCATGATGCATTTAAATACAGTGGAGATCATTTCCCTCGAGAAATGCCTCCTATACAGGCCTTTGCCACACAGATATAGGACTGGAAAAGGGGAAAAAAAAAAAAGGCATGGCTGAAAACTACCTGGTCAGAGAACTCTTCTTCAGGAGAAACACAAGCTACAAAAGAAATCACTATCACCTCTCAACACCTGTAATAAGGAAATTCTGAATAACTCTTTCCTGGGGACCCACTGAGTCAGAGGTTCACACCTGGTTAGGTAGGTAGTGGGTGTGATCAGGGAAGAAGTGATGAATATTCTTTCGGCTTCAGCATCCAGCGTCAGCTCTTTATATGGCAGCGATGCAGGTTTGCATAGGTAGAGTCCTTGCTGTTGTTCAGAGTACTTTCACACACAGGCCCAAACAGGACAAAGCAAGGGTAGCTGCCTAGAAAAGGAACTTGAAGGAGCAGGCTCAAAGGATCCCTCAATTGTTGCCCCAGAAGAAGAGCCTTCTTTGGGGTGGGAACACGACAGGAAAGGAAAAGAACTTCCCCGTCTTGACAGTTTTAGCATCGACATGTCTAGCAACCAATTAGATGTGAGAATCGGAAGCTCAGGAGGGAGGGAGTGGGCTGAAGAGTAGATTTTGGAGTCACTGGCATGTCAGTGGGGATTCAAACCCTGACGGTGGGCGAGGTCACTCTTGGAGGGTAAGGAAGAAGGGGAGGTTGGGGTCCCAGCCCTTCCGTGGTAAGTACAGGACAAAGACCCCTGAGAAGGCCAGCCAGAGACGCTAAGGCTAGGTAGGAGAGGAAGTTATCGTGGAAATCGAGAGTTGAGACTTCTGAGAGGAGAGAGAGAGGGAGAATGAACCAGCATCAGCGAATGCAGCAGCGTTTCTGGGAAGGGAAGAATCACAAAGTACCTGCTGGATTTGGAGTGGGGCACAGGAACGGGATGCATGGGATAGAAGTGGAGACAGAAGGTGGATTTCCAAGGTGCCAGAAAGGAAGGAGAAGCAAAGAGAGAATGGTAGACACAGAGGTAGGGTGACAGTCACCAGCTGTCAGCTCCTTCAGGGTCCTTCCTTTTTCTGGGCAGCCCCACATAGTGACTGAGCAAGGATGGGGCTGGAAAGGCCTGGCTGGTTCAGCCCAATTTGGTTTGCTCTGGGGGGCTGGCCATGGCTATCAGAGACTCTGCAGGCCTCCTTCTGCCCTGTTCTGCCTTTTACTTCACGGAGGTTGATTCCTAACCGATATCTTGCATCCCAAATTCCATCTGGGTGTCTGCTTCCAGAGACCCCAACCTCTGACAGGGGGGTGGAAACAAGTCTTTTGAAGAGTTTATTGGGAAGGAGAAAAGGGTCTCTAAATTTTTTCTTCCTGTTTGTCTTAAGAGCAGGAAGGAGAGGAAGGAGGCTGAGAGGGAGTGCTTGCAGATACTGGAAGGGGACAGGAGGGTTAATAGGGGAGGCCTGGGGAGAAGATAGAAGATGGCCAGGAAGAGTGATTGGCCTGGAATTGGAGGGATATTTTGCCCACTCTGAGACCGAGGCTGAGAGCATATTGATCAGGTGAATTTAGATTGTTTTCGGGGGTAGTTGAAGAAGTGAGGAACATTCTTCTCAGTGACTTCAAAGATCAATTGCTAGAGAGATGAAAGGAGGAATCCTTGGGGTTCAGGTGGATAAGATGCTTTCACCCACATGAGGATTTGGGGGAAGCAGGGCAAGTTTTAGCTGAGCCATATACAGAGGAGAAACTATGGGCAAAACCCATAAAACAAGAGAATGGGATCTGGGATGGAGAAAAGAAAGACCCACTTCTTCCTGTTAGAATCTGTTTGGTCTGACTAGATGGGTTTTGGGTAGATTTTGGAATCTAATGGATTTTCTATCCTTCAAACTCTGTGCCATCCTCATATTTTGCTAAACATCCTTTATGTAACACATGAGACATGATATAAATACTGAGCAGGGCAGGACTGAAGTGAGAACGCCCTCAGCACCTTGGAATTCTGTCATTTAATCAGTTCCAGGGTCTTCTAACTGTGTAGTTACCAATTCCAGATTTCTCCATTTGTTCCAGAAGGATATAATTTGAGATGTCATGAAATGCCTTAATCACATGCAGACCCTTGGTCTGCTATAGTGCCTCTTTCTATCAGTCTTAACCCTGACAAGACAACATGAACGAGGACAGTCTGGCATGACCTGCCTTTGCTGAGCCCCACAAGCCCCTGAGGCCCCACTGACTTCTCCTAAGGCCTCACAAGACACCTTTTTGTATCTCATTTGCGGATTTTTGCCTATGGTCCTTGTCAAGGTCACCGATTTGTAATTTTCAACATTCACCTTTGTCCATCTTTGGAAGTCAAAGGTACCTCTGGCCTTCTAACACCTGTCTGCCTTTTCATGATTCCTCAAAGATCATTGATGGTGACGTGGTGATACTAAGAGTATCCACGTGATTTTTTGGGGGGGGGTGTACTCTGACATGTAATCCTTTCATAATAGGAAGTTTGAACACATTTAGTGCAGCTACAGTTTCTCTTACCTTCTTTTCTTAGGTGTTGTGTTCTGATCCCTGTCTACCAATAGTCATCCCAACCTTCCCACTCAAAGGCTATGCTTCCCTTTTTTTTTTTTTTTTAAGATTTTATTTCTTTGACAGAGAGAGACACAGCAAGAGAGGGAACACAAGCAGGGGGAGTGGGAGAGGGAGAAGCAGGCCCCCTGCGGAGCAGGGAGCCCGATGCGGGGCTCGATCCCAGGACCCTGGGACCATGACCTGAGCGGAAGGCAGACGGTTAACGACTGAGCCACCCAGGCGCCCCCAAAGGCCGTGCTTCTTATTGAGAAGCTGGAAGCACTCAAAGGATTCTGCTCTCCATCTCTAATCTGGGAACACTATGAGTGGCCATGAGTGAGGGATGTATCCCTTCGTCCTTTGTCCTTTTGTCATAATCAGTTGCACATCCTCGGAGAGCAAACTTCCTTATCTTTCCCTGTAGGGATCCAGACACTATCAAGCTCAATGCCCTGGCGCTCCGTATGCGGCGACTGATAGATTCTCATGGGAAAATGGGGGCGGGGAATAAAACGGAAGGGGAATAACTCTAAAAGGACTCATTCACAGGTTCTCCAACTACAAAGGCCCTGCTCAAGCCAGGTACTTGCATGTTTGGCCACCAGATGGCACCAGATGAGTGCTTTTAAGAAAGGAAAAAAAAAAGAGGAAGTCGGCCGTTCCTAACAGCCACCACGAGGCAATCCCGCTAGATACAGGTACCCCTGCTTTTTGAAAGTTTGAGCTATGCCATTTCACTTTTCAAAAGACCTACATTAGTACCTGCTTTCCCGGACCGAAAGAAATCTGAAGAGGATATTTGCTTCTGTGGAAAAAAAGTGAAAAGTGACAGCAGTCAGCACTGATTTCCCGGGAGCCCTTACGGAAACTGCCGGCAGCACGAGCTTTGGGAGTGGCGCCACCAAGCGCCTTCGCGGGGAATTACACTCAGCCTCTCAGCATCTCCCCGTGGAACTATGTGCGCATAGGTGCTTTATCTGGATTTCTTTTGTGCCTCCGTTAGCACGATGTGCCCTAAGGTATCAGAAAAGCCCAAGAGAGATTATTTTTTGGGTCTTGGGATGTTAAAATTTTTTCCATATAAATTAATGTTAGCTGTTTCTTCACTGTATGCCATTTTGGCTTCCAAAAGTTTTCATAGGAATGCTCTATTTTTGGAGAGGGAGGGAAACCTGTAATCGATGCTGAAAACGCCCACAAGAAAGCATATTTCACGTGTCTGTTCTAAGTGTCAGTTGATATTTTGATGTGCTTTTCTTGCCATCAAGGTACAGACGAATTCCTTTCTTAACCTTAAAATGACAGATAAGGGCCTCCCGGCCCTGTTTAGTCTAGATTTTCCTTCCCTGCCTTGTGTCTAGAAAGCCACCTGGGAGTAAGAACTGGAAGCAGGCTTATCTTTATTTGCATCTAACATGAACTTCCCTTGGCTATAGACTGCTCGCCAGTGAGCCATTGAATACCGCAGTAGAAGAAGAGGTCAGTGAGGAATTATTGCTAATATTAGTATTATTGGACTAAAATACGTATCCCATTTTGTGAGGAGAAGTGCTGACTGTCTTGTGCTGTCTGAAGATGAGTACAGTTGGCCCCTGCACATTAGCCTCTCTCTTCTGGTTACATCCAGATTGGATTTGGCACATGTGGGATCTAGAGTCCAAGGTAAGGAGTGCCTGAGAGTCCACCACAGGTCTTTGGGGCTGAGAAGGTGGGAGTAGGAGGCACAAGGCAAGAGGGAACTGAGAAAAATAAAGACGTTCAGCGCTGGCTTTGTGCTTCTATACATTTTTGACCCTGGGGAATTTTAAAGGACTATTTTTTTAAAAGATTTTATTTATTTATTTGACAGAGAGAAACACAGGGAGAGCAGGAACACAAGCAGGGGGAGTGGGAGAGGGAGAAGCAGGCTTCCCGCGGAGCAGGGAGCCCGATGAGGGACTCTATCCCAGGACCCTGGGACCATGACCCCAGCCGAAGGCAGACGCTTAACCGCCTGAGCCGCCCAGGCACCCCTAAAGGATTATTTCTAATATTTATCTTAGGTGGTTGGATTCATTCTTTTACTCAATAAAAATACCAGGCATAGTGTAGGAGTTGAGGATAAATAGTAAATAAGGCAGAGTTCTAGGCTTTAAGGCACTTTCTAATTTTGGTCTAAAGACCACAGGGAGATGGAGATCCCAGGAGAGGTTCTTGACTGAGGCCCCAGGAAACCCCCAATGCCCAGATGTGTGGGTGGAGACAGAACTCCCCCTGAAGGCAAAATTCCTTTAAAAACTTTGTTGATTGTGAGGAATAAATTACAATGGCAAACCTTCATCATAACATCCTGGCACATTTTTTTTTAAGATTTTATTTTTAGTTATCTCTATACCCAATGTAGGGCTCGAGGTCACGACCCCGGGGAGATCAAGAGTCGCACATACCCCTCGCTTATTTCTTATATAAGGGAAGATACTGAGGGTTTGCTGAAGAAAGGAGAAAGCAGTATAATGGGAACCGTGTTGCAAAAGTATAAATTGCTCCCTGATCATTACCAGGATCTTGGTCTGATAAGATGACTGTATAAAGCAGAGCAAATATGCCCTGGTTGTAAGCCAGAAACTTCAACCACAGAGAAAGAAAGATGCATACCAAAAGGCAGTGCAGGGGTGGATTGGAGAAGTGAAGACTGGTATCAGGAAAAATAACTGGAGTCTATTGAAACTGTCTCAATGAGAGCTGATGGAAGTTTTAATTAAGATAACCACCAAAGGGCAGGTGGGGACAGAAGGGGGACAGACTTCAGGGTAGGAAGGACAGATATACAGCGAGGGAGAGGAAGAATGACTGGAGAGAACATCACTGCCAGTGGCCTGACCGCAAGGCCTCTGTTCTTTCCTGAGATGTCATGTTGCCCTGTCATAGAACGAGGACCCCACTTTAGTCCAGCTCTTCCATTTTATAGCAAAAGGAGGAAATCAAAACCCAGGAAATGGAAACCCTCATCTAAGGCTGAACTGCAAGATGGTGGAAGAGCACACGCGGAAGCCAAGGCTCCTCCCAGATCCAACCGTCTCCCATGGGTTCACATTAGAACTTTTAGCTAGAACCACCTGAGGGGCCTTTCCAAACACATGAAATCATATATGATTGTGGCCATCCTGATGGGTGTGCGGTGGCATAAAGCCTTTCCAGAACATAGGTTTACTAAAGATTTTGATGTCTCCAATGCCAAACTTTGAATAAAGTCCTAAGTTCCTTAATCACAATGCTTTCACCCAAGGAGAATTTTAGAATGGTTACAGAAGGAATACTCTATTGTCATTTTAACAATCTTTACCAACTAAAAAGGTAAAAATTAAATTTTATTTTGACTTTTTCGTTATTGGTGAAGTTGAATTTTTTACTGTGATTTTTAATTAGCTGTGGCTTCTCTGCTCTGAACTGTTTGTGTCCGAACATAGTACAATAAAAAAACAGCTATTGAGTGCTTTCTATGTGCTAGTTACTGGTCGAAGAGCTTCACATGTAGTCAGTCGGTTAGTCCTGACCCACGAGGAGGCAGGTGCAATGATTAATCTAGTTTATGGAGGACACAGAAACATGAAGACATCAAGTATTGTGCCCCAGGTCATACCCAGAAAGTCTGGATTCAAAGCCTGCGCAAACTACAAAATGGCCAATATTTCCCTAATTTATTTGCTTGCCTTATTTTCCCTATTAATATAATCATTACATTTTTATGGTTAAATCTATCAGTCTACTCCTTTCTTTTATTGGCCTTTTTTTTTTTTTCCAGTCAGCTTAGCACGTCCTCCTCTTTTCAGAGATTAGAAAATATTTGGAATTTTTTTCGTATCAAATGATATTTTTGTTTTCAATGTTTTATAATGGCACCTTTCTGCTGGGTTTTATTTCATAATTGCTTGTCTTTTTAATGAACATTATATGTTCAGTCGGCTCTTTGAGGATACTGAAGCCTCTTTCTGGTTGCTCTTTTCTCGTCATCTGGCACGAATCTGTCTCTGGAGTGTTGATGCTGCTGGCTGACTTTCTCAGTGTGTTTTTGTGTAGTTCGGAACTCCGCCTCCAGGTTCATTTCCTGTTTTTTTTCTTTCTGTCTCCCTTCCCTATTCCTCAATCCTCCTGTCCAGTGACTGAGTGGTTGCTCTCCCTCGGGCGCTGGGGCCTGTCCAGAGGAAGGTCTTATAGGCAGCCAGGGCTCCTGCCCTGGTATGACCCTGGGTGTGACTCCGGGCAAGAGGAGGCTGCATTAGGTCCACGTGCAGACTCATCTGGGTATCCAGGGACCTCCCTATCCATCTATTTTCTTGAAGATGGTGGGGAGAGGCCAGACGCGGCTCCTGGAGTTTTGATCAGTGAACGTGGACTCTGGTCCCCCACCTCAAGCAGACAATTGAGTTCTTTCTCATCACTTGACAGGCCTTGAATTCCTAGCTGCCCTTGACTGTTCCGAGACTCAGAGCCCAACAGGCCTCTGCTTCAGCCCTATTCATTTTTTGCTTTTATATTCCATTTCTGAGAGTATCCATGGGGATATTCTCCCCTTGTTGAACATGGATTTTTTTTCTTTTCTTCTTTTTTTTTAAGATTTTATTTATTTATTTGACACAGAGAGAGAGAGACAGCGAGAGCAGGGACAGAACCAGGGGGAGTGGCAGAGGGAGAAGCAGGCTTCCCGCTGAGCAGGGAGCCCGATGTGGGGCTCAATTCCAGAACCCTGGGATCATGACCAAGGCAGACGCTCACCAACTGAGCCACCCAGGCGCCCTGGATTTTTTTTCTCCAATATTTTATACATCATTGTTCTTCATTGGAAGCCTCTGGGCTATCTGTGCTGTTTCACTCGCGTGTCCATGTCTTTTGTACAAGCATTAATTGTACATGCTACATGGTAGGGGGCTACTCTAACAAGTTCCTCCAAGCATATTCTGCTAACTTTCTCAAGGCTGGATCAGGGAGGAGGTTCTACAGTAGTCACCTGAGATAGGGACGGGGGAGGGGGTGCTGTCCCCCACCCAACTCGAGGATGCATGAAAGGAGCCCTGGGATGGCAGCTTTAGGACAGGAAGAAGGTTTCTGCTTGGGGTTCCATGCCAACATTTCATTAGGGGTCTCAAGCCAGGCTGGATCCTGTGCCAGGGAGTATATGAGAGCAAACACTGGAAGCTGGAGACGGTCCCCGGATGGACAACCAGAGGTGTCATATGTCATGGGTGTATGTGATAGCAGGATGCATCAGGGGCATTATGTAGCCGTGTCCTTGGGACCCAGTGAGTAAATCATCCAATATTCCAGATCTATCCTGGTCTGGGTGAGCAGGGGATTTCCAGTTGCTTCCAGAGGGAGGCAGGGCTCACGCATGGCCCCAGTTTGTTTCCCTTTTCCTGCTGCACCAGTTTTGTCCAAAGCTCAGAAGGGGATCTAAACATAGAATCGCATCAGCCTTGTTTGCAATATAAACAGACCCGGCTCCTGCTCGAGTCCCTTCTTGGCTATGAATTCAGGGGCGGTAAGGAGCAGCCTCTGCCCACCCCGAGGCCCTGGCTCCCCTTGCCACTAGCATTCTGCGCTCAGGCCCAGTGGGGCTGAAGAGCAGACATGGGCCAGCTTCCGGAGCAGGACACACTAGGCTACCTGCTTGGCCAGACTGGGCACCAGTGCAAGTTTGTCCCAGAAGCCAGTTCTTCCTGGAACTGAGTGTCATTTCAGGACAGAGGATGCCAGGAGTCATAACTTGGCCCTGCAGCAAATGAAAGTCTTCCAGTCCTGCCTGAGATGGCAGATTGTTCAGCTTGGGACGGGGGCCCGAGCTGGGACTGCGGTGGCGTGAGGAGCGGCTGGAAGGCCCACCAGGGGGAGCCCTCGGCACATCTTGCGGTGGTCGGTCTCCGTGGAGCCTCCCGGAGGGTGCGTGGGGGTGATTTCGTTTTTCTACCACACACGTTGAACCGTGCCTCCATTTTCCTAGGTCACGGATTGAACTTGACCTGCTGCCACGGTTCAGGTCCCGCCGTGCTTCGGCTGGAGTAGTTCTGACGTGGTCCGGCACGGGGCAGGGGCCGAGAGAGAAGGCCCGGGGCGGCGTCTTCACTCCCCAAGTGCAGCTTTGTCCACCGCACCTGGTAACCGAGGTCCCGAGGACGTCCCGAAGCTTCAGAGTCCCGCGCAGAGGGAGGAGAGAGGCGAGGGAGGTGGGTGGGCGGGCTCCACTGCTCTCAGGCAGGCGTCCCCACCAGGACGGAGAGCCAGCACCCGCCCCCCCCCTTTCTGCCCTTGCCCTGTGCTCTAGAGACCGCGGGCGGGGCTGGGGACGCACAGAGCAAGGGCTGCTCAGGGAAGACACTGCCCGGGCGAGGAGCGGGGCGGGGGCGCATCCGAGGGAGGGACGTGGCTACCTGGGCCTCAGGTGGGCCGGGGAGGAACTGGCACGGAGAGTGGGGTGAGGCCTGGCAGAGAGGCTGCGGCCACCTTTCCAGCTTTAACTGCACAAATACCGGTGTACTCTGGCTTCTCCGAGAGCCCCACAAGCCCCCCTGCCTGGGTTCAAAACACTAGGGGGTTGTACTGTTGGAAGCAGTCAAGTAAGTCGGAGGGAATTTCAGGGTCAGGGGGCTTGTCATTCTCAGGTGCAGGCTGAGAAAATGCCAGGCTCTCCCAGGAAACCTACCATGTTCTGCATAGTGCTGCCCACGTTGCAGGTAAGAGACGGGAGGAAGGAAGGACCTAAAGATAGGGCCTGCTGATCCTTCCGTGGCTCCCGAGTTTTAAATACTGGACCTTTGAGGGAAACGAAAGGGTTCATGGAAAAGCCCAGGACTTAGGAGAAGGGGACACTAAGAGTAACATGCGCCCCTGGACTGGAGGGGCAGAGGGGACGTGATGAGCCTGGGGACACTTGAGGGTCCTGGAGGAAGGGGTCCTTGGGCTAAGCCCTGGGAAGGTGGTAGAAGTGCCAGAAAGGATTGTGGGACAGGAGGGAGGCCCCTGTCTAGCTTCTTTGAGCCCTGCAGGCTGCAGCCCTTGGGAAGGCAGCACTGTGTGGTGCTGCTGGCTGGGCCAGGTCTCAAATGCCTCAGACTGGTGCCCTTGCCTCAGTGAGAGGCCGGTGGAGCAGAACTGTCCCCGACAGAGATACGGCTACTGGGGAACATGCTGCAGCCTAAACCGGAAACAGCCCAACTATCCTTCCACAAGAGAATGAGAAGAAGAAGAAAAAAAAAAACTGTAGCAGCTTCATGCAGTGGGATGCTTCTCAGCGATGAAGGTGAATCATTTCACAACAACTTCTGACAACACAGGTGAATCTGCAGACAGAAAATCGAGTGAGAGAAGCTGGCCATAAAAGGGCCCCCTATTGGTAGGTTCCATTTATATAAAGCTCAAGTCCAGGCAAGACTGTAGAAGTCAGGAGAGTGGTTACCCTTTGGGGAGGGTAGTGACTAAAAGGGGACATGAGGGAGGCCCCTGGCATCCTGGGAATGTTCTCTTCCTTAATCTCGGCGCTGGTTCCATGATGTGCTCAGTGTGTGAAAGTTCATTGTCCTGTACGCTTACGGTTGTGTGTTTTTCTGTATGTATATTATATTTATGTAAATCATTTTTTAAAAAGATGTAAGCATTCGAAATGAGTCTGCAGAATGGAGTGAGGGAAGTGGGAGTGGTCTTTTGTCATCTCAGTGCTCACCGTCCTCGGTGTCCTCCTCATAGATCTTCGCTCTTGTCTCCTCAAGAGGAGGGGTCGGGGAGCAGAATTTAAATCATGAAGGACTTTTCTTTTTGCTCACCCTTTTAATGGCTTCCTGCATTGATCTCACGCATTTTCCAGCTCCTGCAAAAATTGAAATGAACTAGATGGGTTTGTGTTATTGAGAGCTCCCAGTTTGCTGCCTCCTTCATCAAATACAGCTGGACTCTTGAGTGTGAGCATCGGCATTTGTAAACCCAGCAGTAAGGCCTGTGTGCTGTTCACAGCAGCTAGGCAGACACTGCTGGTCAAGTTTGAGGTCGTCTTGGTATCTTCTCCAGAGCCATCTAGTTTCATAGGTGCTGTTGCTTAAGCAGGACTCAGCTCACCTGGAATCACCCGGAGGGAGGGGGCTACTTCTATGCAGTGCAGGAGATTAAAGATGGCCACAAATCCTTTGCTCCTTGTCCCATTAAGAGGGGGCTTTCCCTTGAATCTGGGTGCTTCTATGGCTTTTTGATCAACAAAAATCGGTAAAGCGATGCTGAGCCAGTCTCCAGACGTAGGCAACTTCCACTTCCTGTCTCTTCGAACACTCTGGGAACCCTGACCTGCCATGGAAGGAGTCCAAATTCCCCAAGACCGCATGCTGCAACAGCCGTGTGCAGCACTCCCATTGACTACCGGTGGAGTCCAGCTGTCCCCACCAAGGAGACAGAAACGTGAGGGAATGTCTTGAGCACTCTAGACCAAGCCCATCTGCATCTGATGGTGCCAAGTGATTTCAGTCAACATCAAGAGCAGAAGAGGGGCTCAGTCAGTAGAAAATGTGACTCTTGATCATGGGGTCGTGAGTTCAAACCCCATGTCGGGTGTAGGGCTTACTTAAAAATAAATAAATGAACTGTAACTCTTACATTAAAAAAAAAGGGGGGGGCACCTGGTTGGCTCAGTGGTTAAGCGTCTGCCTTTGGCTCAGGTCATGATCCCAGGGTCCTGGGATCGAGCCCCACATCGGGCTCCCTGCTCCGCGGGAAGCCTGCTTCTCCCTCTCCCACTCCCCCTGCTTGTGTTCCCTCTCGTGCTGTGTCTCTCTCTGTCAAATAAATAAAATCTTAAAAAAAAAAATTGCCAGACTGACAGACAAAATCATGATATGAGGCAGCGGCCATGAGGTTTGGCATAGTTATTTCTCAGCAATAGGTCACTGGAAAAGTTGAATCTTTACCTAGACCAGAGCCTTCACGCCCGTGATGAGCAGCTCCTTGGCCCTGAAAGAATTCATCTCCTTAACTCACTTTGCTAAATTGTGGCTACAGCGTTGGTGGTGTAGTGGTGAGCATAGCTGCCTTCCAAATTGTGGCTACAGTATTTACTAGCTCTCCATTCCATCAGAATTTATCTAAGCTGCCAGGCTCGTGGCAGGATAATTTACTGTGGAATTATTTTTTATTTTGTTCTTGTTGCTCTATGCACATTGTCCTCATTGAGCAAGTTATGAAGCTTTGGTTCTCAATTCTGAGCTTTTTTTTGGGTATGGAGTGGGTGGGTGGTCGTTGGCATCTGGATTATGTGCTAACACCTAGGCTGACAGAGACAGAAGTGGGCTGTGGGTATGCGCTGAGCAGAGGCTGAAATTCTCTGGGGTCTGGAGATTTGAGGCTTTCTCCCTATGAATAGTGGATATGCAGGCCTCTAATTTTGCCCAGAGTCTTCCTAGGCTGAGGGATGGCTGGAGGATGCCTCGAGAGGCTGGGCCTAGTTTCTCCCAGTAGGAGCACCTAGGCCAGGGTCCCCCAGGGAGACCCTGCTGTCAGTGACATGGACCCGTGGGAGGACCAGGACTGCAGGGCTTGACAAGCCTCTGAAAGCAGAGGGAGCGACTGGAATGGTGACTGCCACAATGGACTGCGTGTGTGTGCCACCTGAAAATCCCTATGTTGAGACCCTCACCCCCAGTGCCTTGGTATTTGGAATTGGGGCCTTTGGGAGATAATTAGGTTTGGGTGAGGTCATGAAGCTGGAGCCCCTGCTGAGAATTCATGCCCTTATAAGAAGAGGAAGAGACCAGAGTCCTCCCACCCCTGCCACGCGAGGGTAAGTGAAAGGAAGAGAGTGCTCACCAGACACTGAGCCTGCTGGCACCTCCCCGCTTCCAGAACTGGGAGAGGAATGTCCGTGGTCTAAGTCACCCGGACTGTAGTGTTTCACCAGAGCAGCTGGAGCTAGGACAGCTACCACTAAGGGCCTGGCCTTGCTTTCAATTTTTCTGGCATAGCATAAGCCCCTGAGATTTTGTAACCTTGTGGAGGGAGGACGGAGCCCCACCAATGACTAGGGTTGAATTTCTTCCCAGCGTGGCAGGTTGGGGCGCAGAGTAGATTCCATTTGATTGAGAAAAAATAAGGAATGTGACATTTGGTGTATATTTTGTAACAAAAATTGATAAACAACATAATTCTCAAGTCAATGGAACATTTTATGGCCTTCTCTCTCTCTCTCTTTTTTTTTTTTTTTGCATTGTGGCTCCTCTGTCCATTGAATTCTAGGCATTTTCCTTGGCAGGTTTTTCCTGAAATGTCTCCAGGCTTGGAGTTTTTATTTTATTTTTTACAAAAAGAAGGGCATGGAAACAGAAGAGAGGCTTCCTCAGAAAAATAAAAACCAGTTATTTTTTATGCATATCCTTTATTTCTTGCTTACTGAATATTTGCTTCTGTATTTTTTTGATCTTTAATAAATCATTAGAGATTTTTAAACATTCTTTTGTAAGATTTATTTATCTATTTATTTGACAGAGAGAGAGAGAGCATAAGCGGGCGGAATAGCAGGCAGAGGGAGAGGGAGAAGCAGGCTCCCCGCTGAGCAGGGAGCCTGCTGTGGGGCTTGATCCCAGGACCCTGGGATCATGACCTGGGCTGAAGGCAGTTGCTTAACCAACTGAGCCACCCAGGTGCCCCGAGGTTTTTTAAAAATTCTAATCTTTTTCTCCTAACAAATATTTCCTGGGTTTTTCATTCTTTTTTCTCTCTCCATTTCTGTTTGGAAACTAGTCTGCCTTCCAGTTCACCAAGCATGTTTTATGCTATTTCTAACCCCTTGTAAACCCATCCCATCTCTTGAGTTCTTAATATCAGATGTAATTTTTTATTCCAGAATTTCCATTTGATTATTTTATAGATTTCAATTTTGTGGTGAAAGTTTCCATTTTAATATAGGTTCTCCATCTTTTCCTCTCTTTCTGTGAACTTATTAACCATAGTTCTTTTAAAGCCCTTGCTTGTTAAAGCAATATTGGGATCACGTGTGTGTCTATTTATATTGCCTGTTTTTCTCTTGGTTTTCATTTTCATGGAAGCGTCTCTTTCATTTTTATGGAAGTGTCTTTTGTCTACTGATTTTGATTTGATATTAAAACATTGTTTATAAAAACTGTGCCTAGGCCAGATGATGATGTCTTCTACTGTAGAGTGTTCACCTTCTTTTCTGCTAGGCAGACAGAGTAGAAACTGAGCACCTTGATCCAGTTGGTGACCTAGCTGTGCTAAGGCTGAACTGCAGTTGTTTATTTAGTTAGTGTTTATGGCTGTAGCCCACTTTTTATTTGTTCTTGTTCCTAGGGTATAGTTCTCAAGACTTTGAGCTAAGAGCTGGTGAGTTCACTGCAATCCTTCCCCTGGAGGGTCCTTAACTGTAATCTGTAGTATTCAAAACTTTGAAAGACTGTGGAAAACATTCATTTCAGAGGTTTCTGCCTGCGCCTTATGTGCCTTCAAAATTTGGTAAATGTCTTGAAAGGATACCGTAGTTTTGAGACCTCTTAAGTCTCCAGTTTTGTCACCCTAACTCCATGGCATTCTGTCTGAGCCAAGGGCAGATTCTTAGCCTTTTGCCTGAGTCCAGGGTCAGCAAATGCCTCTGGGAAAAAAGCAGCTTCAGATCATAAGCTCACTTTCTTAGGTCCTCCCTTTAGAACTTTAACTAAATTAGTTCCATGGTATGAGTTGTTTCCTCAGATCTCTGATGATTATAAACATTGTTTCATCTTTTTTTTTCTAGTTTTTTTTTTTTTTTAAGTAATCTCCAACACCAAACATGGAGCTTGAACTCATGACCTGGAGATCAAGAGTCACACACTCTACTGACTGAACCAGCCAGGCACCCCTCTAGTTGTTTTTTGTGGCCACTTTAGTTTGCCACAGATTACTCTAGCCTACCCAAATTGGAAGTCTTCTTGTTTAGATTTTTAACAATCTTTTGAAGAAAACATTCTTTAAAATGTTTTAAAATTTATTTTTAAAATTACTTATTTTATTGAGATATAACTGACATAACATTGTGTTAGTTTTAAGGTCTTTTTAAAATTTTTATTTATTGTTATTTTTTTAAAAGATATTATTTGAGAAAAAGAGAGAGAGCGTGAGTGGAGGGGAGGGGCAGAGGGAGAAGCAGACTCCCCACTGAGCAGGGAGCCTGACTCAGGGCTTGATCCCAGGACCCTGAGATCACGACCTGAGTGGGAGGCAGACGCTTAACTTACTGAGCCACCCAGGCACCCTGTAAGAAGTCTTTTTAATAGATATTATATTTATGTAGTTCAAAATGAAAATCATATCAACTGGTACATGAGAAATTTCACTCCCACCCCATCCCTGTCTTCTTTGATCTCCCTTGCTTTGTCCATGTAAGTAATCATTTTTATTATCATAGTGTCTTATTTATCCTTCCAAAGTTTCTTTATGCAAATATATAAATACTTTATTTCCTCCTTTCTTTTTTTACTTTTTATTTATTTATTTTTTTTTTAAGTAAGCTCTATGCCCAATGTGGGGCTTGAACTCATGACCCCAAGATCAAAAGTCCCATGCTCTCAGGGGCGCCTGGGTGGCTCAGTTGGTTAAACGACTGCCTTCGGCTCAGGTCATGATCCTGGGGTCCTGGGATCGAGCCCTGCATTGGGCTCCCTGCTCAGCAGGAAGCCTGCTTCTCCCTCTCCCACTCCCCCTGCTTGTGTTCCTTCTCAAACTGTCTCTCTCTCTTTGTCAAATAAATAAAATCTTAAAAAAAAAAAGTCCCATGCTCTACCCACTGACTCAGCCAAACACCCCTATTTCCTCCTTTCTTACACAAAAAGCATATTATATTATGTATATATATAATCTTATAAAATATTATTATATATTCTGCTCCTTCATTTTAAAAAATTTTTAAAGATTTCATTTATTTATTTAAAGAGAGCATGTATAAGCAGGGGGAGGGGGAGGGGTGGAGGGAGGGGGGAGAGAGCATCTCTGGATTCTGCATTGAGTGCTGAGCCCAACGTGGGGCTACATCTCATGACACTGAGATCATGACCTTAGCTGAAATCAAGAGTCAGATGCTTAACCGACTGAGCCACCCAGGTGCCCCTCCGTCCTTTTTAAATTTTAACAAAATGTTCTGTATATACTTCCATAAGGAAGCACATTTAGCAATTCCCCATGCCTTGGTCTCTTTCTGATAGCTGTATAGTATTCCATTGATTGATACCGCAGACTTATGCATTCAACCAGTCCCCTATTGCTGGACACTTGGGTTATGTTACAATATAGTAAGTTGTGATTATAAACAGTGCTACAATGACTAACTTTAATGCCTGAACAAGTTTGCGTTTGTGTGGGCAAATCTATAGGATAGATTCCCAGAAGGGAGATTTCTGGATCAAGGGGTAAATGCATTTGTAATTTTGGTGTATATTACCAGGTTCTGCTCCTCAGGACTGTGCCATTTGCACCAGTACCAGCAATGTATGGGACAGGGGGTTTCCTCAGCCTCACTCATGCACTGCGATGTCAAACTTTGACTTTCTGCCAACCAATGAAAGATTTATATAAGTTTAACATGGTTGCACTTAGGTTAATTCTCATACCAGCATTTCCCTCAGAATATCCTCAGACTCTTCTTTCATGTCAGACACCTTAATTAGCTCTGGGACAGGGAAACTGAAGGGACCCCACAAAAAATGCCATTTTTCCCCCTTTGCTCCTTTTCTGGCTTCTATTCTTGCTAGGATCTGCACCCCCACCCCACACTACACAGGCCTTCTAATGCAAATAGCATATGTACTCCTTGTAAAGGACAAAGAGAATGATGTCTTTGGAAACTTCCAGCACAATAGATAACATCTAAGGAGGGACTAGGAGGGGTCCTCATAAACATTCTCCAAGACCGCTGACTCTAAACACCTTGATGCCAAGACCCCTGACTTCAGGGAATGAGTGACTTATTAAGGACACCTGGACCCTGTCTTTCTCTGACCAGTTCCTGGATGCCTAAAAGGACATGTACACCAGATCACAGTTGCCAGTAAAAACCCCAGACTCCAAGCAAAGATGAGATTCATGCTTTTTTCCTTTCCGAGTCTCCCAGACCTTGGTCTGTATCTCTCTTTATATATATATATATATATATATATTATATATATATCTTCAATAAACTCTGCTTTCACCTCTTGCTGGCTCCTACCTGATCTCCATCCTTCTCGATGCCTAAGAACCTTGGTTCATCCTGCAGGACCCCCCCTGGGTCCTCAGACCCAGGCTGCTGGCATCAGTTTCATCCACCTAGGACTGGAATTTAAAGTAATCAGTCTGAAATGTCCTGATCAACACTGGTGAGGTAATCTGTATGGAAAAACCCCCTGCCTTCCCTTAAGAGAAGGTAACTTTGCCTGAAATAATCCACTCCTTTTGACTTCCTGTCCCACTCTCTTGCCTATAAAAATCTTTCATCTTGTACAAAATCTTCAGAGCTCCCTTCTATTTGTTAGATGGGATGCCTGATTCATGAATCATTGAGTAAAACCAGTTAGGTCTTTAAATTTGCTCAGTTGACTTATTTTTTATTTTATTTTATTCTTTTTAAAGATTTTATTTATTTATTTGATGGAGAGAGACATAGCGAGAGAGGGAACACAAGCAGGGGGAGTGGGAGAGGGAGAAGCAGGCTTCCCGCTGAGCAGGGAGCCCGATGCGGGGCTCAATCCCAGGACCCTGGGGTCATGACCTGAGCCAAAGGCAGACGCTAATGACTGAGCCACCCAGGCGCTTTTCAGTTGACTTTTTTAAAAACAGTATCTATTTCCTACTAGTTCTGTATATATATATACACCTGCTCTGCTGTCTGTAGCTGGAGAACCAGAAAAGCTGGTGATGTGATCAGTATGAGTCTGAAGGCACAAGAACCGGCAATGTGACTTCTGAGGGCAGGAAGAGACAGATGTTCCAGCTCAAGTAAAGAGCTTCCTTCTCCTTTTTCCATTCAGGTCCTCACAGATTGTATGATGCCCACCCACGATGGGGGGGGGTGGTATGGGGGGCAGTCTATTTTACTAAGTCCATTGATTCAAATGCTAATCTCTCCCAGAAACACCCTCACAGACAGATGCACCCAAAAATAATGTTTTACCAGTTATCTGGACATCTCTTACCCAGTCAAGTTGACACATCAAATGAACCATCAGAAGGAGTAATAGCTAAGGTATAAAAATCCCATCAGAGTTAAGGACTTAGGTGAGAATGCCTGGGTCGGCCTCTCTTGTTGATACATGAGGCCTAGGGTCCTACTTAGGTGTAATTTTTACTGCCTCACAATCAACTATTTTGAAAATTTATCTTACATTCAAGACAACATTTTCATTTTGGTCTGATTTTCAACATCTTTGGGATGAATTGGTAAGTCCACGAGGGAACAGGCTGGCTGAGGCCACACCAGGGGGGGCTCTGTGCAGGTCCTCAGTAAGAGGCTATCAGGTGAGACACACCTAGCAAGGGGCTATCAGGTGAAACACCTAGCTGGGTGTCTCCTTGGCTGAAACTGTTGATTCTGCAAAGTACAACACATTCCTTCCCTGCTTTTGCCTCTCCCCCTCTTCCCTTCTGATAGCTTTTAGCCCTCTGATTTGAAAGACTTCCTACGGCATCCTGGCTAAGAGTACCAGTCAAATGAAAAGACACATAGGGTGAAATCTAGGAGGGTCCCAAACACAGAGCTTCCATATCCTCTCCCCATAGAATCAGGGTGCCTCACCTTCCAGGCACATGGATGTATCCACCAACCTGGAAGCTCTCCCAAACTTCATTGTGTAGGCATTAATTGATTGAATCTTGGCCATATGATTGAACTCAATTTCCACCCATTCTCCCCTGCTGGGAAGCTGGCCTGGTTCAAAGCCCCAACCTTAAATCATATGGTTGGTCTTTCTGGTGACCAGCGCCTCATCCTGCCATCTCATTAGCATAAGTTCAGGTGTGACCAAGGGACTCATGAATTACAAAGATACTCCTATTATTCAGGAAATGCCAAGGATGTGGAGTCCCCTTCCCAGGAACCAGGCACAAAGAGCAATCTTCACTGTATATGGTACAACAGGGACACATAATATAAAATAAAAGAGGGTTGAGAAATGTGGACTTGTCGTGAGAAGCCTATCACGGGAGTTTTAAAGAATTCACACTTAAATATTTAGCAAGTGCTTTAGGGAAGAAATCAGCCAGGTATAGTCTCTTTTTGCGGTGGAATCATAGGACTCAAGCTCCTAGTTATTGCAGGAATTGAAATGTGGATGTAATTAAGCCCAGGGTGCTGTAAAGGAATTGGTGCTCCAGAAGATGAGAGAGGTTGAGGGACATGTCAACAGAAACATGGAAGATCTGTCACAGTTTATGTACTCTTTGCTTTCTCTTAGGAATGGAACAAAATTAAGGGTTAACCTGGGAAGTGTTATGGAACAATATATCACAGCTGCTAACTCAGGAAATGAAGGAGTATGCCCTGGTGCAGTGCCATGGCCAACTGCCCCTCCTTGCCCCCAGAATCCTGAGGGAGCAGGTAAAAGCAAAAGCATAGCTCTTGGCTGGGTTTGCCAACAATGTTGCTGAACAAACTCAGATAAACTCATTGCAAAAGAAGCCAAAAAACTCAAGGGTTTGGAAAAGAGGACTGGAGAAATTTATTTTGGGTGCCAGCCAGAGAGGTGGTAGGCTCCCACCTTACAACCGACTTCTCCACTGGCAGGATGGACATCTAGGGTCTTACAGGGAGAGGTTGGGGGGCAGGTATGTATGAGAGAGCAGGCAGAGGGTGCATGATCATGGGCAGGGAAGGGACCTGTGGGGTGTGGTCTTCTAGGTGTTCCATTGCTATCAGGATTTTTCTCATCTAGTGCTTACCAGAAGGTCATTGTCAATGCCCCAAGAAAATGTGATAAGAAATAACTATTGGGTCCATGGTTGAGCCAGAGGACTCACTGACAGAAGCATATAGAAAAGTTGACTTCTTCCCTAACTCAATCCTATGCTTTCATTTTCCACATTAAAATGTTTCCACATTTATATTCATATGGAATTGATTTTGCATATAGAGAGACAATTCTAATTATTATTGTATTTCAAATGGTTAGAACCAGTATCATTCCTTCCCCACCGGCCTGAAATGCATGTCTTACCTTATATCAATTTATATACACTTAGATTTCTTTGGGGGCTTTACATTTTGTTTCACTGATTTATTTCATTCTTGCACCAGCAACAGTTTATTTTAACTCCTGGGACTTTTTAACATACTTTAACATCTAGTAGGTCTGACACCCCTTCTTTATTTTTATTTTTCAAAAATATCTTGAAAATTTATTATATTACAAATCTTATTATTGTAATTGATGCAGGGTTGTTGAACACAACAGTCAAGAAAGAATTGAGACTTTTAAGGTGCAACTTAGTAAGTTTATTTTAGTAGCATGGAGACTGCTGTGTGAGGCTGGTGGTTACATGCTTAGTAATCAAAGGAAGAGGGCATGCGGAGAGTATCAGATTACAAAAGTTTCTTTGAATTTCTACTTGCAAAAATGCTCTTGCAAGATTTTTCTGGTGTTTATCAATCAGTTCAGTATTAACTATTGGTGAGATATACAGGCAGTCATGAGACCCTTAAAGAATGTAGCGACCAGCACATATTTGATCCTTATTGAAACTATGTAGATGGGGCACCTGGGTGGCTCAGTCGTTAAGCGTCTGCCTTTGGCTCAGGTCATGGTCCCAGGGTCCTGGAATCGAGCCCCGCATCGGGCTCTTTGCTCTGAGGGAAGCCTGCTTCTCCCTCTCCCACTCCCCCTGCTTGTGTTCCCTCTCTCGCTGTGTATCTCTCTGTCAAATAAATAAATAAAATCTTAAAAAAAAAAAAAAAAGAAAGAAACTATGTAGGTTTAGGTCAGCCTTCCAGACTGAGGGTAAACATTTTCCTGCTTCTGTCCCTTATCATAATGACCTTGTATTCATAGATAACTTGGGGGAAATTAATGTACAATATTGAGGATTCACATTCAAGTGCTTTGGGTATTTGCATTAATGTTTATGGGCCTTCAAAAACATTTGTAATCTTCCCATGGATGTGAATGTTTCTTTTCAGTATGTTTCAAGTATTTTATATATTGATATTGTAAATGAGGATTTTTTGAATGATATTTTCCAACAGGCCGCTGTTGGTAAATGGCACATCTATTACTTTTGTATATTATTTTGCAATTATCCACATTTCTGAACTTAATGGTTTTTCAGTTTACTCTCCAATTTTTAAGGGAGATAATCAAGTCTGCAAATAGGAATACATTACTCTCTTCTGCCTTTCCAGTGTATATTTAGGTTCTTTAATTTTATATTATCTTATTATATTGGATATGACTGTCTATGACTGGAAATATAAATAATAGTTAATAATAGTGGTTATAGTAGGAAGTTTGTCTAATTCATGATATCATAGGAATAGTTCAGTAAGTATTATGTTGGTGGTTGATTTGCAATAGACATTCTTTAGCATAAGGATCTTTCCATGTCTAGGTTCTAATCTTTTTTTTTTAAATATCTATACAGGCTTGATTGTTCAATTTTATCAAATGTAAAATAAAAATGATCATATGGTTTATTTTCTCTGGCCTATAAATGTGGTAAGTTTGAATATATTTTAAAATATTAAGCTATCTTTGCATTCTTGATTGGTCATGCTGTATTATTCTTTTACTGTTTCATACTAAATTTTTACATTCTGGATTGAGACTCTGGAAGTCTTAAAATTTCTTTCAGAAACTCTTCCTATACCCAGTATGCTCCTAAACTAACCTCGCAGAAGGAAGACATTTTTTTCCTTTGTTCTTTGTCCAATATCAAAAGAAACTTCCAAATTCCAGGTAGGTCAGGCTGCTAATACCTACAAATCAATTCTGATAAAACCATTTTACAATAAACAACTGTTGCTAAGTGATTACTCTTTACTAGGCATCGGATTAAGAAAAATATTATTTTATTTGAGCCCTAAATTTCTCCATAGTTTCAAAAGTATACTGTAGATATAAGTCAGCAAAATCTTAAACACTATCCCTGTGACAAAGACCCTTACAGCTGTTCAAAAAAACACTGTGTTTGGGGCGGCTGGCTGGCTCAGTCAGCAGAGCATGTGACGCTTGACCTCATGGTTGTAGGTTCAAGTCTCATGTTGGGAATAGAGATTACTTAAAAATTAAAAAAAAAATCTTAAAAACACTCCACTCTGCGGGCGCCTGGGTGGCTCAGATGGTTAAATGTCTGCCTTCGGCTCAGGTCATGATCCCAGGGTCCTGGGATTGAGCCCCGCGTCGGGCTCCCTGCTTAGCGGGGAGCCTGCTTCTCCCTCTCCCTCTACTGTTCCCCCTGCTTGTGCACTCTTGCTCTCACTATCAAATAAATAAATAAAATCTTAAAAAAAAAACTCTACTCTGCTTATGATGATAATTTTCAAGCACACATAAAAGTAGTAAGAAGTATAAGGAATCTTCCTATGTTCATCACAAAGCTTCAACAACTGCCAAAATTTGGCCATACTCAATCTACTCCTCCCACTTTTATTTTTTTCTGGAGGTTTTTTTAAAATCATTTTTTAAAAAGGTGTATTTATTTATCTGAGCAGGGGAGGGGCGGGGGACGGACAGAGGGAGAGAGTATCCAAGCAGACTCCCACTGAGTGGGGAGCCTTACGTGGGGCTTGATCTCACAACCCATGCGATCAGGACCTGAGCCAAAACCAAGAATTGGAAGCTTAACCGACTGAGCCACCCAGGCGCTCCTCTGGAGATCTTTTTAAAACAAACTCCAGACATTGTACCATTTCATCTATAAATTCTTCAGCATTATACCCAATTCTTATTTGAGTCCCTGCAAGCTGAGAGCATAATCACAAAGCATAATTCATGATAAGAGATTCTATAAAGGTTTAAAACAGTGTGATCAAAATTCACAATGTTGTGAATGTCTGGAATTACATAATCCACAGAACTGGATGCACTGCATACCCTTCAAGGAATCCTACATGGACTTTGTTTCACTTAACTGAGTTTTTGGTAAGAACTGGGGGGAGGGAACAATATTCAAAGTTGTATGTTTTGGCAAAAACTTAAGAGTGCAAGTTATTCTTGTTGGTGTTTAAGAGAGACCCATTAATCAGAAAGTGGATTTGGCATCCTTGTAGAAAAATTGCATAGCCTAACCAGAATTCATGACACCTAGTCACTGCACAGACATGAGCTTTTGGTAGGATTCACTAAGCTGAACTGGCTTGCATCAGAATGGTGTCTCTTAAAAGTGGACAGCCAGAGTGAAAGAAGCCAGATAAAGAAGAGCACATCCTTTATGATGTCACTTTATGAAAGTCTAGAAAATGCAAATTAATCTACAGTGTCAGTAAGAGGATCAGTGTTTGCCTGGGAATGGGGGCAGGGAGGGGCAGAAGGAAAGGAATTACATAAGGGAATGAAAACTTTTGGGATGGTCACTTACTGATTGTGGTGATGGTTTCACAGACATTTAGCTCTGACAAAACTTATCAAAGTGCATACTTTAAATCTGTCCAATTTATTGTATGTCAATTATACCTTCATAAATATGTTTTTTGAAAAAGCTTAGCTAAAGGGCAGAGTGGTGGAAAGCCTGCAGATGCTTTTCCAGAGGTGTGTGCCTACAGTTCCAGGCCCAGGTCACAAGTGGAACTCGAAACAAGAAAAGACAGGAGTCTGCGAGCTGACAACCATGAGCCCACAAGTTAAGGAAAGCACCCTCTGGGTACACAGTCCACTCTTTGGGTGGAGTCCTAACCAGCCGGCTGGTTGAGTCAAGGGGTGGAGACCTGAGCCCTGTTGGTTCGAAAGTTTGCCCTGGAGATACAGTCCTTGCCTCAGCGGCTTTCCTGGGGTTTTCTTCAGCCTGATAAAGCTCCTGGTTCTTAGTACAGCAGGACAATTTTTGTGTACCGGGATCTTGTCATGCTCAGGTGAAGCTGAGAACATGGTGTTCGTTTCTGGTCTTCTGTCTAAATATAAAGGCTAAAAAGGAACAAAAATGAACATGGGAATTACCTAGTACCTGTATCTCCAAGAACTGTGTTGGGTGGAATTTAACTATGACGCAGGGGGAAGGTGCCAGTCAGTCACTGGGATCTAGAATTTTGCCTGTTAGCTTAGGACTCCAATCTGGACAACTAAAATTTCAGGAAGGATTGACCAACTTTTATATGAAAAATTGGTTCAAGGGGTGGCCCAATGTATTTGGGTAGAGGGAAGGCTGCTCTTGCTGGTGTCTCTCTGCCTACTTAATAGACTGCTTCAGAGGAAGCACACCCCAAAGACAAGGCCAGGTGTGTCCATTAGTGAGGACAGCTTTACTTATACCACTAGAGTCTTGACGCTGCAAGCTTTGGAGTCCTATATCAAGTTCATTGTATCTCCTACTGGAAAATACTGGGGGTGCTCCAGGGTTGATATAGGAAACCATCGTACCTGCCTTGAGCTTTTTCCTCACGCCTAAAGGTCTTTGGCTGCCCTAAGAAATGCAGGAGATCAGTGCCTGAATCCTCCCCTTTGGAAGATGGTTGAGGTATTAGTTTAGATTTGAGCTAAGCTCTAGGTCCTCCGGGGCTGACTAGAGCAGAGCATCTTACCCAAGACAACTGAAGTTGAAAGAGCAGGGAGAGTGGGCCCCAGATAAGGCCTGCGGAGAGCTGAGCACCAAGCCAGGGAGCCTGATTTCCCAGGCAACTCTAGAATAGGAGAGGGAACTCAGTCAGGAGCAACCAGAAATGGGAACAGGCTGGGAACAAAATGGTAGGAGATGGTTGCTTTGAACAGACCCCAAGAGTCTGTGGCTCTTGTCAATCTCTCTATAGGCCATGGGACCATCAGTCATGAGGGTGGCAAGTTGGTTTGGAGCTATAGAGGCAGGGCAAGCACCACTCACATCCCTACTACAGGACTGTGGCTCGCTTAGGGTCACCAGTGGAAGATTCTGAAATGTTCTGGGACATTTGGTGCGGGAGGCCGTTTCATAAAACCATCTTGTTGGGCCATACTTCCCCATGGCCCGAGTATTTGGAGATGACCATGATGTTTGATCCTAAAAAGATCCTGATGGTTCATGTGGTGGCCACTTGGTATTTCCTGGCACCTCTCAGCAGCTCATATTTTCTCAGTCACTAGTAGTTGTCCAGAGGACCGTTACACTTTGCCAGGAAAAGGCCATCCTGACTGCAACAGTAGTTAGACTGTGGGTCCAAAAGTGCTCCTCTTGTGGGGCTGGACAGGTTTCCTCTTAGTCTTGACAGCCTTTCAAGTCACTGCCTGGATGCTGCTCTGTGGTGCTGGGTCTTCAAGCCTTACTGAGCACTACACCCATGGCCTGAGTTCCTGATGGTTCTTGCATGTTTTGGTTTCCTCTTTTTGTTATCTCTGTCTGTATTGGGCTTACTAATCATGGGAGACTGTGGGCCACTCCTGCCCACCATCCCTGACTTCATGAGGTGAGTCAGAATTGCCCTCTCTCATGTGGGAGTCCCTTTCTTTTCTACTTTTCATGAAGAGGTGTTTAACAGCTACACATGGAGATTCTCCTTTGTGTTCTAACATCTGCTGTGAAATTTAATGGCATGGCCCCGTAGCTCTCCACAATTCTAACCCTTGTGTACGTGCCACCCCAGGCATCCTGCCCCAGAGTCCGGTCTGTACTGACACCAGGAGTATTTCTGATGTGGCACCCAGAAGCTTTGTACTAGCCTCATTTCTTCTCTTTCCTCTTTTATGATTCTGCTATTCCTCGAGTGTCTTAAAGGAAAATTCCAGCCAACATATTAAATGTCTTACTCTCTGAACCTGGCACAAGACTGCCATCTGTTTCATTTTTGGCCCAAAGACTTTGTATTTTTGGTAACTCATTGTTATAACCATTATATCAGGTAAGCAGAAATCATGAGGCATGGGGTGGAGACTTCCAGCTGCATACCAAAATGCCCCTCTCTTCTTGGGGTACACAGACTACATTTCCCAGCCTCCCTTGCAAACAGGTGTAGTCACATGACCGAGTTCTCTCTAGTGGCATGTGATCAGAAGTGTATGTGCCAAATTCCAGGTCTGGCCTATTAAAAACCTCCCACATTCCTCCTCCTTTCTCTTTACCCCTTCTGACTGACTGAGAGTTTGATTCCCAAGGTGACCTTGGAAGCCACAGCTGAAAATCGTAAAGCCACTGTTGGTTCAAGTTCCTGATTGACCACAAGGAGGAGAGCTGCCCTTGGAATCCAAACCTGCTCAGGAGAGTTATATATAAGAAATAATGTCGTATTATGTTAAGCACTGAAACTTTAAGGTCTTTTTGTTACTACAGTGTATTCTACCCTAACTAATGCAAGGTAGGATCAGGAAGCAAATTAATTTTCATTTCTCTCTGTCAGTGTAAACCCATTTTGTGGGATCCAGTCTCCTTCTGCCCCGAGATAAAATTTAAGGCAGGTTCTGTGAAATTTCTGGTCATATGTAGGTAATCAAAGTCATCTGGTCACTCTAATTCCCCAAACAGTTCAGTAATTAAATGGTCCAGTTTCATGTAATGGCAAAAACTTCAAGCGTTATTTAAATTTAAGGCTTCTTCCTTTTCTTTGTGGCATTTATAAACCAGCTGCCCTCACTAGGAATTGAGGTGTGCGGAAATCTCTCATTTCCCACTTTGTGCTTTGTAGCAGAAACTGCTATTGTCCCCCAATATCCATTTTCCTTCTCTTCCTTATTTGTTTTTTTAGAGAGAGAGAGAAGAGAAAACATGTGTGTGCAGGGGGTGGGAGAAGAGGAAGAGGGAGAGACTCTTAAGCAGGCTCCACACTGAGCATGGAGCCTGCTTGAGCTTGGAGCCTGACTAGGGGCTCGATCTCATGACCATCATGAGATCATGACCTGAGTCAAAATCAAGAGTCAGATGCTTAACCCATTGAGCCATCCACGTGCTCCCCTCCTCTTTCTTATTAATTGAACTCCCAAATTTTTGTGGATTTGTGGCTACCCCCAATAAAGACTACATTTCCCAGCACCCCCTGAAGCTAGGTGTTGCCATGTGACTAATTTGGCAACAGGGTCTGAATAAAGCCGGTAAGCAATCTTTTGGTAATGTCCTTAATAGCAGGAGTAGTGCTCCCCTTCCCCTATCCTTTCCCCCCACTCCTGGCTGGAATCCAGACTCTGTAGATGTGATGATGGGTCATTTCACCCTTGCAACTGAATGGCAGAACAGTAAGACAGAGGAGCTGGGCCCCCAACACAGTGGGCTTATGTATCCAGCTCAGGACTCTTTAAGCTGGAACTATTCCATGAGAAATAAATTAACTTTTGTTCTTTTTGTCTTTCTGCATGCTTCTCCCTCATCTTGCTAACGTGGACCTTGGACCCCTCTAGGGTTGGAGTGGTGAGAGGGAGAGACTTAAGGGGACCAGGAGAAGTCTGATTTGGCTAGAGTTACTGTGAGGTAGCATAAATGATCCCTGGGTCATTAGGCATAGCTGATTCTTCCTTTCATTAGACACTTTGTGAATTTCTTGGAGATAAATCTTTGCCTTTGCTACGGTTTCTCACTCCCTGATCCTTTAACATGGGCCAATGTCTTTCTTAGGCTGGTCAACTATACATCTTTCTGCAGCCTCCAAGAGTCTGGCAACTCATCCCTTTATTAGGATCACCAAATCCCTCTGACCGACCATTTTGGACAGGATCTAACATAATCTTGTGCCCGCTCTCTCTTTTGCTGGCCCCACATCTGGTCCATAGGAAACATCATGAATCCAGTGCCTCTGGAATGTGGGAAGCTGACAGCCCCTCAACCCAGCAGTGTCCCTTGCACCACAATGAGAGCAGCTAGCCAGCCTCTTGGTTTTTGGTTTTCAGACATGAGCCAGCCGCTAGCTCCCCCTGTACTCCAAATTGCAGCGGATACGTATTAAACTCTCTGAAGGGGTCTGTTGAAGCCCCTTGCCCTGGGCTTCAATCAGGGCAATACCTTAGTTCTCCTCAGGAGGCTGAATTGCCTCCCCTTCCTACTCAACTATGGTTCAGAAGTTGCTCTTTCACCTAGGGACTCTGGCCCTTTCTGTTGTTAGTCCCCTCTTTCATTTAGGAAGAGGTTCAAACTTTTTAGAAGCTCATTGTCTGTCTTTCTTTCTTTCTTTCTTTCTTTCTTTCTTTCTTTCTTTCTTTCTTTCTTTCTTTC